>NC_088793.1:190687198-190994281 GCF_011386835.1 Chrysemys picta bellii
ATCACAGCATAGATTTATTCAAACTTTGCTTTCAGTACACTGACCTAGAATGGACCAGAGTTTCAATGGGTGTAAACTGGTGTAGCTCCATTGAAGTCAACTGAGGATCAGGTCCCTTCTTACCAATTCTGTTTTTGATTCATGTATGAGAGAGTGGTTTCCATTCATGGAATATTAATGATAAAATATCACTGCAATCTTCTATTTATGAATATTATCCATTACAGATGCATCCACATGAGAGCTTTTCTTTAAATCTAAACATTGAAAATCATTCTAATCTAGTATCCTGTGGTCATGCCCCCTTAAGTAAGTCAGTCAATTTTCCTAAATGCTGCAAAATTTAAATGACTAAACTCAAAGATTGCTGTCCCATTCACAATATCTTAAAAACAGCACAACAGAAAATGCTAGAGCCGTTGGCCTGGAAAAAAATAATACGTAATCTCTTGACATAGGTCACATCATGACTCTGTGCTCTGAAAATATAAATCAGTTCAGTTCAAAATGAAACTTAATTAGCAATGAAGGCTCAAGGTCACTTACTGTATGGCTGAGCCACACTGATTGTAAGCATCACAAACTATGCACAGTGACTAGGATGAAAACTAACGACAATAAAGATGAAATCTCCTCAATATATTTATAACATTCTTTAAAATAGAACTGTTCATATATCATAGTACTGGGTTACATTTTGCCACCTTTAATCATGCTGAGTACTAGCACCGGTGTCTGGGAGTTGTCCCATTAAAATTAATAGGACCACTTGCACAATAAGGAAACACTCAATATGGGTAAGGGCAAGGGCAGAATGAGGCTCTTAGAAATCACATATCACTGAAAGCAGAATTGTATGTTTCTAACAAATCTTTATAACAATGTATAATACAACCACAGAATCATAGAAATGTAGGGCTGGAAGGGATCGCGAAAAGTTAAGTCCAGCCTCCCGTACTCAGGCAGGGCCAAGTGTACCTAGACCATCCCTGACAGGTGTTTGTCTAGGTCTGTGTTTTAATCCCCACAATGACAATTCCAATTCCAATGATAGTATCTATATGGTATCAAATGAGGAAGATTTCAAAGTGCATTACTTAGTCACTGAAAAGAAGCAAAGAGCTTTGCTGCAAGGATTCTCTCTCCCTCTTCTTGCCGCTCCTATGCAGAGAACAGGTGCAATCAACGGGGATGCACAGGAACTGTGCTAGGCTGGCACCAATAATGGTACTAGCGTCCTCCCTTCCTGAGCTGGAAGAGTTGGCATGAGTGTGGCATCACAGTCCCAGCTTTACCCTTTTCTTCTGCCAAAGGCATTGAGCCAACCTTGAGAAACCCAATCTGCACACTGTAATATAGTGCTGGAGCTCCACCTCCTGCAGGTGATTTCGAGAAGTATGTCTGAATCAGCCAGAATCCCTCCAAAGACTCCTGCAGCTCAGCTCCATCGCACCACAAGCAGTGTGGCCGGTGGCTTAAAGCCTCAGTTTGGCCATTAACTTACTAATATGGAGTGGTCAATTTTCATGCTAAAAGCTTTTGTGAAATCAGCAGGACAGTATTTTGGAATCATAGAATCATAGAATATCAGGGTTGGAAGGGACCTCAAGAGGTCATCTAGTCCAACCCCCTGCTCAAAGCAGGACCAATTCCCAACTAAATCATCCCAGCCAGGGCTTTGTCAAGCCGGGCCTTAAAAACCTCCAAGGAATGGACAGTATGACCCAGATTTATCTCAGATTCTCTATTCCTCTGCTCAGTAGATGGACTTCAAGGGTAAAATCAATACCACTTGGCAGAAACTATCTTCTTTCTCTTCCTTCCTCCCTTGTGGACCCTTACTCCCCTACTTCCTCCATATGATCCTTCTCCCCATCTATGGGACTCCCATCTCTCTCTCTTTTGCTGTGCTCCTCTAAGTCCATAGACTTTCTTTGTTTCATCTCATTCACTCCCACTCCTTGATTTCCCTTGTGTGCTCACACAATCCCTCCCTTTCCTTGGGCAGTCTCATCCAAACAGCCCTCTTCTTGATGAAACTGTCCTTCAACCTCACCTGCCTCTCTAATCAAGATCCTATCTCCCTGCTACCCTGTGCCTCCACACTCCTTAAGTGGACTATTCCTGCACTCTTGAATGCCTTTCCTCCATCTCTCTTTCACACCTCACTTTATGTTGCCTTCTTCACTGCACTGTGCTCTCACCAACCTTACTAATGACCTCCCTTGCCCAACCTGAATAGCCTTTTCTTTCCTGTCCTTTGTCTCCACTTACATTCAGCCTTTGAAAGGGGTGATCATTGTCTCTGATTTTCTGAAGTACAGTGCTCTCCTGTGCCATTATCCTACACTGGGATCTTTGCATGCAGATCACTGGGGAGGCTCCATACAGGTACAAAGGTCCACTCACATAAATGAGCTTGCAGAATTTCCTCTCAACTCCCTGATTGCTGCTACAGCATTCCCCCCCCGCCCCCGCATGGACTGTCTTAATTGCCTGTTTTCAACAGGCTCTTACTTCCTTAGTAAATGCCTCCTAGTATCCACCCTAACAGTGGCTCTAAACATTCACAGCTAATACCACACTCATCATGATATAAAGCCTCATATGAAAGTAAAAGGAGTTGAGGACCCAGTAACACTGTATAAATAGAGATATTATACAAAGATCTGCCATAAGATTCAAGTTCTTGGTTTAATAATGATCATGAAAGAAAAATAATACACACAACCTCTGATCTCCATAATAACTGTCCAAAATGCCAGTTGTAGAATGGGAAGAAGAGAGACTTACATCAAATAATAGATGCTAACATTGCTGTTAGACTTCACATTTTCCAGATAACGTGCTGTTAGGCATTGGAGGGTGAATTTCATCACCTTTTGTTGACACCAATGTTTCCATGACTGGCTGTGGATATGTGCTATCTTGCTAAAGCAAGGCTCAGCCATGTACAGTACATTCATATTTTGCTGCTTCCATTTCACACTTTCTGTCCTGAATATTCATGGCTATATTGTTCATCATACACATTTCCTGGGCTCTGCTGTGATTAGATAGCATCAGAAGGTGTCCAGGCAAACTGACTGGCACCAAACATAACTCATTGTTCTGTCAAAAACCTGCCATGTCACTTTGATGAGAAACGATTTATTCTAGACATTAAACCACAGACTTTTCCCTATAAAATGAAAGGACAAATTCTTGACAGAAATAATTAGCCTAGTGACATGACAGACAGCTCTTGGGATGATACTTCCCCCCTTCTGACAGAACATTGTGCATCAACAGTGAGTTGAATTTTTGTTCAGCTTGTACATAATTCAGTGCACATATGGTCTTTAGACTTTGTGTGCCCAAAGCATACTTTAGACTGTCTGACAGGTTATATCCACGTATTTTATCTGACAATGACAAGGTTACATAAACCTCATTTAAATGCTTCTCTTCTATTCAACCGTGTGTGTGTGTGTGTGTGTGTGTGTGTGTGTGTGTGTGTTTGCTTAAGTAATGTTAAGGGGATGACTAAAACTCAAAGAAAGAATTGTTGAAAATTCATGCTGAAAATCCGAGCTGACACACAATCTGACCTCCACTCATGAGTGATGGCCAAAGAGTCAGTCCTAAAGTCCAGCTTTGAAAAGGACACCACCAATTCGTTTTTAAAAATATAACAATAAATATTCAGGGCCAGCTCCTTAGCTAGTGTAAATTCCATTAGCGTCTGTCTCCTCAGCAGCCCAGGCTCCCACAAGCTCATCAAACCTGCCCCCCACTACACTAGATTTCCATAGAGTATCATGTCAAATTCAGTGTCTCCACCCTTATGTTTAAGGCACTTGAAGATTTGGTCCCTGTATAGTAAAAGATCACCTAAAGTTCTGGGGTGAAGTTGTTTCCTGCCCACCCATCCATTCCTTATCCCTTTTGCCCCTACCCGTTCCAGCGTCCCCCACCCCAGTCCCACTTCTCCCTCCCCACCTGAGCTTCTCATCCATGTCTCCCCTACTCACCTCCTTGTCCCAGTCTCCTGACCACCCAGTCCCAGTGTCTAACCCCATCCCCAGGCTCTTCATCCAAATCCCCTCAACTCAGATTCCTTAGGCTCTCTCCTTGTGCTTCTCAGCCAAGTCCCAGGCTCTCCCCTTGGCTTCCGCTCCTGCTCTCTGTGGCCAGCCTGTCTGAGTCTCCCCCTGCCAAGATTCCAACCTCAGTCAGGCCCCTCGCCCCTCTGCATTCTAGTTATGCTGCTCCCATCTTTCCCTTCCTACTGCCTGGTGCCAGCAGGGGGAGCGTGTAACAGACTGAGTCTCTCTGCTCTCAGTTCCAATGGCCTGTACCACAGTGACTTGCAGCAGCCAGGAAGGATATTTGCAGGCAAAGTCCTGTTTAGCCCTGCAGCTCTGTGGGGATGATGCATGCACTGTTCTGTTGCATTTAGGAGCTGTGAGGGGGTGAATAATGCTCAGCACAGACAGAATCGTTGGAGAATTTAGCTGCCAGACTATAACAAGTCTCTGAGCATGTGCAAACTGGGATTTTCAGAGGCTCATTTCTCAAGTAAATTTGGGCAGATTTTTATTGGGATGCCGAAAAGCACTTCGCTGATATTTCAAGTCCCTGCTCCAAAGCATGGAGACATTTGAGCTGCTCCAAAATATGATTGTAAGAATATTTTTAACATATATAACATTTCCCCCTAAATTCTTTCTTGGAAATAACTGAATAATTTGCTGAGACCTTCAGAAAAAATCAGCAAGAGGCAGACACCTGGCATGCAAAATTTCAGCCAGAACAATTAAAATTTGGGAAAGTTATAAGAAGCTGAAAACAGAGTCATGTAATGGGAAGCATAGGGTAACTTTAACAATATGTATTACTACCAGCTCTGCCTGTAATAATCCAGGTATGGCTGGAGACTCTGAAAGAAAGATTCTGCAGTTCTTTCATACTCCAATAGTCCCAGGAATTACAAATCTGTTTATATTATTACCAGTTAGTTAATCTCTAAATACTGAAGGAAGTGGAGATATCTGAAGACAATCGATGGGATTATCAAAAGAGTGCAAGTGATTTAGTTGTACAATTTCCAGTGATTGTCAATTATCTCAGCACTTTTGGAAATTCCACTCAATATGGTTGTGTAACATGAAGAAAACTGAGATCAGACATGAGTAAGTATTGCTGACAGGAGTGGAGTAAGGTTTGCAGAATCATGTCCCTCGTTTTATTAATAGAAAGGGAATTAAAAGTTGTTGCTGGAATTGAAAAGTACAGCTGTGTGAATAATTGATTTTAGTTGCAAAACATAAAGTCATTTTGAATCAAAAGATCAAAATGCTTTGTTTGAAAAATACCAAAATGAAATGCTTAGATATTTTGGGATTTTTTTGGTTTGGTTGTTTGTATTCTACCAAAACAATTCAGCAAAATCAACAGGAATTTGTGAAATGTTTCAGTCCACCCAAATCTGGACTTTTGGCTAAAAAATTTTTGGTTGAAACATTTTCCCCTGCTCTACTGAAAAAGGCAGTTTAGCTTGTAGCAATAAGCAGGAGGGAGAAGGCGCTTTTATAGTCAAAGAACCATAAAAAGGAGGAAAATATTAGATAATTTACCAAATAACTAATACTTCATGGCTCAGATTGTCAGAGCTATCTAAAGGATTTGACTTCCTCAGGGAACTGATGGGCAGGATCCCCTGGCAGGCTAATATGAGGGAGAAAGGAGTCCCGGAGAGCTGGCTGTTTTTTAAAGAAGCCTTATTGAGGGCATAGGAACAAACCATCCTGATGTGCAGAAAGAATAGCAAATATTGCAAGCGACCAGCTTGTCTTAACAGAGAAATCTTTGGTGAGCTTAAACACAAAAAGGAAGCTTACAAGAAGCTGAAACTTGGACAGATGACTAGGGAGGAGTATAAAAATATTGCTCAAGCATGCAGGGGTGTAATCAGGAAGGCCAAAACACAATTGGAGTTGCAGATAGCAAGGGATGTGAAGGGTAACAAGAAGGGTTTCTACAGTTATGTTAGCAACAAGAAGATGATCAGGGAAAGTGTGGGACCCTTACTGAATGGGTGAGGCAACCTAGTGACAGATGATGTGGAAAAAGCTGAAGTACTCAATGCTTTTTTGCCTCAGTCTTCACAGACAAGATCAGCTCCCAGACTGCTGCACTACGCGGCACAGTGTGGGGAGGAGTTGAGCAGCCCTCTGTGGTGAAAGAACAGGTTAAGGACTATTTAGAAAAGCTGGATATGCAGAAGTCCATGGGGCAGGATCTAATGCATCCGAGGGTGCTGAGGGAGTTGGCTGATGTGATTGCGGAGCCATTGTCCATTGTCTTTGAAAACTCATGGTGATCGGGGGAGGTCCCAGACGATTGAAAAAAAGGCAAATATAGTGCCCATCTTTAAAAAAAGGGAAGGAGGAGAATCCGGGAAACTACAGCCTCACCTCAGTCCCCATAAAAATCATGGAGCAGATCCTCAAGGAATCCATTTTGAAGCACTTGGAGGAGAGGAAGGTGATTTGGAACAGTCAACATGGATTCACCAAGGGCAAGTAACGCCTGAACAACCTGATTGCCTTCTATGATGAGATAACTGGCTCTGTGGATATGGGGAAATCCGAGGATGTGATATACCTTGATTTTAGCAAAGCTTTTGATACCGTCTCCCACAATATTCTTGCCAGCAAGTTAAAGAAGTATGGGCTGGATGAATGGACTAGAAGGTGGATAGAAAACTGGCTAGATCGTTGGGCTCAATGGGTAGTAATCAACGGCTTGATGTCTAGTTGGCAGCCGGTGTCAGGAGTCGGTCTTGGGACCGGTTTTGTTCAACATCTTCATTAATGATCTGGATGATGGGATGGATTTCACCCTCAGCAAGTTCGTGGATACACTAAGCTGGGGGGAGAGGTAGATACACTGGAGTGTAGGGATAGGGTCAAGAATGACCTAGACAAATTGGAGGATTGGGCCAAAAGAAATCTGATGAGGTTAAACAAGGACAAGCGCAGATGGATGAATTCCATGCACTCCTACAGGCTGGGGACCAACTGGCTAAACAGCAGTTCTGTAGAAAAGGACCTGGGGATTACAGTGGATATGAGTCAACAGTGTGCCCTTGTTGCCAAGAAAGCTAACGGCATAATGGGCAGCATTAGTAGGAGCATTTCCTGCAGATCGAGGGAAGTGATTATTCCCCTCTATTCGGCACTGGTGAGGCCACATCTGGAGTGAATGCAGTCCTCTATCTAGACAACAGTGAAGTACACCACAGTTAGAAGCAATGCAAACTTTCTCACACTGAACCCAAGTGTGCCCCAGTCCTTAACTGGAATACTCCGTATAAGGGGTAGATCATAGTTCATTTCATGTACCACCAAATACTTATCCACTTTTGGTCACCATTCTGAGCTAGATTCAAGCCAGCAACTTGGAAATGAAAATCTCCATCTTCCATTGCAAATCATCTGAGTTACGTAGTTACTCAAGACACTACTAAGACATTACTAAAACCGTAGTGAATTGTTTTTTAATCCTTTCACCCCACAAAATATCAGCTAAATTCCTTGAATCAAAGCACTGTTTTTATCAAAATCTTTTAAAGAATCAGTTGGTCTCCAGAGAGCACCCAAGTATTTAGTCACTGTGTCCGTCATCTCTCAAAAATTATAGACGGCTCAGTGTTGCACTTAAGCTTACCATAGTCTTTGATTAATTTAGAGTGAAAATTGCACAAGTCATTAATAATGGGTTCTTACTCAGACAGCTAAACAAAAAAATTACAATAGATATTGAACTTGGTGAATCACACAAATAGAGACAAGATGACATTCAGTTCCACACAAACAAGCATAATTGCAATTATAGAAATATAAATAGAAATAGAAATATAGATATTGGAATAAATATAGCCGAGCAACCAAGCCCAAAGTAACCACCACTGAATCTTGCATACTCACAGTTCGTTAGAGACCACTGAAGTGAAGATAGAAAAACAGTCAGTGGAGGAAACACAATAGTTGTGCATGACAATCCAGATTTCACCATTCTGTCATCCGAATGTCCCCATCTAGGGTTGGTCTGCCAAGCTTCTATAACTCTATTGTCCTTACACCCCCTTATATCTGGGACCATATTTGATTTGGTCTCAGTGTGTCCGAACTGGCAGAGAGCCCCCCCATATTGTAACTCACATTAGGCCTGGCACACTCATTGCCACAACACACTGTTATCATAATATGTATCTCAAAGGTGTACTGTCAGGTATCATATGTAAACTGGTGGCACACTGGTCCCCCAAATCATTATGTGATGTGTGTACAGTGGTCTACATTTATATATGTCTGCTGGAAATATGTGTTTGGGAAGGAGTGCAAAAAAACAGCCTTCCCTAGCCAAAGGAATATGTATTTACATGTCTGACTGGTCCAATTGCGGGCAGAGGACAATAAAAGTCCATTTACATATAAGGTAAACAAAGCCTTTGACCTAAACAAGCAGCAGAAAAGACTGTTTCATGCTCATACCAGGGGACAGAATCTGCACCCCAGGAAGCCTTCCTGGCTCTTGAGGCAAAGACAATGAATGTTGAATAATATAAGGGGAGCAAAAAGACCTTTTAATTATCCTTCACTGAAGGGACATGGGGACAGCACCCTTTGAGCTTGTGAAAGTTGGATCCCCCTGTTTGGAGAGCTAGGGATACAGGTAACTTTATGTAAGAAACTGATGAGGCAAAAGATTGTAACCTGATAAAATTAAGTTTTAGTCACTAGAAAGTGGGTTTTGATTTGTTTTATTTGTAACCAGACCTGTCTCTTTTATTCTCACTTAGTACCACTTAAATCTCTGATATTTGTTAATAAGCTGATTCTTGTTTTATTACAAAACTCTCTCAGTGCTGTGTATTAAAGTGATGTGCGAGTCTTCAGCTAACCGAACAGGCTGATGGATGCGCTGTCTCTTTGGGGACAGCAAACTTAATTTCTGAGAGTTTCCTGTGACAGGGACTGGACACTGCAGGAAGACATCTCTAGGGAATTCGGGAACTTGGGTTCACAGATTGTTACTACCAGGCAAGGTATAGATGGGTAGAATCTTGAGGAAGGCAGACAGGCTGGTGTGCCGGGAACTGAAACACAGCTTAGCAGCAGCAAATCACTCACTCTTGCTAAGCAGAGTGGTAGCACAGCAGCTCCCAGTTCAAGGAGTCCTGAGCTGGACATGACACTCGGCTCTTTGCCCATGTTTGCTATTCTGGGAGACCATAATTAGGGTTCCCACTGTTATCATAAGCTATTTGCGCCAACACATTTTCTAATGGTTTTGATACATTAATGTGGTTATGCTCCATGGTTACAATACCAAAAAGCCCCTAAAGTTCAATTATTTGAGGCATAAACTGTTCTTGTGCAGTTTATTTGTCTGACACAAGATACAGCTTGCTAAATCTCATAACCCTAGGTCAAGCATTCATGCTAAATATTTAGACCTTATACTAACTACCAGGCCCTGTAGGTCACACACCTTTTGGAAAGCCTACTTTAAATGTTAATATGTTTCTTTGCCTGCATTACAGCTTTAATGGCTTCTGTTATTACTATTTAAAATATTTTAGCATTCTTTAAGCATATGAATTCTAGTTAAATCCTGCATAAAGACCTTCCCTAGATCCGGTCAGGGGTCACAAGTCAACATTACAAAGGCCTCAATTGATAGTTTTATGGGTTTTATATGTTATGAAATATAATGTATTAGTCACCTTCATGAAGAAGTATTATGATTGCCATCAAGAAGTTTCTGTGGGACTTGAAACTTGATACTAAAAGAACTTGGAAATGTTGAAAACTTATGGTGAACAGTGATTCACTAAACTGTGACTACTAACCCAGTTTGGATTTTTAATTGTATTTAAATGTTTTCTCCAGCTGCACTGGGTGAAGATTATATTTCCCCTGAAGTGGGAGACAAAAGGATTCATTCTAACCCTCTCAACCCTGTCTCAATGACTCATAGCCTTTAAGGCCAGAAAGGACCACCAGTGTCATCTAATCTGACCTCCTGCACATTGCAGGCCATAGAACTTCACCCACCCACTCCTATATAGGCCCATATCCTCTGGCTGAGTTACTGAAGTCCTCAAATCTTGATTTAAAGAGTTCAAGTTACAGAGAATCCACCATTTACTCTAGTTAAAACCAGAAAGTGTCCCACGCCCCACACAGCATAGAAAGGTAAAACCCCCTCAGGGTCCCTGCCAAACTGACCTGGGTGAAAATTCCTTCCTGAGCCCAGTTAGACCCTGGTGACAAGTTAGACCCTGAGCATGTAGATGAAACCCAATACCCAGACACCTGGGAAAGAATTCTCTGTAGTAACTCAGAGCCCTCCCCATCTAGGGTCCCATCTCTGGCCTTTGGAGTTATTCACGAATAGTAGCTGCAGCTGGCCAACATGCCATTGGAGCCAATCTCATCATACCATCCCTTCCATAAATTTGTCAAGCTCAGTCTTAAAACAAGTTAGGTTTTTTGCACCCACTACTCCCCTTGGAAGGCTCCTTCCAGAACTTCACTCCTCTCATGGTTAGAAACCTTCATCTAATTTCAAGCCTAAACTTATTGATGGCTAGTTTATATCCATTTGTTCCTAACTTAAATAATTGCTTTCCCTCCCTGGTGTTTATCCCTTTGGTGTATTTATAGAGAGCAATCATATCTCCCCTCAGCCTTTGTTTTGTTAGGCTATACAAGCAAAGCTCCTTAAGTCTCTTCTTGTAAAATAGGTTTGCCATTCCTCTCATTGTTCTAGTATCCTGTTTCTGCACCTGTTGCCATTTGAATTTATCTTTCTTAAACATGAGAGACCAGCATTGCATACAGTCTTACCTTGCTTTCCAACCCTTCCACTTCTGTTCTACCTCCCCAACCAATCACCCTTTGACCTCACACCACATGGCAACCATGGGCAAACCATACAAACATTCTACAGCACAAATCCTCCCACATCACTCCAAAAGCTGCCCAATCTTATGTAGCTTCATGTGGATGTTTTGTGCAAATTAAATGCATTGAGATCCCTCCCCCTCCCACACTGTTTCCTTTCAGATCCTCCTGCCCCTTTCTCCCCCGCCCCCATCTTAATACCACCCTCCTGTCCCAGGAGATGAGTGTGTTATGCTTCCTGGGGCTACCCAGGGTTGTGTGGTAGCTCACTACCACCTGCCATTAACATGAGGAAGCATTTTCTGTGCCTGTCTTGGGTCAGTTCCCCAATTCCACTCACCACAGGCAACACAATCACTTCCCCTAGGCCTCACAGGGCTTGCTGTTACTCTGGGAATGGGTGACAGGGGATGGATCACTTGATGATTACCTGTTTTGTTCATTCCCTCTGGGGCACCTGGCATTGGGCACTGTTGGAAGACAGGATACTGGGCTAGATGACCGTTGGTCTGACCCAGTAGGGGTGTTCTTATGTTCTACAAGTTAGTTATTGGCACACCCCAATCCGAATGCTTGCCCCGGACTATCGAGCCTCTGGTCCCCTGAACACTCACAGTATTCACTGATCCGCTGCTTCCAAAGAAAGAGTACCCCTCAGCTTACCAGTTCCCCTTCAGATCACTGCTCGGCTTAACACACAGCAGTTAGATATGTTTACAGTGAAGTCATGTATAAGTTTATTTAACAAAGACTGAGATTCAAGTAGTGGCAAGTAGAAGTATTGAAAATAGGATTGCCAACTTCCTACTTGCACAAAACCAAACACCCTTGCCCTGCCCCTCCTCTGAGGCCACTTCCCTGCCCTGCCCCTTCTCTGGGGCCCCACCCCCGCTCACTCCATTCCCCCGCTCCCTCTGTCACTTGCTCTCCCCACCCTCACTCACTTGCTCATTTTCATCGAGCTGGCTCAGGAGATTGGGGTGTGGGAGAGGGTGAGGGCTCTGGCTGGGGGTGCAGACTCCGGGGTGGGTCCAGAAATGAGGAGTTTAGGGTGTGGAAGGGGGCTCCGAGCTGAGGCAGTGGGTTGGGATGTGGGAGGGGTTGGGGTGGGGCCAGGGATGAGGTGTTTGGGGTGCAAGAAGGGGCTTTGGGCTGGGGGGGGAGGAGTCAAGGCTTTCTGAGTATGGGAGGGGGCTCTGGGCTGAGGCAGGGGGTTGTGGTGTGGGAGGGGGTATGGACTTTGGGCTGCGGCCAGGGATGAGGGATTTGGGGTGCAGGAGGGGTGCTGATAGATCACGGACATCACAAGGTGAAAGATTCTTTACTTCTGTATTTGGCGGCCCCAACCATTTATATGGGGTAGCACTACTACTGCAAGGTGAGGCCAAGTCCTCCCTGACAACCTGGATGCCCGTATCTCCTCATTTACTTATTGCACGTCTTAAACATCGTCACGGTTACCTCACTGTCATAATAGTCTATATGCTGACAGAGGAATCTGTTGACTCAGTTAAAGATCATTTCTATGATCAAGTGGAACATCTAGTATGCACAGTCCGTCCACATGATAATCTCGTGATCCTGGGTGACCTAAATGCAGTTACTGGCTCCCTGCGAACTGGGTTTGAACAGGTCATTGGTCATTATGGTTCAGGCACACCCAATGATAACTCTCACCGATGCTTACACTCTGTGCCTCCCAGAATCTTTCCATTCTTGGCTCATGGTTCAAGCGGCGACACATACACCAGATGTCATGGATCTCTCATGATGGTGTCACTCAGAAGGAGTTGGACCACATCATTACATGCGATAGGTGTCTCTTTGCTTCCTGTAGAGTATATCGTGGTGCGGAATGTGAACACAGATCACCATCTAGTGGTTGCCCGTATGGTGCCAATGAGCAGGTAAACCTTCTGCAATGATGAAAAAGTTTGACATCGACACACTCTGTGTGCCAGGTTTAGCCAACAGGTTTTATATGGACGTCAGCAACAGATTCTCGGCTCTAGATAGTCTGCCAGATGACGTGGAGGTTGCCTGGTCCCTGTTCACTTCTGCCTTCAACCAATCTGCTGAGCAGATGATTAGCTATAAGCATCCAGAACGCTGACCACGGCTATCGGAGGAGGACTTCTACGTAATTAAATAAAAGGCCACAGCCCGCCAGCATGGTGATAAGCACACTTGTAATCAGACGAAGCAAATATTTAACACCCTGGAACTCCGTGATCGCGAGGCATATTATAACCAAGTGGCGGGTGTTGTTGAATTTGGGTTAGCCGGAGTGACTTGAAGCCAGTATTCCGCACCATTCGCAACCTCAGCGGTCAAGTGGTAGTCACTACAAATGGCATCCTGAACGACAGCCAAGGCCATCCATGTAAATTGGATGGTGACATTCTCTCACACTGGGTGAAACGTTATCACAGTGTCCTGAACCATCCTCCAGCTGCCGCTTGTCACTGCAGTTCTGGATCCAGATATTTGTACTGATGCACCAACATTGGATGAAGTGAAGTGTGCCATCTCTAAACTGAAAAATGGATGCACAGACGGTGCTTATGGTATCCCTTCAGAACTGCTAAAATGTGCTATTGATCCTGTAGCAGAATCACTTCTGGCCATCTTTCGTCTGGTGTGGAGAACTGGAACCCTGCCAACCGCCGGGAAGGATGGTATTGTGATCTCACTCTATAAGGGCAAGGGACCACGCAGCGAATGTAAGAGCTACAAGCCGATCACCTTGCTCTCTGTTCCAGGGAAGGTGTTTGCTTGCACACCTGGAGCCTTTGCTACGTTGGAAGCGTTGTCCCCAACAGTCAGGCTTTATGAGGAAGAGGTCCACATTAGATGCCATTTTGGCCCTTCGCTTATTGTCAGAGATACATCACAAGTTCAGGAAACCCCTGCACATAGCGTATATTGATCTGAAGGCTGCATTTGATTCAGTAGACCATGTCATGTTATGGAAGGTCTTAAAGGGCACAGGTGTTTCTACCACACTGCTGGACTTGATTAGAGAGCTGCATAATGGAACAGCTGCCCGTGTTCATCTGGGGAACCGGATGTCAGCGCCTTTTAAACCAGTATCCGGTGTTAGGCAGGGTTGCGTTCTGGCCCCTGCACTCTTTTGTCAGGTGATGGATTTCATAATGCAGCATTCCATCAGGTCCACAGGCATTGAGATCGACACTGATGACTTTGTTCTTTTAGTACAGAGCCCTGACAGGTTTCGTGAGGCACTCCAGCATATGAAGGAGGAGTCAGCCAAGACTGGTCTCTACGTTTTATGCTCAAAGACAAAACTGCAAAATCTAGGACCAGGTCCACTCACGACTCCAATCTCTTTGAACAATGAAACTGTCAAATCAGTTTCCAGCTTTTGCTATCTCGGTTCTGTACTTACGAGCTCCTCCAGGTCTCACACAGAGGTTCAACATCGGATTGGCATTGCAACATCTGCCATAGGCCATTTACAACGGATATGGAATCAACATCATCTTAGTATAACAACTAAGTTCAGGATTTATTCAAGCTGTATCCTTCCCATACTGTTGTACGGCTGTGAAACACAGACACTACGCCATGCAGACCGGATAAAGTTGGAGGTTTTCCACACAAAATGTCAACGTCGTATATTGGGTATTAAGTGGAATGACTTCATCTGTAATGCAGATGTTTATGGTCGTTTGGGTCTATAGACTACTGGGGCCATTGTTCGCAGACAGCGCCATACACTTTTCGGACATGTCGCAAGGATGACACAAGATGTTCCAGTGAACGCCGTTCTCCAGGTGGCTTGTAACATCTGGGGTAAAATTCCACCAACTGAGGGGTGGAGGTGGCCCAGAGGCAGACCCCCTATTACATGGGTTCATCAAGTCTGTTCCGATGTTGGACTCTCAGGCCGTCAAGCCTTTGAGGTTGCGTAGGAACGGATCACATGGTGAACGATCGGTACAGCCAAAAATGGCTAAGCTTTGAAGGGGGGACACTCTGGGCTGGGGCTGAGGTGTTTGAATGCAGGGGGGTGAGGGCTCCGGCTGCGGGTGCAGGCTCTGGGGTGGAGCCAGGGATGAGGGATTTGGGATGCAGGATGGGGTTCTGGGCTCGGGGGTGGAGCCAAGGGGTTCGGCGTATGGGAGGAGGTTCCGGGCTGAGGCAGGGTATTACGGTGTGGTTGAGGGTATAGGCTCTGGACTGGGGGTGCAGATTCCAGGGTGGGGCCAGAAATGAGGGGTTCAGGGTGCAGGAGGGGGCTCCAGGCTGGGTAGGGGGTTAGGGTGCAGGGGGGTGAGGGCTCCAACAGGGGGTGTGGGGCTGCAGATGAGTGATTTGGGGTGCAGGAGGGGTCTCCAGGCTGAGGGGTCAGAGTGTGGGAGGGGGCTCTGGCCTGGGGCAGAGGGTTGGGGAACAGAGGGGTTTGAGGGCTCCGGGCTGGGGGTGTAGACTCTGGAGTGGGGCTGGAGATGAGGGGTTTGGGGTGTAGTAGGGTGCTCTGGGCTGGGACTGAGGGGTTCAGAGGTTGGGAGGGGGATCAGGACTGGGGCACGAGGTGGGGGCGCAGGAGGGGGTTGGGATGCAGGCTCCAAGTGGCGCTTACCTCAAGCAGCTCCCAGAAGCAGCGGCATGTCCCCCCTCCAGCTCCTACGCAGATGGGCAGCCAGGTGGCTCTGCACGCTGTGCCGTCTGCAGGCACTGCCCCTGCAGCTCCTATTGGCCACAGTTCCTGGCCAATGGGAGCTGCGGAGCTGGCACTTGGGGTGGGGGGCAGCGCGCAGAGTCCCCTGGCTGCACCTACATGCAGGAGCCAGAGGGGGGACATGCCGCTGCTTCTGGGAGCCACGTGGAGCCAGGGCAGGCAGGGATGTGCTGACTGGAGCCACCAGGGTCCCTTTTCGACGTGGCATTCCAGTCGAAAACTGGACACCTGGCAACCCTAATTGGAAACAAATGGCTACCTATAAAATAAAATCATATCATGCATTCTAGAGCTAGACTTAATTAACTAGATATCCTTATGTCTAGTAGAGTATTGTTCACTCAAAATCATTGTGGTGCTTTACAGTCAGGTTGGCTGCAACCTTCCTTTCATAAGACAAGCCCATGGTGTGTGTGCTTCCTAGGTCAAGGACCCCATGTGTTTCCTTGCACCCAAAGATATACCAGAACAATCCTTTGTCTTTATTCAGAAATGGGACCATCCCCACATACACTTTGTTTCATATTGTAGATTTCCTTTCTTGTACATTTCACAATCTCTTATTTTGCCTGTGGCTCAGTATGCAAATAGGCACACTATGTGAGGCATACAATACACAATACTCACATGACCAGACAGGGAGGTACGTGTCTTACCTCTTGCCTGAAAAGAACATTTCCAAGGTTTATCACCTCCTGGTGACCAGCCTTAACAGAGCCGGCTCTAGGTTTTTTGCCGCCCCAAGCAAAAAAAATTTTGGCTGCCCCCCGTCCCAGCCCTGGGCTCCTAGCCGCAACCCCCTCCCACCCCAGCCCTGGGCTCTCTCCCACCACCCGCACCCACGTGCCTCCCCAGTCCTGGGCTCTCACCCCCCTGACCCAAACCCCCCTGTCGCCCCAGCCCTGGGCTCTCACCTCCCCCACCCGCACCCCCTTGGTGCCCCAGCCCTCGGCTCTCGCACACACACACCCTGCTGCCCCAGCCCTGGGATCACCCACTCCACCTGCACCCTCCTTCCGCCGCAGACCTGGGTCACTGGTAACTCGCTCCTACAGCAGGTCATTCAGCAGGAATTTTAGATGTGCACAGAACACAGACAGGATTAGTTCCCATATGGTTACAGAACTGCAATAAAGTGGAACAATTTTCAGCTTGTGTGATTGGAGGATATCTGGATGCATATTATAAGACTGTCCTACATAAATGAGGAAAAGTTGAGGTGCCTTTATTATTCTTTTCTTCCACTCTTTCTTTCTATGGGGAATTTGCCAGTGCAATATCACTGTCTTCCTTTTAAACAAACAAACAAACAAACAAACAAACAAACAAACAAACAAAAGGCAATGGCTGTTGAAAATAGCAACTCCAGTCCTAATAACCACTGAGAAGCATTTCTAGCTCAATTTCATCCTACTTTTTCTACAGCAAGTTACAGTGGATCGGTATATTTGATTTGGGAGAAATGAAGTAACCGCTGCCCAAACGGAGCTTGAGCACTCCTGAATTTTGAGGTGTTCAAATCTGAAAGGCAGGTGCTGGGGGAGGGAGGGGAGCCTGTGGCTCCGCAGGGGAGCACGGCAGCATGTATGCAGCAGCATGTCTGGGGCTGCACGAAGCCAGACACGCTGGTCCGAGTGGCACGGTAAGGGGGTTGGGGGGTTGGAGAATGGGTAGGGGGTTCCCTGGTGGGGGCAGTAAAGGGGCAGGGGGGGTTGGATGGGTCAGGGGGCTGGGGGGGGAAGTTAGGGGACAGGCAGCAGTTGGATAGGCATGGGAGTCCCAGGGGTTTGTCAGGGGACAGGTAGGGGGTGGGGTCCTAGAGGGGAAGTTGGGGGGGGTCTCAGGAAGGGGGAAGTTGGGTACAAGGACCAGTGGAGCTTATATAGGGGGTGGAGTCCTGTGGGGCAGTTGGGGCAGGGGTCCCGGGTCGGGGTGATCAGGGGACAGGGAGCAGGGGGGTTGGATGGGCTGGGGTTTCTGTGGGGGGCAGTCGGAGGGAGTGGATGGGGGCAGGGTGGGGCTACCCTCCCTCCCCGTGGAGTGTCCTATTTTGAATGTTAAAATATAGAATCCCTACTCACAGCGCAGCTCTCCATTCACAGCTGGCTACAGCATGAGGTCTCAGCTTCCTCACTCCCTCATCCTCTTTCCTGTTGGTAGTGGCCAAGGGAATGCTGGGAAATGTAGTTCTTTCCCTGCTCCAGGGCTGGCTCTATAGGCAGGGAGCTAACCAACGAACTACAGCTCCCAGGGGCCTCTGTTGGTTCTCAGCTGCCATGCTGGATCCCTGCTGCCCCTGCAAATGGGCTGCCCCAAGTACGTGCTTGCTTTGCTGGTGCCTAGAGCCGCCCCTGCCACCACCCCACCCATCTGGCTGACAGAGTCTATGGCCTTGGGACCCAGCAAGGGGGCTAGATACCGGGGCTTTTCCGCAGGGTCCCCCTGGTTCAAATCATCAGCCTGCTCGAAGGCCGTGTGGTGGGCATCCACATCCCCCCCGTCCTTAACCAGGGGCAGCAATTTAGTGTCGAGGCTCCCTGCGGAACTGGAAGCCCGGGGACTATCCCCACTCACCCCTGGGGAGCCCCCTATGCCTCTCCGCTCCACCATCGCCAGTCCTTGCTGCTGTTGCTTTTCCTGCAGCTTTTCCTCGGGCTCTTGCTCTCTCTCATGGTCCTCTCGCTCTCTCAGACTCAGCTCCAGTCCCATCCGTCTCCGATCCCCTGATGGGGAACCCGATCGTGAAGACCCCCATCTGGTTGAGGACCAGACTCTTGGGGATGCCTGGCTACTGCTCCACCTGCTCCCAAATCCTCTTGTAGCCCCGTCTGGGTCAGGAATCTGCTCCTTAGAGCGGTCCTCGTCCTCCAGCTGCACGATTAACCGGGCCTTGGTGAACTTCCCAATGCGTAACCCTCTCTTTTTGCACAGGATTACAATGTCCTTCTTAAGGAGATGGTGATAGGCCATCCCTCCACTGTTCCCAAGTTGCTTTGGACTCACAGGCCCATGTGCTCTCAGCTCCCTCATGGTTTCCAGGAAGAACCCCTAGTGTGCCAGCCCTTCTCGTGGTCACCACCTCTTGCCAGTGTCGAGCAGCAGACTCCTCCACCCTTGGAACCGCTCGCTGCAATCCCCAGGGGAAACCTCTTACAGCAAACATCCTTCTCTCTCCCAGGGTCGAGCGGCAAGCTCCTCCGCCCCTGAGACTGCTCGCTGCAGTCCTCAGGGGGACCCCGTTACTCCAACAGTCCTTCTCACTGGTCACACACTCCTAGGGGTTAATCGCCCCCTGAAACCGTCCCCCCCTCAGTTTTACTGCTCCCCAGTCACTTACTGCAAGAAACGCCATTCACGGGGTGCCGTACATCCCACCCCTGCCACCAGTTGTCACGGAGTCCCAGGACGATGCTCTGGAACTGCTCCCCACAAAGCCAGTCAGGACTTTGAGGAGCCTCCTCTCCCTTGGAGCAGACGGGGAGGTGGCAGGAGCTCACCCTTCAAGGAGGGGATTTGCACTGGAGGTTACTAGAAAGGACAACAAGACTCCATTCTGGGGGTCAGGAGGTGAATCCATCCCTCAGTGGTGGGCAGGTAATGTGTGGAAATGCTGCTGGTTCCAGGTGCTCTTAATTCCCCCTGATTCCTCGGGGTGTTTGAGTCTCTGACAGGTTCTCGTTCCCTTGCAGCAGGAGGACGTCACTTCCAAAGTGATGCACCAGCTCCGCATCATCCGGCACTTGCGCCAAATGCCTGAGGCACTGCAGGGGCTGTGCCTCTGAGGCCATCAGCAACTCCTGCTCCCTGCTTCAGGTACTGCTCTGGCTCACTGTAAATGGGGAGCTAGTGGAAGGGGATATGGAGCCCCCTGGCACTCACTAAAAGGGAAAGTGGTGGATTCTCCATCTCTTGATGTCATTGAATGAAGACTAGATGCCTTTCTGGAATGTGTGTGCCCAAAAAGTAACTATTGTACTATACAGGAAGCCCGTGATCATGCAGGGGCTTAGATTAGATGCTCTAAAGGCCTCTTCTGGCCATAAAGTCTACTAGTTTTGGAAAAACTGAGTGTAGCATTGGGAGCAGCCTCTGATGTTTTACTGTCTAGCCGGCTTGCTTCCTAGAATGAACAAGCATTGAGTGGGGTGATCCACAG
Source organism: Chrysemys picta bellii (assembly GCF_011386835.1). NCBI lineage: Eukaryota > Metazoa > Chordata > Testudines > Emydidae > Chrysemys > Chrysemys picta. The sequence continues at coordinate 190,707,018 of NC_088793.1, forward strand.
AGAGTAGCTCTGTCAAGGCTGCTTCCCCACTCTGAACTTTAGGGTACAAATGTGGGGGCCTGCATGAAAACTTCTAAGCTTAACTACCAGCTTAGATCTGGTCCGCTGCCACCACTCCCAAGATGCTAATTCCCTTCCCTGGGTAGCCTTGAGAGACTCTTCACCAATACCCTGGTGATTACAGATCCAAACCCCTTGGATCTTAAAACAAGGAGAAATTAACCATCCCCCTCCTTTCTCCCACCAACTCCTGGTGGATCAAGATCCAACCCCCTTGGATCTAAAAACAAGGAAAAATCAATCAGGTTCTTAAAAAGAAGGCTTTTAATTAAAGAAAAAGGTAAAAATCATTGCTGTAAAATCAGGATGGAAAATAACTTTACAGGGTAATCAAATATAAAGAGTCCAGAGGAATCCCCTCTAGCCTTAGGTTCAAAGTTACAGCAAACAGAGATAAACACTCTAGCAAAAAGGTACATTTACAAGTTGAGAAAACAAAGATAAAAACTAACACGCCTTGCCTGGCTGTTTACTTACAAGTTGGAAATATGAGAGACTTCTTCAGAAAGATTTGGAGAACCTGGATTGATGTCTGGTCCCTGTCAGTCCCAAGAGCAAACAACCCCCCAAAACAACCCCCGAAAACAAAGAGCACAAACAAAAGCCTTCCCCCCACCAAGATTTGAAAGTATCTTGTCCCCTTATTGGTCCTTTGGGTCAGGTGTCAGCCAGGTTACCTGAGCTTCTTAACCCTTTACAGGTAAAAGGATTTTGGAGTCTCTGGCCAGGAGGGATTTTATAGTGCTGTACACAGGAGGGCTGTTACCCTTCCCTCTATAGTTATGACAAGCTCAAACCTTCAAAGTGTCTGGCCAGCAGCAGGACATTAGCACTTCAGGGGAGGGGTGTGTGTGGCAGTGACATCACATTGGCCTTTTGCAGGACCTCAGCCTATTGGTCAAAGGTGGTGGGGAGGTGGTGACCTCACAGAGAGATGCTGACATCAGCCAGGCAGGATAGGGGCGCAGGGCCAGGGAAACCTCAGAGACCCCTGTGGCTTTGCTTCAGCAAGTCTCCTTCTCGAGGTCTCTCTTTGAGGACTGAGAGAGTATTAGGGTTCACGTACATGCGTGCGAGGAGGAGCCTCTTTCGAGTTTTCTCCTTTCCTTTTACTGATTTTACTAGAAAACAGACGTCCCTGTTTACAAGGTAAGAGCCTCTGAGAGGTTTGGAACCTGTTCAGTCTGATCCATCTGGTGCCAGCTGAATTCTAGGCATGAAAAGCACTAGTTTAGGGTGGCAGAATTTTATTCCCCACCTGGGATTTTGTCCCATAGAATCACTGGGGACATTAGGGTTTGTCCTTTTCGTTTTAGCTTTTCCTCCATCCCTCCTTCCTTTCTCTTCATCTCTTCCTTCTTTTGTCCTTTCTCCTGTTCCTCTCCCAACACCAGGAGGGGTGAGGCGGGCTGGCTCCAACTGGCTGTAGGATCTGCTGCTGCAGGGGCTGTGGATTAGGAGTGTTCCTCTTGGGGAGGCAGTGGCAGAGCGGAGAATGACCTTGGCTGGAGTCAAGTTCTTCTTGTCCTGGTTAAGTGATGACTGGGCTTTTAAGGGGACCATGCTGACCCTCCACACAAACACCCTGTCGGGTGCTGCAGGGAGGTGAAGGAGGAAACGGTTGGCACAGAGATGAAGCAGACTGAAGTAGGGACAAACACAAGGGTGGAGCAGTCCCTGATGGGTTCCTGTGCACTGTCCTGAAGGGAGTATAGAGCATAGGCATGGAGAAGACCAAAATTCACATCCAGGTAGATCATCAACCTACTCATCTGTCCCAAGGGCCAGGAAGGCCTCTGGTTTTTGCTCTCTTCGGTAGCTGGAGCTGCTCTGATTTGGGGGTGGGGTGGGCAGAGGTGGGAACAGGCCATAGGATTTAATCAAGTGTCAGGGGCAGACTCCCGCTCTGCGGGAGATTATGTTGCCCCTCTGTTAGGAATCCCTTCCTTGCAGATGCTGGACTCTGCCAGGAAGCTCAGCTCCCATCCCTAGCAGCTTCGCTGTTCCCTACCTGCTGTGCACCAGGCCCTCTGCAGAGAGCTGCTCTGGGCAAGGACTGCAGAGCCAGCTGTCATCCTGGCAGGTGTAGCCCCAGGTTCCATAACCCTGACCCATGGTCTCCCTCCGCTGGCAGGCTCTGAAGAAGGCCTGCCCAGAGACATGGATGCCATGCTGAAGAGCTTGCTGACAGCAACCCCCAGCACAGACAATCTCCAGCATATCTTGGAGGTGAGCATAATGGTCAGGGGGAGCAGGAATTTTACCTTAGCCCTGGGGAGGCCTGGAAATGAGAGACTGGATGATCCACATTTCCATTGTGTCCTGCTACCTGAGAGCCATCCGTGGTCAGAGCAGTGAGTGCAGGGCAGCGTTGGGGCCCTTCCACCTTCAGGGATAGAGGGAAGGCGCTGGTGCTCGACACAGGGCTCTTCCTGGTTCTGTTGAGCACTAACTCCAAGGCCCCAGGCAGGCTTGTGGAGTGAGAGCATCAGACCCCTGTGAGGTCCAGGAGAAGACCCTCTGAGAAGAGCACTGGCTCCTTCCTAGGAAGCTGCTGAGATTCTCAAGGAGGGATTCATCCCTTCTCTCCCATGGACACAGAGGATTGTAAGGAGCAGGGCGTTGTCCTTTATCCAACAGAGACCTGTCCTAGCTCTCACCCACAAACCTGGGAGAGAGCTGGGCACTTAACCAGATCCTACCCCTGCACTTGCCCTGGTACACTTTCTTCTCCCCTCCTGCCTTGGCTATTAGGCTATGGCTCTATGAACATGAATCAAACAGGAACTTCTTCTCTATCTATAAGCCAAACTGGTTTATCAAGTCTGACCCCTCAACATATTTCAGGGGGCGTATTTCCAGTCAGGGCCGGCTCTAGGTTTTTTGCCGCCCCAAGCAAAAAACATTTTGGCTGCCCCCCGTCCCAGTCCTGGGCTACTCGCCGCATCACTCTGCCTCCCCAGCCCTGGGCTCTCACCCCCCTGACCCACACACCCCTGCCGCCCCAGCCCTGGGCTCTCACCCCCCTGACCACACACCCCTGCTGCCCCAGCCCTGGGCTCTCACCTCCCCCACCCACACCCCCTTGCTGCCCCAGCCCTCGGCTCTCCCACACACACACCCTGGTGCCCCAGCTCTGGGTTCCCCCTACTCCCTCACCATTGTCCCCCACACACACACACACCTCCTGCTGCCCCAGCCCTGGGATCACCCACTCCACCTGCACCCTCCTTCCGCAGCAGACCTGGGTCACTGGTAACTCGTTCCCACGGCAGGTCATTCAGCAGGAATTTTAGATGTGCACAGAACACAGATAGGATTAGTTCCCACATGGTTACAGAACTGCAGTAAAGTGGATCAATTTTCGGCTTGTGTGATTGGAGGATATCTGGATGCATATTATAAGACTGTCCTACATAAATGAGGAAAAGTTGAGGTGCCTTTATTATTCTTTTGTTCCACTCTTTCTTTCTATGGGGAATTTGCCAGTGCAATATTACTGTCTTCCTTTTAAACAAACAAACAAACAAACAAACAAACAAACAAACAAACAAACAAACAAAAGGCAATGGCTGTTGAAAATAGCAATTCCAGTCCTAATAACCACTGAGAAGCATTTCTTGCTCAATTTTATCCTACTTTTTCTACAGCAAGTTACAGTGGATCCGTATATTTGATTTGGGAGAAATGAAGTAACAGCTGCCCAAACTGAGCTTGAGCACTCCTGAATTTTGAGGTGTTCAAATCTGAAAGGCAGGTGCTGGGCGGGAGGCGGAGCCTGTGGCTCCGCAGGGGAATACGACAGCATGTATGCAGCAGCGTGTCTGGCGCTGCACGAAGCCAGACACGCTGGTCTGAGTGGCACGGTAAGGGGGTTGGGGGGTTGGAGAAGGGGTAGGGGGTTCCAGGAGGGGCAGTAAAGGGACAGGGAGCAGGGGGGTTGGATGGGGCGGTGGTTGGAGGGGGCAGTCGGGCAGGGAGAAGGGGGGGTTAGATGGGTCAGGGGGTTTGGGGGGCAGTTAGGGGACAGGCAGCAGTTGGATAGGCATGGGATTCCCGGGTGGTTGTCAGGGGACAGGTAGGGGGTGGGGTCCTAGAGGGGAAGTTGCGGGGGGGTCTCAGGAAAGGGGAAGTTGGGTACAAGGACCAGTGGGGCTTAGATAGGGGGTGGGGTCCTGGGGGGCAGTTGGGGCAGGGGTCCCGGGAGGGGGTGATCAGGGGACAGGGGGGCTGGATGGGTTGGGGTTTCTGTGGGGGGCAGTCGGAGGGAGTGGATGGGGGCAGGGTGAGGCTACCCTCCCTCCCTGTGGAGTGTCCTATTTTTTGAATGTTAAAATATGGAATCCCTACTCACAGTGCAGCTCTCCATTCACAGCAGGCTACAGCATGAGGTCTCAGATTCCTCACTCCCTCCCCCTCTTTCCTGTTGGTAGTGGCCAAGGGAATGCTGGGAAATGTAGTTCTTTCCCTGCTCCAGGGCTGGCTCTATAGGCAGGGAGCTAACCAACGAACTACAGCTCCCAGGGGCCCCTGTTTGTTCTCAGCTGCCATGCTGGATCCCTGCCGCCCCTGCAAATGGGCTGCCCCAAGCATGTGCTTGCTTTGCTGGTGCCTAGGGCCGCCCCTGAGCCTTAACTCCAAAACCGTGATACCATAATTTCAGTATCAATAAATAATTCCATAAATATTATCTGTACCTAACTTTTGCAATGCATATGGCAACCAGTAGGCTAGATACTACCCTTCAGAGAACTATTGTGCATATATCTGACCCAGGCAGTCCCTGTAAAACCTTATGCATTGCCTGTGCCTTCCACCTGTTGGCATCAAGGAGTCCCTGGGCTACAGAGCCCAAGACCTGAGGACGATGTTCAATCTTCTATAGCCCGTTCTCTCCTTTAACCTACCTGTAGGTGATTTTAATCCTTTGTTCGGTCCCAGCATTGGGCAAAATGTGCAAGTTCAGGTAAACGCAAATTTGGCTTTTACCTCAGGACTTTCAGTTAACAATAGAACCAAAATCTCAATAAATTCTAGATTCTCCTGATCCCTAGCTTTGACTTGATTTGTTTTTTTTTCCAAGCCAGATGTTTTAGTCTTTTCAAAAAGCAATAAAAAGTTGGTCCTTGAAGATGGTCCCTTGCTGGGCAAATTTAGGTCGTCAGTGTAGCACTTTAATATGAATGCTACTCATATTCGTTTTCTAGACCAAGAACAAAACTGATAAGCTCCTGATCAAACTGGGAATTCAAAGAGACTCCGATTGCATTATTCATACAATGAGATTATGTCTTTCCATCTTTGCAGTTTTATTCCCAGAAAGCAGAATGATCATTTTAATTCAGAATTGTGTAATATCGCTTGTGACTTGAAAGAAAGTAAGGAATTAAAGGATTTTAGTGGTATTGTAGCTGAACATTTTTTCAACTTTGTTTTTGCTCCTGTGTTTCTGAATATTGATTTGACAGATCACTTCTTCATTTAAAAAACAGCCATCCACTGCATCCATCCGCTTGCCAATGCACTGGGTGTGCCTTAGCTGCTAAGGCAGTGTGCAAGGTCTCTTCTGACACAGCATCGGGGGAGATGGTGGCGATTTGGCCCGGGGGTGGCCAACTTGAGAATTTGGCAGTAGGGGGCAATTGGAGCTTTTAGCTCTTTGGGATGTGTAAGGACAGTTTGGGATTGTGGGATCAGCAGTGAAAGTGTTAACTACGTTAACATTTTAAATGGACTTTGTGATGGGGTGTACTCCCCACACTTGCCCTGAAAGGGTTAAGGCAGGCCAGAGGGGCCAATTAGCATATTAGGCGGCAAGCTAGGGGGAATTAAGACAGGGAGAGAAACCTTCATTAGAAGAAGCTCACCTGTGCAGGAACAGGTGGGGTCTATATAAGCCAGGAAGCTGGCAACAGAAGAGACTGCTGGGAAAGGCTGCAGTCATTCCCTGGGAAGAGGGAGGAGTGTTTGGAGACCACGGAAATGTGTAAGCTGCAGTTGCTCCCTGGGAGGAGGGAGCGGTGAAACTGGCAGATCCAGAGAAGGATGGGAGAGCCAGAAGGTTAAGAAAGGGCTCAGGGAAGTGTAGCAAGGTACCAGGTGGAACAGACGTTGACTGCTGACTAGACAGTTCCTGAGCTGGAACCCGGAGTAGAGGGGGGCCTGGGTTCCCCAACCAGCCCCTGAGGAAGTGGCATCAGTGGGGCAGTGAGTAAGAAGACTGCCTGAGCCTGTTTGTGAGAAGAGACTTTCCTACCCCACCCCCTCCAAACAGGCAAACCACAGAGTGATCTGTCCAGAAGGCCAAGTCACAAAGATGAGGCTGCGGTTTGTACATAAGAATGGTCCTACTGGGTCAGACCAAAGGTCCATCTAGCCCAGTATCCTGTCTTCCGACAGTGGCCAGTGCCAGGTGCCCCAGAGCGAATGAACAGAACAGGTAATCATCAAGTGATCCACCCCCTGTCACTCATTCCCAGCTTCTGGCAAACAGAGGCTAGGGACACCATTCCAGCCTAATACTCATTAATGGACCTATCCTCCATGAATTTATCTAGTTCTTTTTTGAATGTATTATGGTCTTGGCCTTCACAACATCCTCTGGCAAGGAGTTCCACAGGTTGACTGTGCGTTGTGTGAAGAAATACTTCCTTTTATTTGTTTTAAACCTGCTGCCTATTAATTTAATTTGGTGGCCCCTAGTTCTTGTGTTATGAGAAGTAGTAAACAACACTTCCTTATCTACTTTCTCTACCCCAGTCATGATTTTATAGACCTCAATCATATCTCCCCTTAGCCATCTCTTTTCCAAGCTGAAAAGTCCCAGTCTTATTAATCTCTCCTCATAAGGCAGCCGTTCCAAACCCTAATCATTTTTGTTGCCCTTTTCTGAACCTTTTCCAATTCCAATATATCTTTTTTGAGATGGGGCGACTACATCTGCACACAGTACTCAAGATGTGGGCGTACCATGGATTTATATAGAGGCATCATGATATTTTCTGTCCTATTATCTATCCCTTTCTTAATTATTCCCAGCATTCTGTTTGCTTTTTTGACTGCCGCTGCACATTGAGTGGATGTTTTTAGAGAACTATCCACAATGACTCCAAGATCTCTTTCTTGAATGTCAATGGCTAATTTAGACCCCATCATTTTATATGTATAGTTGGGATTATGCTTTCCAGTGTGCATTACTTTACATTTATCAACATTACATTTCATCTGCCATTTTGTTGCCCAGTCATCCAGTTTTGAGAGATCCTTTTGTAGCTCTTCGCAGTCTGCCTGGGACTTAACTATCTTCAGTAATTTTGTATCAGCGAGAGGGCACTGCAGAAGAGAAACCAACAGGGTGTAATTGCTGGAAGAGGCATTGGCGTGACTGAGCTAATCCCCAGCACCATCGAGGCAGTGTCGTCCCGCAGTGAGTAGAGCAACCCCATCATAATCCTTTTAAGGCTTCAGAGTTAACACCCCCTTTAATATGAAAGGGACAGTTCACACACACAGCTAATGTTTCATACATAAGAGAAGAAAATAAATGTAAATCTTACCTCCAAATATTTGATTCCATCAGAACACTCAATCTTTTGTGACTCCTCTCTAAGTAATAGGTAGGCAAATGGTAGGTTCAATGAGAAAAAAATATATACTTCATAAACAAAAATGAAAATGTGCCTCATTGGATCAGGAAATATTTAATAATATATAATTGTTTGATTCCCAGAGGACCCTTCCCATTGATTAATAAAGTTTTTGATGCATATTTACAAGCAGTTGGAGGACTGCAAGTTTTCATTTTACATTTCTCCACCCATGGTTAATGCAAACCAGCTACCCTATAAAGCAATTAGAAGGGAAAGGATGGCTCAGGGGCCTGGAAATAGATAATTGCAGAGCCTTTGACTTGTAGCTTACTGGTTCAAATCCAGTTCAAAGCTTTAGGGAGTGAAAGTAATTACCATTTAATGGCTGTTCAATGACCTATCTGAAATAAGTTGGCAATCTAGCTGCAGTCCCTAGTGTGTATGTTGCAACCAAACCTCTCAGAAGAGTTCACTAATGTTCAGTGCCCAACCTGAGATCCCTTGTTCTTGATTTTCAGAGGTGCTGAGGATCTATAGCTCCCTGCATAAGTTTGTTCCCTACCTAAAAGTCCCTCTGACTGAATTAATTCCTAGCTTCTGAGCAACTTCCTATAGGACATCTCTCCAGCCACAAGCAAAAACATTAGAAGGTGTCAAAACATTACAAATGAAGAGTTAAGTATCCTTCCTGCCCAAGAAAGGGTCCCTCAAGGTCAAGCCAAAGATGATTTCAAAAGGCATTGGTGGGGCTATTTCTATTGTAGTTTGGGCTACCCATGCTCTCTGGTTTCCAAGACTGTCATCTAGTCACCTCTCACAAGCAATAATTGCACTGTTTCTTAAAAAAAAAAAAAAAAAACAGTTACACATGCCCTCAGGGGAGCCACACAGTTATATTCTAAAGATCTAAATGCTTTGGAGCAAAGAATACATCTCCCTGTATGAGCCTCACCCCCAATCCCTTGTGTCAGGTTGCAATGCTCTGAGTGGGGAGCCAGTCCCAGTCCCACAGGACAGGAGCCCCCGTTGTGGGGTCAGGTGAGTTTAGAGCAGGCTCGCTCTCTACCCCTCAATTTCCCCATACCTTCCCTCAGTAGCAATTTTTTTGGAAGGATGGGGAGCCCTCAGTTCCAGATTTTTTCCCAGGCCCCCAACAACCTCTGTGTGGCCCTTCACAAGGTGCTGCGTATCTATAACAACTCCACTGAAATCAGCAGATATACCTGGTGCTCAGCAATTTAAATAGCAGAAGATGTTTGCTTGAGAAAATCCAAAACAGCTGCACAAATCACATCTAACAGGTATGGGGATTACAGTTAGTCTGTACACAGTTCTTTCATGGAATTAAAGAAGCCAATAGAAATACTGGGACTAGTTGACCATTTTAATTTAGGAACCAGTAAATATCTGAGGATTAGAATGAATCAACATAAATGACTTTTACATAAATGTTGATTCCCCCCCCAGCAGCCACTGAGTCCAGTTCTGTTTTAATAACAAGTCACATAAGTGAAAGGCAGCTCAGAAGCTCTATGGGTCCAATTGCTACATCTCTCGCTCTTTATCTTAGGGTGACTCTGCACAGCATGAAGCCCCTTGAACTTGCATTGAAACCAATGGGAGATGAAGACAACCAGCACCTTGCAGGATCCACTCAGCACCTTTTCCTGCAAAACTTGCCCGCCAACACTCCTCCTTTCTCCACCCACTACCTGACCTGTTAAGGGTCTGGAAACCTGGAAATTTTAGCAAGTGAGCGAATGCCCTAATATGTACATTTGATGAATAGGTATTACCCCACTTGTATAAACCCACCCTAATCAAATCTAGCAATTCTCTGTTCCCTCATGCTGTCAAATCTACCAAAAGCAGGTGATTCTGGCAGCCAATTGGAAGCCCAGGAAAGAACAATGGAATCAGGAATGCCCTGGGAAATCATGAGGCTTAGCAAGTATGCACTTCCCTCTCCCCATGGCTCTCCTAAGTTTTCAGGAATCCTGGTGGGATGGGGACTGGGTAGGAGCAGGCCGGTGGGGGAAGGGTATGAGATCAGGGGATCACATCCCCACCTATGGACATCCTGGAGCAGAGAACACAGAGTCCCCACACACCTAATGAGCTTTAAGATTAGAAAAATCCCTAGGCTCCTCCTCCCAGCTCTACCTCCATGAGCCTTCTGGGAGAATAAAATCTTTTCTCTCCCTTTGGCAAGCCTCCCTAGAGAGCAGTGGTCACGTTTTCAAAAGCACTTACAAGATTTTGGAGCCTAAGTCACAGTTTCAAAAGTGACTTAGGGACCTGGCCATCTTTTCAAATGTATTTAGGAACCTAAAAGGTGCAGAGAATCATCTAGTGAGAATTTCAGAAATGTTTACCTGGGGTGACCATATTTTCCCAAAGGGAAAAGGGGACACTGCACAGGGCCGGCCCATGCCCACCCTACCCCCAACCTCCCTGGGTGCGAGCCCCACCTCCCTGCTGCCCACCTGCGCACGGGGCCAGCCCAAGGCCCCCCTCTTCCCCCCGCACATGGGACCAGCCCAAGGTCCCCTCTACCCCCCCTACTGCCCACGCACAGATGTTCTGGCCCAAGCCACTCTCCCTAGCCTTCCCTCCCGCGCAGGACAGGTGTTGCTGCTTGCCCCCCCTCAGCCCCCAGCACGTTCCTCTGCACCCCACTAGGGGTCACACCCAACTCTTTTGGAAAAACTGTGCATTTGTCCAGTTTTGCCAAAAAAATTTGGACGGCCTGGACAGGTCTTAAAAAAGGGACTTCCCAGCCAAAACAGGACACATGGTCACCCTAGCTTTAGCAGGTTAGGAGCTAAACTCTCATTGATTTTCAATTAGACTTAAGTCCCTGAGCAGTTTAGGGAGACAAGGTGGGTGAGGTAATATTGTTCAATGGACCAACTTCTGTTGGTGAGAGAGACAAGCTTTTGAGCCACACACAGCTCTTTTTCAGATCTGGGAAAGGTACTTAGAGTGTCACACCATATAGTTAAAGTATATGGTCCTGATTCTCCCCTCACTTATGCTGATTTTATGCTGGTGTATCTCCATTGGCTTCAGTAGAAGCTACTGGCACTCAGCATTCTGAAAATCAGGTCACTTTTATTTAAGAGCTTAAATAGTGATTGAGCAGACTGACTTCAGGCACCTAACTCAGAATTTGGCCTGTAGTAGAAAGAGAGAGCCTGAGACATGAGCCCAGTATAAGGCCTGAACTAGAGTAGTAGTCAGGCGCTGCTAATATAAAGCAAAGTTAGCAAAAGTCAGGCTGTGACCAGAAGTCAGGCTCTGCCTCAGTGCAGCTCACAGAACCTGGCAAGAACAGGGCTGGTACTGCAAAAACACACATTCCTAAGAGGTACTAGACAGAAGACACTCATGGTACACATTCCAGAAGGGTGGTACCAGAACACCCGAATACAAGTATGGTATAAACATCTGCTTAAGAGATAACAGGGACACATTGACCCCCTCTTAAAGATAAGGTTAGGATGTCAGGGTGATGAATAGAGATGTTTTGATCGAACCAACATGTCAGGTAAAGGGATGGTAACTAACCACATATGTGACTTGTTTGCATCGGTGTGTAAAAAGGGAACATCTTTGGCCAGCTGAGGTGGGAATGGAAAGTCCTGCCATTCACTGTGCTGAGTCCACTGTCACAGACATACCTGTCTTTGTTTCCTCGTAGAGTCTGCCGGGTGCTGTTACCGTGCTTGGTCGACAATAAACCTGGCCGGGTGCCTTCACTACTAAACCAAGTCTTGTGGTCTTCTTGGGCATGATCGGAGCCTGCTGTACAGGCTATCTGGCCAGAGCCAGTGCAGCATGCAGAGAGAACATACACGCAGCCAACAACTAACTACATGGCCTATATCCTGAATGGCCCCACGGACACAAATTATGTAGCTAGATTAGAAGAAAATCATATTCATTATTCATCTATTGATCTGATGATCTATTCAAATTATATGACACTTACCTCCTTTGCAAAGCACTTAGAGATCTATTATAGCACTATATAACAGCTGGGTATCCTCATTATTATACCAGTGAATCTGAATCCTCTAAAGTTGGCAAACGTAGTCCAAATGTTAGGCAAAAATCAGTTAATGCTTTAGGGTATGTCTACACTGCATCTGGGAGTGAGCCTCTCCCAGGCTGGGAGCCCAAGCCTCAATAGCTACAAAACTACTAGGCGCACACTAGCGCAAGCCCCACCAACCCAAATCTGTGGGCCCAGGCTGGGAGACTCATTCCCAGATGCAGTGTAGACATACCCACAGCGTTCTAATGGCTGTGAATCAAAGGCTGCATAACCAGGGCCCCCTTATATTATGGGCCTCTTTAAATTCAGCTCCATGTACATTCTTCTGCTTACACCGCTAAAATCTCCCAACTCCCATTGACATCAGTGGGCTTTGGATTAGGCTCTTATTGAACCCCTAGTACTTTTGCTACTTTAAAAACAGTCTCTAAGGTGCCACAAGTACTCCTGTTCTTTTTGCGGATACAGACTAACACGGCTGCTACTCTGAAACCTTTAAAAACAGCGTTAGCTCATTTTTAATTTGGCAGGTGGAGGGTCTCTCTAATTCCATAGAGACACTCTTGGTAGGTGTTAAGGTTCCCAGTGTATAATTAATTACTGGATATAATTTCCAAGAATAATGGTCCTTGTAAGAGCTGGGACCTGAAAGGTTACTTCTTCCTTGTTTTCATTTGGAAGATTTGCCCAGCAGCAGAAACAGCACAAAAATTATTCTGATTATGTTCCCTCTCCAGTGGATTAAATCTAAAAATAGAGAAGAATAAAAGGTTTTGTCTCCTATCTCTATTATTCTCAGTAATTCACTTAAAGCTCCCTTTAATCACCAGTGGGGAAAAAAACTATGAAAGAGAATAAATAGCATAGCTAGCATGCACATGATAACGTAGTACATATACCCATTTGTCATCAGATACATAAAAGCTCTAGAGAAATCACTGGGGCAAGAAGAGAGTGCACATTGCAGAGTTTCACAGAGAAAAACAAGCTTTTTTCATTATTGATTTTAATCATGTGGTTTAATGATAATCTCCAGTCTAGACGCTAGAAACAATTTGGTAGATTCTAAGGTAGAGAAAGAGGCTTATGGCAAGGTACAGAATGGGAAAAGCAAAGGGAATGTTGTATTTTGCTGGAAACAAAAGACACTTTTCAGATTTTAAATCTGCAAAAATGGTTTTTGATCTGTCTTGCTAAGAAAAGCAAAATTCATATGAAAGTGCACCGAACTATTGAAGGGTGACTATTAATACTTCCAGCATGGTGTCTGACTGCTCCAGCTGCGGCAGCACCTACAAGAGAAAGTCTCCAGGTTTTCCCAGCAGTCCCTCATGCACTGGGCGTGAGAGGATGCTCCTCTAGTCCCCACTTCTCCTTGCTGCTGTAAGTCTACTACTAGATGCTGTAAAGAATGAGTGGTGGAGGTGGGGGGAATAAAGGCAGAACTAGAATCAATATTGACGTGAATGCAAGACGGCTATTCAAATACAAGAAATGACCCACCAAAAACTACGAACACCCAGGAAAAGTGTGTTCCTACTTAATATGTTCAATTCTATGGCTGAAAAGGAAAACTGCAGATTGGGTACAAATTGCTGAAAGTGCCATCCAAGAATGCAGAGACAGGTATGATAATGAAGGCTTTGCCTTTTGCCCAAATAATGAGTGCACCCCATTTAGACTTCCTTGTGAAGAAAATACCACGCAACACAATCCTAAAGCACACTGTGGAAGTCCAAGTATTCTGGAACCACAATCAGCCTCAACGTTAGTTGGTTGAAAAATAAGGATGGACACCCTAGCTTTCTCCTGCCACAGGATGGAACTGTGAAGAAGACTCTCTTTCTCTACATAAAAAACAACAAGGAGTACTTGTGGCATCTTAGAGACTAACAAATTGATTTGGGCATAAGCTTTCGTGGGCTGAAACCCACTTCATCAGATGCATGGAGTAGAAAAAACAGTAGGCAGGTATATATACATAATACATGAAAAGATGGGAGTTGCCTTACCAAGTGAGGGGCGTCAGTGCTAACGAGACAATTCAATTAAAGTGGAAGTGGGCTATTCTCAACAGTAGAATACCAAGGGAGGAAAAATCACTTTTGTAGTGGTAATGAGGCCAATGTAAACAGGGTGACCCATTTCAAACAATCGACAAGAAGATGTGAGTAACAGTTGGGGGAAATTAGTATGGGGAAATTAGTTTTTGTAGTGATCCATCCATTCCCAGTCTTTATTCAGGCCTAATTTGATGGTGTCCAGTTTGCAAATTAATTCCAGTTCTGCAGTTTTCAGATGAACCCCACATGAACACTAACACATGAACCCCAGTGTGTTCTGTCAATACATTGTAGAAGATTGTTTCTGCTTTGGCTGCCATCTTTCTAACTTCCGCTTTAACTGAATTGTCTTGTTAGCTCTGACCCACTTCATAAGGTAACTCCCATCTTTTCATGTACTGTGTATATATACCTGCCTACTGTTTTTTTCTACTTTTCATGCATCTGGTTAAGTGGGTTTTAGCCCACAAAAGCTTATGCCCAAATAAATGTGTTAGTTTCTAAGATGCCACAAGGTCGCCTCATTGTTTTTGCTGATACAGACTAACATGGATACCACGCTGAAACCTTTCTCTACATATGCGTCCATGTACCATACAAACGCTGATCAAAGCGTAGCATGCATTTTACACATGGGACTACACAGAAAAAGAGCGAAATCCTTTGGGTTTCATTTCATGAAACTTTTGTGAGCTGTTTTGTGGGGACTAGGAAAAATCAAAACCATCATCTCTACTCAGCTTCCTTTCCCCATGAAAAAATACCCAGGGAGCACACACTTCCGAACCCCAGCACACCCAACCCCCAGCACAATGGTCACGTTACTTGTCTGACCACCTGATGCTATGGGGCTCTGTTCCTCCCCGCCTGCCTGAGGGTTTCTCCAGAGCCAGAAGTCACAGATGGACCTCCTGCCACTATTGCTGCTGTGAGGAACAGGATCCTCTGTGTGGTGCTGAGGGGTTACACTGGAGCATAGGCGTGTGGGTGGCTGAGCAGTGGTGAAGGCTCTAAGATAATGAGGGAGAGACAGGTGCTGGGGTGGGAATGACATGGTGGGAGAAGGTAATGTGGTGGGTGCCTACACTGAGGAGAGAGAGGGTGGTGGGCTGGGGAGGCCAAGGGGAAAATGTGTGGTGGGCCATTCACCAGAGTGGGAGGGAGACCAGCTAAGGAAGAAGAATTTTAGTGCCCCCTGTGAAAGTGTTGGCAGCACATCACAGCTCAACTATTAATCATCTCCAAGCTGAGCAACAGTGCAAAGGAACAGGGGAAGTGAAAAACAGGAAATTAACTATCAGAATACACTCAATGCAAGTGTCCAAAGTCTGAATGTATATTCCTCATCATCATCTTCTTCATTCATTAATCACAGCCACCACCAATATCATTATTGGACATGCCAGAGGGAGCATGCCTAATGAACCAGCACAAAATACCTTTTCACCTAGGGCCACATCCTCTGGTGGCATAAGTCTGCATTGCTTCAGTGGAGCCAATAAAGCTGTAGAAATTAAAGTAGCAGGGGACCTGGCCCAGGGAATCTAACTTACCTTGCCTTCCATCCTCACCCCTGTCTTTGGCCCAAGGTGCTCAGTTCAAGCTAGCGTCATTCTGTCTTTGAATCTTACATTTGTGGCTGTACCACTGAGACTCTTCCTCTCTCTCTTTAGATCTTTCTCCAGCAATGTCTGAGCCTCTTTAAAATCTCCAGTAAAATAAGTCAATCGGATTACAGCATGTTGGAAATTTTAATAATGGGTTTCCAGTCCACCAAGACTCAGGAAGACTGATCAGAAACTAACGTTGAGCTTTAAAATCTGAGTATTGTTATTATTTACACAACTATAAAACTAGCACAAGTGGAAGTTTTAAAAGCCTATAAACTTTATGGGTCAGAGCCATAATCGAAATCAATGGTGCAGTGCGAGTTTACACCAGCTGAGGATCCAGCCATATATGTTGTTTGGCTAGTTATAAAATTCATCACAGAAAGTCCTAGGAAGCTAATGAAAGTGGGAGAAGGTTTGTGGTTTTGGCCCAGGTACTGAAGTCTAGCTAAGTCCCTGCTTTGATATGCTAGTGGGAAGTCAGGTGAGCTTGTTGGTCCCTTCATTTGATTCATATTAAACAAAAGTGGAGAGGCTGCATGGGAAGATGCTGGATTCATTGTTTAACCCATTCCCATGCCTATGCAGCACTTGAAATGTTCCTCTGTCCCTGAGGGCAGAGCTGTTCAAGTGCTCAGCTCCCTTTTTTTCTCTGCAGTTCACTGGTGGCTGTAAGTTGTACCCCTACCTGAATTTTAATGAGGCACGACAGGCTTATACATAATATGAGTGTGAAACGCTTACTCCTCTCCTCTAACCACCAGTCAGGAAGCCTCTGCATCTCTTTTCCTCTAACATCTTGTCCACAAGGGGGGGTCTTTGCATCTGCATAGCTAAGCTGCTGCAAACCGCTAGTATGCACTGCATCTGCGGAAGGGTTGGTCTCCAATATGGGGAGATTGACACTGTTGCAATCAATGCAGCAGAGATCGATTTAGTGGATCTAGTGAAGACCCACTAAATCGATGGCAGCGCACTATCCGGTCGACCCCAGTGCTCCAGCTCTCCGAGAAGAGTAAGAGAAGTCGACCGGAGAGCATCTGCCAGAAACGCAGTGCAGTGAAGACACTGGAGTAAGTCAACCTAAGGTACATCAACTCCAGCTACGTTATTCACACAGCTGTAGTAGTTTAACTTAGGTCTACTTACCCCGGTAGGGAAGACAAGCCCTAAGAGAGGGCTGGAACTAGCACATTTTACCCTGGAAAATTAGCAGGTTAAGTCATGTCAGTACAAAGCATCATTTTGCATTGGTGCAATGTGTCTCCATTAGGGTTTTGCACCCAGGTAGTTATATAGATGTAGCTCTACCAATTCCAATTTCCCTAATATAGACAAGCCATTCTTTTTGCATCTGCTGTTACAGAGACTTATGTAAACACTATGCTAGAGAGCCAAAACAAACAGTGAGTGGGGCAAAGATGAGGTCTTCTATTAAAACAGTTTACATGTTGAGTCCAGCCACTCTCTAATCAGAGCTTAATCTGGCAGTAAATGGCTTGTTGTCGGTAAGGAAAGAGCCCACAAGGAGAAAGATGAAAGTTACTAAGGAAACCACCTCTTTTCCTGAATTATTGCGCCTGTGTTCCACTACAAGATGAAAGAGAAGAACATGCCCCTAATAACTTCCATGATCCTCATAGGAGGAATCAAACAAACACTTTAAAGGAAAGGTATATAACTAAAGGGAATACACGGCTTTTGTAGCACAAATATAGTTATTCCAGTGTTACAATTCCCAATCTCACAGAGTGTCAAGGTTCCCTCCCCACTCTGAACTCTAGGGTACAGACATGGGGACCCGCATGAAAGACCCCCTAAGCTTATTTCTACCAGCTTAGGTTAAAAACTCCCCAAGGCACAAATCCTTCCTTGTACCTTGGATTAGGTAATGCTACCACCACCAAGTGATTTAAACAAACATTTAGGGAGGGCCACTTGGAGTCCTACCTTCCCCAAATATCCCCCCAAACCCCTACACCCCTTTTGCTGGGCAGGCTTGAGAATAATCCCCCAAGCCCCTACACCCCTTTTCCTGGGGAGGTTTGAGAATATATCCTCACCAGTTGGTACAAGTGAACACAGACCCAAACCCTTGGATCTTAAAACAATGAAAAAATCAATCAGGTTCTTAAAAGAAGAATTTTAATTAAAGAAAAAAGGTGAAAGGAGTACCACTGTAAGATTAGAATGGAAGATAATCTCACAGGCAATCAGATTCAAAATACAAAGGGTTTCCCATTGGGCAAAACTTTAAAGTTACAAAAAGAAAACCAGGAATACCCTCCCTCTCAGCACAGAGAAAATTCACAAGCCAAAATAAAAGTAAATCTAACGCATTTCCTTGCTAAATACTTACTAACTCTATAGGAGTTGGATTGCTTGCTTCTTTGAGCTTTGCTCTGGCCAAAACCGACAGAACAGACAGAACAAAAGCCTCCCCGGATTTGAAAGTATCTTGTCCCCTTATTGGTCCTTTGGGTCAGGTGCCAGCCAGGTTACCTGAGCTTCTTAACCCTTTACAGGGAAAAGAGGAATTAACCCTTTACAGGGTAAAGAGGGATTTTATGCTACCCTTAGCTGTATGACAGGTTTCAGAGTAGCAGCCGTGTTAGTCTGTATCCGCAAAAAGAAGAACAGGAGTATTTGTGGCACCTTAGAGACTAACAAATTTATTAGAGCATAAGCTTTCATGGACTACAGCCCACTTGCATCCGAAGAAGTGGGCTGTAGTCCACGAAAGCTTATGCTCTAATAAATTTGTTAGTCTCTAAGGTGCCACAAGTACTCCTGTTCTTCCTTAACTGTATGTTTATCACACAAAGTCAGCTGCTGCAAATCGGCCTACTTCTGTTCAGCTCCCTGGAGCTCGATCAATTTACGCCAGCTGAAGATCTGGCCCACTCTGTGGAAGAATAGAATATTCAGAGAGAGAAAGAAAACATGACAACCATTTCCTGGGGGAACCCTCTAGCCATCTAATCCAATGGTTCTTAAATTGTGGTTCGTGGAGTTCTAGCTGGTGGTCTGCTGAGCACTGGCTGGTGCTTGCTCCTTCCCCTTGTTTCCAGCTGCTGCACCAAAAGAAGCTAAGCGTGCATTAAATACTTACCTAACATGACTTTCCCATGTAAGCCCCTGCTGTAGTTACCACTGTGATGTTTTTCAGTTGTCAGTGGTAAGGGAGGAGGCCGCACAATCAGGAATGGAAGGGGTTGTGGAATAGTTTATTGGTTGCAGGGTATCCAGGCACTAGTCTTGAGCAATTGGTAGCAAGAGAGACAAGTGCGAGCAGCAGCTGCACAATGAACTCAATACTTATTTATTAGAAGGAATACTCAGGACCTGCTCTGTGTTCAGCCCCTCTAACTTCCAATGGTAGTGTCAAGGCTGCTTCCCCACTCTGAACTTTAGGGTACAGATGCGGGGGCCTGCATGAAACTTCTAAGCTTAACTACCATCTTAGATCTGGTCCGCTGCCACCACTCCCAAAGTGCTAATTCCCTTCCCTGGGTAGCCTTGAGAGACTCTTCACCAATTCCCTGGTGAATACAGATCCAAACCCCTTGGATCTTAAAACAAGGAGAAATTAACCATCCCCCCTCCTACCTCCCACCAACTCCTGGTGGATCAAGATCCAACCCCCCTGGATCTAAAAAAAAGGAAAAATCAATCAGGTTCTTAAAAAGAAGGCTTTTAATTAAAGAAAAAGGTAAAAATCATCTCTGTAAAATCAGGATGGAAAATAACTTTACAGGGTAATCAAATGTAAAGATTCCAGAGGAATCCCCTCTAGCCTTAGGTTCAAAGTTACAGCAAACAGAGATAAACACTCTAGCAAAAAGGTACATTTACAAGTTGAGAAAACAAAGATCAAAACTAACACGCCTTGCCTGGCTGTTTACTTACAAGTTGGAAATATGAGAGACTTGTTCAGAACGATTTGGAGAACCTGGATTGATGTCTGGTCCCTCTCAGTCCCAAGAGCGAACAACCCCCAAAAAGAAAGAGCACAAACAAAAGCCTTCCCCCCACCAAGATTTGAAAGTATCTTGTCCCCTTATTGGTCCTTTGGGTCAGGTGTCAGCTAGGTTACCTGAGCTTCTTAACCCTTTACAGGTAAAAGGATTTTGGAGTCTCTGACCAGGAGGGATTTTATAGTACTGTACACAGGAGGGCTGTTACCCTTCCCTCTATAGTTATGACAAGCTCAAACCTCCAAAGTGTCTGGCCAGCAGCAAGACATTAGCACTTCAGGGGAGGGGTGTGTGTGGCAGTGACATCACAAAGGCCTTTTGCAGGACTTCAGCCTATTGGTCAAAGGTGGTGGGGAGGTGGTGACCTCACAGAGAGATGCTGACATCACCCAGGCAGGATTGGGGCACAGGGCCAGGGAAACCTCAGAGACCCCTGTGGCTTTGGTTCAGCAAGTTTCCTTCTCGAGATCTCTCTTTGAGGACTGGGAGAGTATTAGGGTTCATGTACGTGCGTGCGAGGAGGAGCCGCTTTCGAGTTTTCTCCTTTCCTTTTACTGATTTTACTAGAAAACAGACGTCCCTGTTTACAAGGTAAGAGCCTCTGAGAGGTTTGGAACCTGCTCAATCTGATCCATCTGGTGCCAGCTGAATTCTAGTATCTTGTCCCCTTATTGGTCCTTTGGGTCAGGTGTCAGCCAGCTTACCTGAGCTTCTTAACCCTTTACAGGTAAAAGGATTTTGGAGTCTCTGGCAGGAGGGATTTTATAGTACTGTACACTGGAGGTCTGTTACCCTTCCCTTTATAGTTATGACAGGTAGTAACAGAAATTACCTGCACTTAATGCTTCTGAGGAACAGGCCCTTTGGCGTTTAACCCACTACACTTATCCCACTGACAAATTAACATTTCATTTTTTTCCTGGCATAGAATTCTTTTAACAGACAGTATTAAACACCTCAACACCAACCTATTACCTATTTTGACCTGAGTGGTAAGGCAATATTCAGGGTTGTTTCTGTTAGGAGGAGAAACTGATGATGGAGTCAGGTATTTCTTTGATGCAATTCTGTTATTTACAAAGAACGTACACAAAATTCTGTTTCCCTGAACAGAGTAGGAACCAAACAGGAGGATAGTTTCTTTGCTCACAGTACCAAGCCTCTTTCCAGCCAGCACTCTGCTCAAATGCTCTCTCTTAGCTTTTTCTCAAGGTAACACTTTCCTGGATGTCTCTGAGGCTTCCTTGATGCCTTTTTCATCAGCTTCTGTGGCGTTTCTGCTGCGTCTCTCTCTCTCTCTCTCTCTCTCTCTCTCTCTCACACACACACACACACACACACACACCAAAAATATCCAGCCCCCTGTGTTTGCATTCAGACCCCCGGGAGCATTCAAATGGAAAGATAAAGAGAATCTAAAAATGTGCGCACAGATCCAACTGAGTACCCGCGCTTCAGAAAAATCTTTGTATACAGGAGCTAGATTAGAAGATGCAACAGAGAAGCTTGAATGAAGCAAATCCCTTGGGTTAGGCTTCATCTGTGGTCATATGATAAAGCTCTTTGGGAAGAAGGCTAAAGCCAAGTTTGCTGAGCATCATAAATGAATAGTGGATAAAAAGTGAAGCTACCTAATCAGTGGAAATTAGCAGTTATGGTTCCTCTTCTTAAGACTGGCAAGAGTCCCTCTTCTCTAGGCAGCTATCAGCCTGTATCTTTAACCAATCTAGGGTGACCAGATGTCCCAATTTTATAGGGACAGTCCCGATTTTTGGGTCTTTTTCTTATATAGGCATCTATTACCCCCCACTCCCGGTCCCGATTTTTCACATTTCCTGTCTGGTCACCCTAAACCAATCACCTGTACAAAATAATGGAAAGAACAGTACAATCAAGGCCACTATGGTGGTTTCTAAATGAAGGGAAGATAGAACCTACCCAAAAGGCACACAGCAATTATGAATCTACTGATGGTCTTCTGTCAGCTTGTTATCAATGCACTCCAACAAAAGCCACCATAGTCATCAATAGGAATCTTTTTGGATCTCAGCATGGCACTTGAGACAGTCTGGCATGATCAGCTCTTAGTGAAACTCAGTGAGATGGAAATCTGTGGCAAAAAGTACCACTGGATAAGAGATTTCCTATGGTATTAGACAACAATAGTAAGACTAAATGCTATTTTTTTAAGACAAGGCCACTCAGAGTGGGAATTTCTCAAGGGCTCAGTTTTAAGTCCTCTCCTTTTCCAGTTATACTTTTCTGGACTACCAAGCCACTTGAAATCATCTGTATATACATTGTATTCCAGCTGAATCCAGCAAAAACAAAGTCTACCTGCTTTGCCACAAATCATAAGAGGTTCAACTACTGTTCAAAACTGACACTATGTGGAGAAGATATTGACATTGAGAGGAATCGGTATATCTGGAGTGACCTGGGATACAGAACTAAGGTTTAGACCATAAAGTTAGAAAGATGGAAGCCAATGTATTGCCAGAACACACTGGGGTTCATGTGTTAGGACACTGAAAACAACATACTGCTCAATAGTTTGCCCAATACTTGAATATGCCTCACATATCTGGTCACATACTGCTTCCAGTAACCATGCCAAGATCAACATTATGCAGTCACCTGTAGTTCGCATGATAATTGGAGCTGTAAGATCCACTCCAACAGCAATTTGTGAACAATAGTCTGATGTTCAACCACAGAGGGATCATAGGAAAGAACAGCAACTGCAGTATGGAAATGGTCTCCATTCCCTACCTGAATGTCACCACTGTTGGGGTCTGTTCAGAAACTGGAAAACCAAATCAAGGTTGAAACAATCACCTTGTTCTGACAGATGTGTAAAAGCTCCTGAAGAAATGGCAGATTTGATGATGTTAGGAGGGTAGAGTGCGTGAAGAAGCTTGTATGTCCAGTAATTCCTCCACATGAACCTATTTACTTTAGTAAATCTCTCTCCCTTTCTGAACTTTGAGGAACACAGAGGCTTGGCCACACTAAGGAAAATTGCAGAAAAGACCACCCAACAGCATTATTGTGTACAAAGCAAACACATTCTTGTGTACACTTATGGTTCATCAGATAAATCCTTCAAGAATGGTGGTTATGATATCTTCATCTAGTGGCCTAAGGGAGAGTGTACAAGAAAGCTCATTAGCTCAGGCTATATTAGCTCAAATTACATTGCTGAAATGAAAGCTATTCTCACTGCACTGCAAGCAATAAACAGAGCAGAAATAAAGGTGGATGATGTGATGTTTGTTGACTCGCAGGATGTGATCCTCAGTTCTTTATGAAGAAACCAGAGGGCTATCATCAATGAAATCCATAAGGACACTCAGAGAGCGAGGCAATAAACTGACTTTTCAATGGATTCCATCACACATTAGTGTATATGGAGTGAGGTAGCTGATGATCTGGCCAAAGTTGGAAGATCAGAAACTTGCGTTGGAGTGACAATGGTTGAGGCAATTGACTGCCTATCAAGAAAAATATTAGCGGAAATAAATGGTCAAAAAGATAAAAGATCCTCTGATTCATCTCAAAGCAGCTCAGAAAATAACATCAATTTTTGTTAGAGGGCACCCTGCAGGAATGAAAATCAGCAGAGATGGGATCAAGATGTATCCACTCTGCAAGATGTGTCGGGAACAGGCTTTAACACCTGCCCATGCTTCTGAATGTAATATTGTAAGGAAAGTGCTGCTCTTCCGATTTGACATCTTGGATCAAGCCCTGACAAAAGGACCCTGTAAGAGTCGCCACATTCATTCTCAGACTTTATGGCTTGATAAGATTGTCATGGAACAAGTCAACACTACAACCACCCCTGGGGAAAATCCCTCAGACTGCTCACCTCCTACTCCAGCCAGGGGCAACGGAAGGTCCCTAAAAGTGAGAGGGGGGCACCAGTGTCCATACTGCCTCTTTGCCCCAAAATCCCATCCCCTGCTCACTCCTCTCCACCCCCTCCCTCCCATAGCTTGCCCTTACAGCTGGTAAAAAGTGGGAGGCCCCATCACTTTTAAAAGTGGCCCATGCCCCCCACCTTCTGGCACCCCTGATTACAGCCTGGCATGTTGTGCCTATAGTTTTAGCTATCTATTTCACAATGGAGCTTAATTACTTTTTACATTTATTGTAAACACTGTATCAATGAAGTTTCACCCAACCTTCAGCATAGTATACTTATTTTACCTGTACTGCCCACTTTTGGAAGATAGGACCTATGCTAAGTGCCTTTTTGAACACCCAGCAAAAGAGAAGTTGTGATGCCACAACAGCCCTCCTGATGCTTTCTTTGCCCCGGAGATCCTGAAGTAGGGCCTGCTGGACCCTGGAGTAAATATGGTTCCTTGTTTTCTCTTCATTCTTCTAGTCTGAATGTGCTTAAATAAGCACCACTTTTGCCATTCTCCAAAGAGGGGTGCTGGACTTCTGCACAGGACTGCCCTCCTCGTAAAAAGATTCAGAGCCAAATTTTGGCTGGAGTAAATCAGCATCACTGCAATGAATGGATGAAGTCAACTGAGACAATGGAGGTCTGTTGATTTACACCAATAGTGAGTCTGAGTTCTTCTGTAAAAAGCTTTGAAATTAAGGATCATTACCAAGGCTAAGAATTCATGACCTAGCTTCTGATCTAGCTGTCAATATACATACATGTAAGTCCTGTGGCCTGAAGCCTTAGAGAAAGTGAAGAGCTCTCTATTGTTACCTGCTGGTGAAATCGGAGAAGAGCAGCTCCAAGCTGCTTAAGAATTGCAGGTGGGGCAGGACTCCATTGGCAAGGGAGCTGTCTGCTGGCATCTGTTGGAGAGCAAGGGGAACTGACTAAATGGGCCATGCCTCATTTGCATTGGTGTTATGTGACATTTTGAGGAGTTTTGTTTAGAATCATCATAGAATCATAGAATATCAGGGTTGGAAGGGACCTCAGGAGGTCATCTAGTCCAACCCCCTGCTCAAAGCAGGGCCAATCCCCAACTAAATCAGTTAAAATACAGTTAATTTTTTTGTTGAGGGCGGTGCACCTGTATGCACCATTGAGTAAGGGAGTCTGGACAGGACTAAAGAAAGGAGGGAGAAGGTAAAAAGGCTCTTGTCTTCTGCTGAGCATGCCTTTCTAGTGGTGAGGACCCTGTAAAGGGTCCTAGATTCCACTTATTCTGCTCTAAAGAGATGAGACTTCTGGGAAGCAGCCATGTAGTGGGGTGGACTGCCCCACTCCCTGAGAATTTAGGCTGTAGCAGGCCAGTGGGCCTACGCAAACAGGCAGCCAATCAGACAAGAGCTTATTGTGAGCCAATCAGGGCCAGGCTCAGCCCTATAAAAAGGCTGCTCAGGGAGAGAGCAGTCAGTCTAGTCCCAGGCATTTGGTAGGGGAAGGTCTGTCTCCAGAGGTGGGAGACTAGCACCGTGGACAGCGCAGTGCTGGCCAGGCTCGGGGAGCAGAAAGGAGCTCTAGCCTGAGGCCTGCCAGGCTGCAGGCCCTGAAGGGAAGGGCCTAATGGATGCAAGGGGCCATAGGGGAAGCGGCCAGATGAGGGGAGAGAAGGAGGACAGCGAGGCTGCTGCCAGAGGGTCCCTGGGCCGGGACCCAGAGTGGAGGGCAGGCCTGGATCCCCCCCCTTCCTCCCTTGCAGTACACTCAGCCATCGGCAGCAGCCATCATAGACTATGCCAGATCCCTGACAAGAGGGATTAGACTTTGGGGTGTATGGTTGGACATGGTGACTGGGGCGTAGAGAGACTGCTGATCAACTCCTCCCCGCCCCCCGGAAGGGTGTGTGGATGGACTAAGGGGCACTGCCAGAGGGCAGTGGTCCAGAAGAGGGCACCAGCAAGCCAGAGAGCAACATGGGCTCAGATGCCAACCAAGGGTGAGACAACAGACAGGACACCACCAGGAGGGGGCGCTCCACTGGACAGAGCTAATTCCCAGAGGCAACTAGCAGGGGGCACCAGGTAGTGAGTCCCAACACCGTCACAAGCCAACAGTGGAGAGCTGATGGGGGCAGCTTCAAGGCCACAGATGGCGCACTGCCGCGGTGGTAGCTTCAAGGCAATGGACAGCACAGAGCGATGGTGGCAGCTCTGAGGTGATGGATGGTGCCAAGCAGCAGCTGGAGCAAAGCTGAGGAAGCAGCTACCTAACAGACTCTGGTGTGAGCTGCCCTACCCAGCAATTAAAGCTGAAATACTCCAGCTAGATTAGGGGATAGAACTCCCAGAGCAGCACAGGCCTTGGATTTCTCCAGCCCAGGACATGGGTGGGAGTCTTCATGGAATCTCAGGGTTGGAAGGGTCCTCAGGAGGTCATCTAGTCCACTCCCCTGCTCAAAGAAAGACCAATCCCCAGACAAATTTTTGCCCCAGATCCCTAAATGGTCCCCTCAAGGATTGAACTCACAACCCTGGGTTTAGCAGGCCAATGCTCAAACCACTGAGCTATCCCTCCCATGTCTTTCCTCATAGACATGTTGATTTATTAATTACTGGTTTTCCCAAATCTTTTTTTGGTTGTTCCCTCCCACCCCTTAATGAAATTCTTACTTTTAAATCCCTGGATTCAGTGCTTGTGGGTGGGGAAGCACTGCCATCAAAGGCAACCAAGATGGTAGATATAGTTCCCTGGGTAGGGGCTTGAGCCAGCATTAATGAAGTCTTTAAGGAAATCCCTAGAAAATTGAACCCAGCTCTTTCTGCTGTTGTCAAAGCCTGGCAGAATGGTCACATACAGTAACTGACAGTGATAAATAAGAGGACATGTGACCTAAGGAAGTAATGGACAAAGCGTCAGCCTCTCTGCACTTGTGCAGCAATCCAGTCATTTAAAGAAACAACCACAAAATAAAAACTCTTCTTGAGCAAATAATATAGGAAAATGAGAAAAGCATCTCTTGTTGGCTCAGTGGGTGAAATATTGCTGATGCACAGCCGTTTGAGAGGTCGCCTCAGTAATTTCTCAGCTTTGGATTGCTCCACAGGAGATCCACTCGCAGCTACAAAATGTAATCAAAGCCCCCTGCCTCCTGAAATTGTGTGTTCCCAAATACTGCACGTAACAAACAATTTGCCACAAACACGATTTTATTGATTAGGCAGTTTGGATGCTTCTTATGTTGATGGAGTTAGTCAGAAAAGACTGCTCTACCTGGAGATGTTTCATATTTCAAATATTTAGATTTGTTTCTTTTAAAAGTTAAATTCAGATGGAAAAAAGTAGACACTAACACTCCTGAAAATTACTAGGCTGACAGCCTTGGAGAGGGAAGTCCTCTTGTTCAGTGGGTCTCAATTTTTCCCATATCAGGACCCCAAATTCATTTTATTCCCATATTCTTCCTCCAGAATTCTTCTCCCATCTAGACAGGATCTAGCTGGGACTCTGCCATTTAGTGATATGGGAAGATCAGGATGGTCATGACACACCGACACCTGTTTGGATCACCTGGGTTGAGAACTACTAGTATAGCCACAGAACAGATATAGCGCAGGCCTCAGCATGCAGGCTACCTCACAATGGCCTGCGAATGTGCCTTAACCTTGCCCTGCCTGGAGGGACCACCTCTGGGGAGGAGTAGGAAATTCATTCTCCATACCCATTCATTCTCTGGCCTTCTGCATTTTCTGGGTGGTTAAAATCTGGTGCTTCTTTCTCGCAATTCTAAAATTCTTAAACGAGACACACCACTGAACCTTCATTTAATCTCAGTGATTGTGAGGGAGGAAGGAGAAATCCCCCCTCCCCTCTTTTTTTTTTTTAATTAAATAGTCACAAGATGAGCTTGGGAAGGAAAATAAGCCTGGGGAAGGGTGCGGACGCCCCACCACCTTCTTAATGTCTGCAGGAAGGGGGTGTTAATGAACATTTCCTAGTACCCATAGAAGGGAAGTTAGTTTCCCGGTAAGGGGGAAGAGGGATAGCTCAGTGGTTTGAGCATTGGCCTGCTAAACTGAGGGTTGTGAGCTCAATCCTTGAGAGGGCCGCTTAGGGATCTGGGGCAAAATCAGTACTTGGTCCTGCTAGTGAAGGCAGGACTCAATGACTTTTTGGAGTCCCTTCCAGCTCTATGAGATAGGGATATCTCCATATTTTTAAGGCAGACAGGGGAGTTTGAGAGGGAGAGCAAGAGATCTCGCATCTGAACAGGCTACCAGCCTTCCCCAGTGTGACTCACGAGGGGGTAGGACTGACCTAGGCAAGCAGGCTTTAAAAGCCAGAGACACAGCGACCAGGGGAGCGGAGTGGACAGGGGGCTGCAGACAAGGGAGTTTGACAGAGGGAGGCCTACGATGGTTAGGAAGACCCGCAACACCTGTGCCAGCACTGCTTCTGTCTCCTCCACCTGCTCCTGTAGCCAGACAGAGCACCTGAGCATGGATGCTTCTACCCAGATCCTGGTGTCATTTTGCAGGGACTGTGACTTGCAATTCCCACTTACTGATACCCAGGCTCGGGGAACCATCCAATGTGAAAGGTGCCTGCTGATGGAATCTCTCAGGCAGCAGGTGGGAGAGCTACAGGAGGAGGTGGCTAGGTTGAGGAGCATCCGAATCCACAAGCAATTCCTGGACAGTCTCCATGTGGAGGCAGCTGAGGTAGCTGTCCCAGTACACAGGACTGCTGATACACCACTGGTGGAGGAGGGGATGGCTCAGGGTGGATACTGGCAGCTGGTTACTTCTGGCAGCAGGCAGTGCTCCACCCCTGCTCCAAACCATCCCACCATGGTAATAGGTAACCATTATGCTCTTCTTGATACAGGAGAGAAAGCATCACCCCCTACAGCAGAGGAGGAGAAGCCTTGTACCCCTAAGGCTGGGAGGTCTGCTGCAACCACTGCGAATAGGAAACATAGGGTAATGGTGGTCGGAGACTCTCTTCTGAGGGGGACGGAGGCGCCCATCTGTTGCCCTGACATTTAATCTTGGGAGGTATGCTGCCTGCCGGGGGTCCATATCCAAGACGTTACAGAGGCATTGTTGAGGATTATCCAGCCCTCTGACTACTACCCCATGCTTCTTATCCATGTGGGCACAAATGATACTGCGAGGTGTGACACTGAGCGGATCAAGAGTGACTACAGGGCTCTGGGAGTACGGGTGAAGGAGTTTGGAGCGCAGGTGGTATTCTCTTCCATCCTTCCTGTTAATGGTAGGGGCCCGGGCAGAGACAGGTGCATCGTGGAGGTGAATGCCTGGCTACAAAGAAGGTGTCGCCAGGAGGGCTTTGGCTTCCTCGACTACGGGATGCTATTACAGGAAGGACTGCTAGGCAGAGATGGCGTTCACCTTTCGAGGAGGGGAAAGACCCTATTTGGACACAGACTGGTTAACCTAGTGAGGAGGGCTTTAAACTAGGTTTGACAGGGATAGGTGAGCAAAGTCCACAGGTAAGTGGAGAACATGGAGACCTGGGAGATGGGTCAGAAATAGGAGGGAGTGTGTGCTATAATGGCAGAGAGAAAGGAGGGTCAGGGCAAAAGTGGGAGGCAAGATCAAATCAGGATCTTAGAAGCCTATATACAAATGTGAGAAGTATGGGTAATAAGCAGGAAGAACTGGAAGTGCTAATAAATAAGTACAACTATGACATTGTTGGCATCACCGAAACTTGCTGGGATAATACACGTGATTGGAATGTTGGTGTGGATGGGTACAGCTTGCTCCGGAAGGATAGACAGGGGGGGAAAGGGAGGAGGTGTTGCCTTGTATATTAAAAATGTACACACTTGGACTGAGGTGGAGATGGACATAGGAGACGGAAGTGTTGAGTCTCTGGGTTAGGCTAAAAGGGGTAAAAAGCAGGGGTGATGTCATGCTAGGAGTCTACTACAGGCCACCTAACCAGGTGGAAGAGATGGATGACGCTTTTTTTAAACAACTAACAAAATCATCCAAAGCCCAAGATCTGGTGGTGATGGGGATATATGTTGGGAAAATAACACAACAGGGCACAGACTATCCAATAAGTTCTTGGACTGCATTGCAGACAACTTTTTACTTCAGAAGGTTGAAAAAGCTACTGGGGGGAAGCTGTTCTAGATTTGATTTTAACAAATAGGGAGGAACTCGTTGAGAATTTGAAAGTGGAAGGTAGCTTGGGTGAAAGTGATCATGAAATCATAGAGTTCACAATTCTAAGGAAGGGGAGAAGGGAATACAGCAAAATACAAAGGATGAATATAGGCAAACAACACAGGAATGCAGGGGCAAGATTAGAAAGGCAAAGGCACAAAATGAGCTCCAACTAGCTATGGGAATAAAGGGAAACAAGAAGACTTTTTATCAATACATTAGAAGCAAGAGGAAGACCAAACACAGGGTAGGCCCACTGCTCAGTGAGGAGGGAGAAACAGTAACAGGAAACTTGGAAATGGCAGAGATGCTTAATGACCTTTTTGTTTCGGTCTTCACTGAGAAGTCTGAAGGAATGCCTAACATAGTGAATGCTAATGGGAAGGGGGTAGGTTTAGAAGAGGAAAATAAAAAAGAACAAGTTAAAAATCTCTTAGAAAAGTTAGATGCCTGTAAGTCACCAGGGCCTGATGAAATGCATCCTAGAATACTCAAGGGGCTAACAGAGGAGGTATCTGAGCCTCTAGCTATTATCTTTGGAAAATCATGGGAGACAGGAGAGATTCCAGAAGACTGGAAAAGGGAAACATAGTGCCCATCTACAGAAAGGGAAATAAAACCAACCCAGGAAACTACAGACCAGTTAGTTTAACTTCTGTGCCAGGGAAGATAATGGAGCAAGTAATTAAGGAAATCATCTGCAAACACTTGGAAGGTGGTAAGGTGACAGGGAATAGCCAGCATGGATTTGTAAAGAACAAATCATGTCAAACTAATCTGATAGCTTTCTTTGATAGGATAACGAGCCTTGTGGATAAGGGTGAAGCTGTGGATGTGGTATACCTAGACTTTAGTAAGGCATTTGATACGGTCTCGCATGATATTCTTATTGATAAACTAGGCAAATACAATTTAGATGGGGCTACTATAAGGTGGGTGCATAACTGGCTGGATAACCGTACTCAGAGAGTAGTTATTACTGGTTCCCAATCCTGCTGGAAATAACGAGTGGGGTTCCGCAGGAATCTGTTTTGAGACCGGCTCAGTTCAATATCTTCATCAACGACTTAGATATTGGCATAGAAAGTACGCTTATTAAGTTTGCAGATGATACCAAATTGGGAGGGATTGCAACTGGTTTGGAGGATAGGGTCAAAATTCAAAATGATCTGGACAAATTGGAGAAATGGTCTGAGGTAAACAGGATGAAGTTTAATAAAGACAAATGCAAAGTGCTCCACTTAGGAAGGAACAATCAGTTTCACGTATACAGAATGGGAAGAGACTGTCTAGGAAGGAGTATGGCAGAAAGGGATCTAGGGGTTATACTGGACCACAAGCTAAATATGAATCAACAGTATGATGCTGTTGCTAAAAAAGCAAACATGATTCTGGGATGTATTAACAGGTGTGTTGTGAGCAAGACACGAGAAGTCATTTTCTGCTCTACTCTGTGCTGGTTAGGCCTCAGCTGGAGTATTGTGTCCAGTTCGGGGCACCGCATTTCAAGAAAGGTGTGGAGAAATTGGAGAGGGTCCAGAGAAGAGTAACAAGAATGATTAAAGGTCTAGAGAACATGACCTATGAAGGAAGGCTGAAAGAATTGGGTTTGTTTAGTTTGGAAAAGAGAAGACTGAGAGGGGACATGATAGCAGTTTTCAGGTATCTAAAAAGGTGTCATGAGGAGGTGGGAGAAAACTTGTTCATCTTAGCCTATAAGGATAGAACAATAAGCAATGGGCTTAAACTGCAGCAAGGGAGGTTTAGGATGGACATTAGGAAAAAGTTCCTAACTGTCAGGGTGGTTAAACATTGGAATAAATTGCCTAGGGAGGTTGTGGAATCTCCATCTCTGGAGATATTTAAGAGTAGGTTAGATAAATGTCTATCAGGGATGGTCTAGACAGTATTTGGTCCTGCCATGAGGGCAGGGGACTGGACTCAATGACCTCTCGAGGTCCCTTCCAGTCTTAGAGTCTATGAATCTATGAAATTTTGAGGCCAATCTGACTTTTTTTTTGTGTGGATTCTAGGAGCAGGGATCAGAGGTGAAATTGAGCTTATAATGGAAACAATTACACTATTAAAGGAAACATTGTGATCATCAGCTGTGACTTCCTGAATAATACAGGCCACAGAATTTCATCCAGTGATTCTTGCATAATAATACCTTTTTGATAGGTGCCAAATGGCTTTCCATTGCTGGTGATCACTACAGAAATGCCCCTATCATGTAAAGACCATACTTTAAACCAGGTCATTAAGAGAACACCCTTTACCTCAAGTTTCTCTATTAAATGCATATCGCATTTATAAAACATATCTAATTGCTCTGACGGGCTGCTGAGCACCTGGTCAAATTCTGTGAAGGTTGTTGTTAAGCATAGGGTGGTAAGTGATTTTCAATTATTAATAAGAGCTGCATTGGCAATGTCAAATGTGTTTATTACCACATACTGTATGGAGTCTAGCAACATTTTCTTTATATCTTCTACCTGCTTTCATTAAGGTTTGAATAACAGGAGATAAGGGAATATTTGTTCCAGGTATCAATATAAAATCTTTCTCCAATATGGGATGGACTGGTACCAAAACTGGGCATTAAGGTTGCAAAGACACTTGTGAAAAATTATTAAAAGATTTGCACTCAATTCTGTTTGAAAATTTTGCCTTCTCTTCTCCATGCAGGGCAAGAGCTTCTGAAATTTCAGCAACGCATTTCAGCAATCTGAAGAAACAACAGCCCATAGAGAGAAATCTACTTAACTTCATCAGATTAGCTGGGTCAAGTTTGTGCTATGTTTCTGCAAGGTTGGTGGCTGTCCCTGCTGATAAATATAACATGGCCCAATAATGTCACACATTGTAACAGCAGTTGACAATTTTCTGGTTTAATTTTAAATCCCGCAGTGCTGTGCCTGGTAAGTACATCCTGCAGCCTCCTCCCCTCATATCCCCTATGTGTTTCATGCTGTCTAGCACAGTCAGGCAGCCAAGAGTATCTTCCTCATGAGTATGCTGCAGGAACTTGAGCGAGACCAAGGATAGAAAGTTTAAACCAAGACTCTCTTTATTAGTTATATGACACTATGGCACCTACAGACTCTGAGGATGCAGATCAAGTGAGAGACCCCTGACAAGGAGGGATCCCACTGGTGATTATGCTTGACTAATTTTAAAGAGACAGTGCCACAATGTATTACCATGTGCTCATCTCAAGAACTACAAGGTCCTCCAGAAAGACTGAGCCAATATCCAACTAGAAACCAGCTAGAAAAATCAACTCCCTTATTAAGAGAATGTACCGGGGAACTATAATATCAACCACGATAGTATAAAATGTAAAAAGATCTTCTTGTCAATATGCTAATTTCTCACCTTCATGCAGGTGAATGATCATACCTGCCAGTACTCACCAGGCAGGCAAGAGTTAATTTTAAAGGGGAAAAAAAAGCTGGTGGGACAGACCCAAAGGTGGGTTTAACTGATTTGGGGACTATTTCTCTACTGCTTAAAAGTGGTGTATAACAGCAGAAAATCAGTCCTAATTCTAAATGGAGTCTTAGCAGGTGTGATTTATACCTTCTTCTGGAACCAGACCATATATAATAAATAGGTCAGTCTGGGAGTCTCCATTAATGTATTACTTGACTCATACCCATGTATCAACATGTAACTTGCAGACACCTCTGTACATATTACCCGTCAAATTCACAAGCAATGTGCACAGAAAAGTGAAAAACCCCTTATACTAACTTGGAATCCATTTAGATATATTTACATCTATCCTATGATGTGTACAAGAGAGCCGGTCAGAAAATGATGCTCTTCTCCATGGAAAAATTGGACTTTATAGAGAAAAACCAAAACATCAATTAGGAAATATCACAGTGCATCATGGGAGCTGTAGTTCAGGTGCCCAAAGGGCACATTCTCCTGTATGGGCCGGTTCCCTGGCTGGACTGCATCTTCCATGATACACCAGTGTTCCCTGTTGCTGAGCCACTGCAGTGCTTCAAGGGAGATGTAGTCCTGCCTGGAAACCCAGCCCATAGAGCAGAATGGGGGCATGAGGCACCTGAACGATAGATCCCCCAGGGCACCACGAAGGCATTTCCAAGTAGAGATTTTTAAGTTTTAGAGAGTTCAATTTTTCTCAATGAAAAAAATCTACAGAAAGGAGACAGCAAAAAATTCTGGTTTGTTAAAAAAATGATTTTCCTTTAAAAAGCAGTTCTGAGGGGAAAATTTTCAACCAGCCTAAGTTGGTGTCACTTTCACACAAAGAAGAGTCTAGTGCCTTAATCCTGCAACTAGCTCTTCTGTTTGCTGAGTGGGGAATAAAGGCAGATTATTAAAATAAAGAACAGATTACTGCCTTGCATGAACAAATATGATCCTTTTTACCATTACATCCATCTCTACGTGTCTATATTGTAATTGGCTTCCCCTCCCCCACTGGCTGGGTTGCAGAAGGGTGTAGTTTGAGAGAGAGGCTGGGGGAATGGGAATTGAAACAAAAGGTTCTTATGGTGGGTGCCACTACCTGTTGCCAGCTCTGAGGGAGGCAGAAGCTGCTGTGGGGGATTCTGGATGAATTAAAGTATGTTGGATTTTTGAACATTAGGTTTCGAAGGATTGTATTTTTATTGATAAATGTTGATATGTCAATTTCACTGTACACACAATCAATGAAAAAATATTTCTATCGATAATTGAAATTTACAGATAGGCAAAGAAAGAAAAATGTGATTTAAGAACTTCTTAGAGTTTGATTTAAGGCTATTTACTTTGTATCTTTTGTATCTTTTGACAATTTATGTTTTAACAGGTAAAAAGATTTAACTTTTTGAATCTGTGTCTACTGTAATGAAATACTGATTGTCTGACCCCATCACTCTCTAACCCTTCCCCATAATTTCCCGCAACTGTGTAATTTTAAATAGATTTTTTTTTAATAAAAGAAGTTCATAAACCCCATAACTTTGCACGTCTATGAAATTTCTATCAAGAAAAGTCAAAACAAAGATAAAATAAACATTGATTTTATCCATGGAAGGAATTTTAAAAATAAACATTGAATTCTGCCAAGCTTCAATTACATGGTCTCACCTCATTCCTTAGGATACCCCTGATGTTATAATATCATTCTTCAGCTGTCACAATTTATCATAAGCTTAGGCTCCAATCTTGCAACAGGAACAGAACAGTGACTCCAGTACTAGGGTGACCAGACGTCCTGATAAAATCGGGACTGTCCCGATATGGAGCAGTTTGTCCCACAACATGACCAAAGTACGGCCGGGATGCCATTTGTCCCGATATTTTGTTTCGGGTGCTTCCCCCCCTTTTTTTTCCCCTTTTTGCGGAAGTGACAGGCAGGGGGAGCGCCTTTTGAATTGTTACACTCAGGGCCAGCTCCAGCATTTCTGCCGCCCCAAGCAAAAAAAAAAAAGTCGTGATCGGCAGCAGCAGTTCAGCGGCAGGTCCTTCACTCCCAGAAGGAGTGAGGGACCTGCCGCCCCCGAATTGCCGCAGGTGCCGCCCCTCTCCCTTGGCCACCCCAAGCACGTGCTTGTTAAGCTGGTGCCTGGAGCCGGCCCTGGTTACACTCACCCGGCACATCCGGGTCTCGGCAGCACTTTGGCGGCGGGTCCTTCAGTCACTGACGGTCTTCGGCGGTGGGTACTTCTTCCTTTGGTGGCAAGGTTTATTACCCGCCGCTGAAATGCCGCCGAAGACCATCAGCGACTGAAGGACCCGCCGCCGAAGTCTCAGACAGGTGAGTGTAACAATTGAAAAGGCGCTCCCGCTGTGGTGGTCCCAATATTTTTGAGATATCATCTGGTCACCCTACTCCAGTACTGGTCTACTGGCATAAAGTCAGGTACAGGTCTATGACTCAAGAGGTGAATATAGCTGAAATGCTTAGTAATATCAACCATAATATAATTAAATGTAACATCCTGCGGAGGGGAGGGGATGCCAAAGAAGCCCACCACAGTAGCATTTAACTTCAGAAAGGGGAACTACACAAAAATGATCAAGCTGGTTAAATGGAAATGAAAAGATACAGTCACAAAAGTAAAATGCCTGCAAGCCGCATGGAAACTTTTTAAAAAACACAATAATAGAGGCTCAAATTAAATGTACACCCCAAATTAAAAAAACATAGTAAGAGAAACAAAAACGTGCCACCATGTCTAAAGAACAAAGTAAAAGAAGTGGTTAGTGGAAAAAAGGCATCCTTTAAAAATTGGAAGTTAAATCCTACTGAGGAAAATAGAAAGAAGTATACACTCTGGCAAGTCCAGTGTAAAAGTATAATTAGGCAGGCCAAAAAAGAATATGAAGAGCAATTAGCCAAAGACTCAAAAATTAACACCAATTTTTTTTAAAAAAGTAAATCAGAAGCAGGAAGCCTGCCATACAATCAGTGGGGCCACTGGACAGTTGAGATAAGCCATTCTTTTTACGTGACAAATCTGAGGCACTGTCCCAGATTTAAGTGTCAATAGTGGAAGTTTTAGAACAAATTGATAAATTAAACAGTAATAAGTCACCAAGACCAGATGGCATTCACCCAAGAGTTCTGAAGGAACTCAAATGTGAAATTGCAGAACTACTAACTGTAGGTTGTAACGTATCATTTAAATCAGCTTCTGTACAAGATGACTGAAAGATAGCTAATGTGATGCCAATTTTTTAAAAAGGCTCCAGAGGCGATTCTGGCAATTACAGGCCGGTAACCCTGACTTCAGTATCAGGCAAATTCATTCAAACTATAATAAAGAACAGAATTATGAGACACATCGATGAACACGATTTGTTAGGGAATATCAACACTGCTTTTGTAAAGGTAAATCATGCCTCACCAATCTATTAGAATTCTTTGAGGGGGTCAAAAACATGTGGACAAGGGTGATCCAGTGGATATAGTGTACTTAGATTTCAGAAAGCCTTTGACACAGTCCCTCACCAAAGGTTCTTAAGAAAAGTAAGGAGTCATGGAAGGGAAAGTCCTCTTATGGATCGATAACTGGTTAAAAGATAGGAAAGAGAGGATAGGAATAAATGGTTCGTTTTCAGAAAGGAGAGAGGTAAACAGTTGTGTCCCCCAGGGATCTGTACTGGGACCAATACTGTTTAACATATTCATAAATGATCTGGAGAAAGAGGTAAACAGTGAGGTGGCAAAATTTGCAGATGTTACAAAATTACTCAAGATAGTTAAGTCTGAAGCAGACTGAGAAGAGTTACAATGGAGCCTCACATAACTGGGTGACTGGGTGACAAAATGGCAGATGAAATTCAATGTTGATAAATGCAAAGTAATGCACATTGGAAAACAATCTCAACTATACATACCAAATGACGAGTGGTAACATGTAACAGATCATTTGGATCCCAAGAAAGATCTTGGAGTCATTGTGGAGAGTTCTCTGAAAACATCCGCTCCATGTGCAGCAGCAGTCAAAAAAAGCTAACAGTATGTTAGGAACCATTAGGAAAGGGATAGATAAGAAGCTAGTAAATATCATAATTAAGGCTACATTTTAGTCACAGGTATTTTTAGTAAAAGTCATGAACAGGTCCTGGGTAGTAAACAAACATTCACATCCTGTGACCTGTCCATGATTTTTACTATATACTTCTAATTAAAACTTGGGCTAGGAGACCGCTGGTGCTGTGGGGGGCTAACCAGGAGCTCTGCTGGTGCTGGGAGGGGGGCCAGGTGGCAGTGTGTGGCCTGGGACCCCTGCTGGTCCGGGGGGAAGGAGAGGGAGGGTTGGCGGGGCTGGCAGGCTCCCTACCCAGCTCCGACCGGCATGTCCCTGCAGCTCCAGGGGGACTCCACGCACCAATGGGAACTGCAGGGGCGGCACCTGCGGGCGCAGGTAGTGCATGGAGTCCCCCTGGCTGCTCAGCGTAGGAGCTGCAGGGACATGCCGGTGGGAGGTGGGGAGCCCCACCCCCCAGGTAAGCACTGCCCCCAGAGCCCAATCCACTGTCCCAGCCCTGAGCCTCTTTCCACTCCCCCAAACTGCTGCTGCTGGCCCAGGGGTTTCCCGGCTTGGGCAGCCACTAAGCCAGCACCAGCCACTGCAGAAGTCACAGCAGTCACAGAAAGTCCTAGAATCTGTGACTTCCGTGACAGACATGCAGCCTTAATCATAATGCCATTATATAAATCCATGGTACACTCACATCTTGAATACTGTATGCAGTTCTGATCAACCCATCTAAAAAAAAGGATACATTAGAATTGGAAAAGATACAGAGAAGGACAACAAAAAAGATTGAGGGTATGGAACAGCTTCCGTATAAGGAGAGATTTAAAAGACTGGAACTTTTCAGGTTGGAAAAGCGACTACTAAAAGGGGATATGATAGAGGTCTATAAAGTCATGAATATTGTGGAGAAAGTAACTGTTATTTATTCCTTCGCATACCACAGGAACCAATGAAATGAATAGGCAGCAGGTTAAACAAACAAAAGGAAGTACTTCTTCACACAACACACAGTCGGCCTGTGGAACTCGTTGCCGGAGGTTGCTGTGAAGGCCAAACTATAGTGGGGTTCAAAATAGAAATTGATAAGTTCATGGAGGGTAGGTCCATCAATGGATTAGCCAACAAGGTCAGGGATGCAAGCAGGGGCGGCTCTAGGCACCAGCAAATCAAGCACGTGCTTGGGGCAGCCCATTTGCAGGGGCGGCAGGGATCCAGCATGGGAGCTGAGAACCAACAGGGGCCCCTGGGAGCTGTAGTTCGTTGGTTAGCTCCCTGCCTATAGAGCCAGCCCTGGAGCAGGGAAAGAACTACATTTCCCAGCATTCTCTTGGCCACTACCAACAGGAAAGAGGGGGAGGGAGTGAGGAAGCTGAGACCTCATGCTGTAGCCTGCTGTGAATGGAGAGCTGCGCTGTGAGTAGGGATTCCATATTTTAACATTCAAAAAATAGGACACTCCACGGGGAGGGAGGGTAGCCCCACCCTGCCCCCATCCATTCCCTCCGACTGCCCCCCACAGAAACCCCAACCCATCCAACCCCCCTGCTCCCTGTCCCCTGATCACCCCCTCCCGGGATCCCTGCCCCAATTGCCCCGCAGGACCCCACCCCCTATCTAAGCCCAACTTCCCCCTTCCTGAGGGGGGGGGATAGGGGGAACCCAGACCTGGGGCAGCAGGGTGTGTGTGTGGGAGAGCCCAGGGCTGGGGCGGCAGGGGGATGCAGGTGGGGGAGGTGAGAGCCCAGGGCTGGGGCGGCAGGGGGCTGCGGGTCAAGGGGTGAGAGCCCAGGGCTGGGGAGGCAGGGGGGTGCGGGAGAGCCCACGGCTGGGGCGGCAGGGGGGTGCGGCGAGGAGCCCAGGGCTGGGACGGAGGGCAGCCAACCATTTTTTTGCTTGGGGCAGCAAAAAACCTAGAGCCGGCCCTGGATGCAAGTCCATGCTCTGGGTGTCCCTGGCCTCTGATTGCAGGAAGCTGGGCATGGATGACAGGGGATGGATCACTCAATGATCGCCCTCTGGGGCACCCGGCATTGGCCACTGTTGGAAGACAGGATACTGGGCTAGATGGATCATTGGTCTGACCAAGTATGGCCATTCTTATATTCTTATGACAAGAGACAGTGGATGGATGAAACAGATAAATGAGAATAGGAGGGGGAAGATGAGGTAACAATAAAAGAGCCATGTTTTTGCCTAAGAAACAGTAGTCTTTATTTTGTATTATATTTAAGAATCTGCCTGTATTTCCCTCAAATAAACAGTTACATTTTTTTCCAAATCAAAGTCAAACAGTTTTTATAGCAAATGGAATAATTGCCTCAGACATATAGTTCCCACTATATCATCTTACCATTAAAGTGTCCAATGTACTTCAATAATTACCTCCAAAAACAGGCATTGAACTTGTTGACGTCACTAGGCTTCACCCTAGGTAACTCGGGAGGGTGGAAGGCCACTAAGTGTCAATGAAGCCTTCCTGCACTAGGCCTAAGTGAACCAAACTCTATCCTTCCATGTTTAAACTCTAATCAACCTCAAAAGCCAGGTGCAATTGGAATATGTAAGCAACCAGTTATCTGTGTGCAACCCCCTGCTCAAGCAGTAATAATGAGGCCTGCATGTTTCTGGCTGAAGGGAAAAAGGACAAGATAACGGTTTAAAGAAGTTACTAACAAGCTAGGCTTATAGCTGCCAAGAATGACTTAACTATTACCAGGGACGGGAGGGGTAGAGGGAGGAAGGGGGGGGAGAAAGGGAGGGCTAGAGGGGAAAGGGGGGGGTGAGGCTTAACTGCAAAATGTATAAAAGAAGAAAAACTGTTCCTGTTAATGTGCTTGATCTGAGACGTGCCTGTCTCCTTGCACCGCTTTGGGATCCCAAATAAATTTTGTTTGCTTCTCCACCTGGTGTGTTTATTGACGCGAAGCACACCGGGCAACGGACCCGCTGTTGCTTTGCCTCGGGCACTCTGTGCTGGCAACAGTTTTGGCGCCCAACGTGGGGCTCGAGGCTGAAATTTAGCCTTGCCCGGACCCCTCTCGGAGGTCGACAGATTGCGGCGACGCCCGACGCCCAGCGCGCACCGGTGACTTTACCGGGGGCCTCGGCGAAGACGTGGTTTGGTCGACCCCGGAGGGCACAACGGTGCAATGCGCTCGAGTAGTGGAGAAGCAGCTGCGGGCGACGGTGGGGAACCGGTCCCGTGGATAGGGCGACGGTGCAGAACCGGACCCTTGGATAAGGTAGGAAAAGTCCAGTGGGGACTTTATCTGTCTTGACCTGGGGACGCCCAGTGTCTACCTGTTATGACCTGGGGACGCCCAGTGTCTCCCTATGGGGCAGGGACAGAGTATGGCAGGCAGGGTAAGGTGTACACCCTTGGAATGCATTCTGGTGAATTGGAAAGTGTTTGGATCGGATCCGTTGATTAAAAGTAAACTGAAAAGGTTCTGTACAGTAGACTGGCCTCAATATCAGCTAGAGGACCAGGAAAGGTGGCCACCGGAAGGATCACTTAATTATAACACGATCCTTCAATTACTTCTGTTTTGTCAGCAAATGGGTAAATGGAATGAACATATGTATGTACAGTTGTTTATGTTGTTAAGAGATAGGTTAGATATTTTGCAAAAGTGTAATTTGACTCCGACAGGTTCGGTAGTAGCTACTGTTAGTTCCCAAAACCCCCCCCTCCCACAGCTGTAATGGCAGGTCCGGTGTCCCCTTCGGCTATCACACCCCCACCATATAAAGACAAGGTGTCTCAGGTCCCAGAGATTGCCCCCTCGGTGGAATTTTATCCGTTGATCACTGAGACTGTGGTGTCCAGACATGGCTCAGATAGGAATCAGGCCACTACTATGCAGGTTTACACCCATGTGCCTTTTAACCCGGTGGACCTAGCAGCCTTTAAGGCACAGGCAGGGGAATTCTCTACGAACCCAAGCAAGTTTATCTCGGTCTTTGAAGGGTGCCTGGCTAGCTGTAAGCCTGACTGGGATGATTGTAATGTCCTTATGCAGACCCTGCTGTCTGAGGTGGAGCGTAATCAGGTTGTGTCTTAAGAAAAGGAAAAGAGGCAAGCGAAAATGATGGTCGCAGCAGTACAGGCCGGTGGCAGGGGAAAATTCCAGGAAGGTGGAAGGGGCCGGGGAATGAGAGGACATGGGCGTGGGTGCCCTGGCTCACAGGAAAGGCGTCTGGGTCGCAACCAGTGTGCCATATGCCGGAAGGAGGGACATTGGAAAAATGAGTGCCCCAAAAGGGAAGCTACCCCTATAATGACAGCGAAGGATCAAGAATAGGGGTGTCAGGGAAGATGGACTATCCTGCCCCTGGAACCCCGAGTAAACATGAGGGTGGGAGATTCGGACATAGACTTTTTAATAGACTCTGGAGCTGCACGAACAGCCGTAAACCAACCTCTGCAGCTGCCTGTGTCAGAGTCCCTCACTGTGGTGGGTGCCACAGGGAAAGGAACCAAGTGCCCAGTATATGCCCCAGCGGAATGTGCTTTGGGAAACAGAACTCTATCTCACAAACTGGTTTTCCTCCCCGATTGTCCAACACCTCTACTGGGACGGGACCTGCTTTGTTGCTTAGGAGCCACCCTGCATTTCACCCAAGATGAAATAACCCTCACCTTACCTGCAGAGAATGCCTGGATAATGACCCTTGCAATTAAGCCCTCAGACATGCAAGCCCCAGAGTGGAGCAAGTGGGAAGACAAAAGGAGGGTTAAAAAGCAGCTTTGCTGGACAGTGTTGGCCCAGGGATTTAAAAATTCCCACACCCTTTTCGGCCAGGCCCTGGCCAGAGACTTGGAGGAGTGGGACAATGAGGACAGGGTCCTCCTCCTGCAATATGTGGATGACTTGTTAATGGCTGCTGTGGGTCTCATCCCTTGCCTTAAAGCCACTGTGAGCCTCCTGAACTTTGTTGGACTCCTCAGAAGTGGGTGTGCTCGTCCTGGTTTGTTGCTCCAAAGCTCTGTATAGAAGTTATTTTACTGGAAGGGTGTATAATGGCAATGTGTATGTGTTCATTGTTGGGAAAAGGTGTATAAGTGAAGAGTGGAAGTTTCCTTTGTAAGTTAAAAGAAGCCGAGAAGGAAAAAGAACAGAACGAGTTAACTGAGGGAAAAAATATAGCTAGCAAGCTCAGTCCAAAGATAAGACACTGGCACCATCCAAGGACACTGCCCAGAGCTAAGACTTGGCCGACAGCCAAGAAAAGGGGGGGCCTGAATGGGCCCAAGCAACTATGAGATCTGCAAAACACTGCCAGGCATTAATGAAATGTGTTAGGTTTCTTTTCTCACAGATAAAAGAAGTGCTACCCAAAGACCCTAGCAGCCCTGCCATTCATTGAAACAAGGAGACTGAGTCTACGTAAAGTCCATCAACGAAAAACTGCTTTGGCTCCACACTGGAAAGGCCCTTTCCAAGTCCTGTTAACCACCAACACCGCTGTGAAGTACCAAGGACTGCCCACCTGGACCCAGGCTTCTTACTGTAAAAAGACCCCTCCACCTCGGGAGGACTCTCCAACTGATGATAAGCCTATTTAAAGACAGGGTGATGTGCTAGTAACCTCTCACCTGTATGATGCTGAACCACACTGTTTCAGGAAAAGAGAAGAAGGAACACTTGCTTCACTAAAACCACAAAGTCTAGGAATTCCTGACTACAAAAGACATTAAGAACTGACCCTGGTGAAGAAACAAAGAATTATACGCTGGCAGGGAGGCTCTTAGACCCCTGGCCTCCCAGGTACAGGCTGAATGTCTAGTCTGCCAAAAGAACAACCCTCGACCAGGAGTGTCAGTGCCACCAGCCACTCTGGAACCTACCCCAGGCCCGGGGCTGGTTTGGCAAATAGACTTTACTGAGTTCCCCCTGACCCAAGGATTCAAATACCTTTTCGTTTTGGTGGATCGATTCAGCGGATGGCCTGATGCCTTACCCCTTGTTTTGCTCCACATGCGCACTCTCCCAAAGGGCAGGTTAGGGCTCAGTCCCTTCGAGATTATGTTTGGAAGGGCATGGCCTATGAATGGTACACCGGTTCTGGCAGGGGAGTGGGAAATGGGGTGTGGCTTTTTATCTCAGTACATGTGCTCTCTGTCTGCTGTTCTCTGTTCTCTCCACAGGTATACCAGAGATTTGCAGCCTCTCCCGCTGGATGCCCCTGTCCATTCCTTGCAGCCAGGCAATTCCGTTCTCGTTCGGACCTGGAAGGACAAGCCTCTCCAAGAGAAGTGGAAGGGACCCCACACCGTCCTGCTGGTCTCCCACACAGCAGCAAAGGTCAAGGGACACAAGAACTGGATTCAATCACTCCCATCTGAAGGCAGTGCCCGCTCCTGAACGGTGGACCGTCCAGCCTACGGAAAAGGACTACCAGCGATGACCTGGGACTTAAACTGTTATTCAAAAAAAACAATAAGATCTGCTGGGAATGCCCTGTGGTCTCTTTGGACAGTTGCAGCGCACTCCCCGTGAAAACTCTAAGCATTGGTTGTGTTTACTCTCACAGGGCCGGCCTAACCTGGTGGCCTGGTCCTTTTGTTTTTAATCTGCCTACTACTGGTAATTGATATTTTGTGGGTATTTGGGGAATTGTAATTGTTAGGCCCTAGGGTCACCTGCCCAGCATGAGTTCAGGTCCAGGGTCTGCCACAGTGGTACTCTTTGCCATAGGGATACTCCTTTCGTTACCTCCCATTTCC
Organism: Chrysemys picta bellii; assembly: GCF_011386835.1. NCBI lineage: Eukaryota > Metazoa > Chordata > Testudines > Emydidae > Chrysemys > Chrysemys picta. The sequence goes on from NC_088793.1 coordinate 190,750,719, forward strand.
CCCAAGGCACATGTGGGATGGAAAGGGATCCCTACTAACTTGGAAACAAACACATATGAGTCCTTGAAGGTTTGCTTTGCCCAAGAGTTTAACCTCTCTAACTGCTGAGTATGCTCCCAAATCCTGCACCACGCAGCAGGGTTACCCTGAAGGGTAGTTCCCCAAAATTGGTCAGATATCTGTTGGGGATGGTTCAGTAGGGGAAGAAATACCTCGGGTACCCCCTTGTCACAAAACTGTACCATTGAATCCCAGTATGCATTAAGGGACAACCCCTGGCCGCAGCGTTAATCTTTGTATGCCACCTCAGAGCCCATTAAGGAAGGAGACAGGTTGGGTATAATCCTCCTCCCATCCCATGGGGTGGGACGGCTAACCCAATTTTATCGCAGGCTCTCTGTGTTTCTCACCACATTCGCCAATGAAACCTTGGCCATAGAGAAGAGCCTTAACTCAGAGCTATACCAGCTCCGGTTGCTGTCCCTACAAAACAGACAGGCCTTAGATTATGTTTTAGCCTCCCAGGGCGGGGTGTGTGCCTTTATTGGGAATGAATGTTGTACTTAGGTCCCGGAAAACTCACAGGACATTAACAAGCACGTCCTGTCGGCCAAACAGGCTTTCAAGCAGTGGAAGGCCCAGGAAAGGAAACCCACAGTTTTCAATTCCCTTTGAAGTTGGTTGCCCAACCTAGGAGGACTGGGGGGTGGCCTTGTGCGTCTCCTCCTCACCGGTGTGGTATTGTGCCTGGTCACCCTCCTCCTAATTGCTTGTTTTAAAATGCTCCTCCGTAAGCTTTGTGCCCCCCGTTCCTCAAAAATCCCGGCATACCCTCTCATTGAAAACCCCAGCTTCATAGCACTTAATCATATCTTGTCCACAGAATATGAGAAAACTCAGCCAAAAGCTTGTTGAGTATTCTCAAAGGAGGGAGTTGTTGACGTCACTAGGCTTCACCCTAGGTAACTCGGGAGGGTGGAAGGCCACTAAGTGTCAATGAAGCCTTCCTGCACTAGGCCTAAGTGAACCAAACTCTATCCTTCCATGTTTAAACTCTAATCAACCTCAAAAGCCAGGTGCAATTGGAATATGTAAGCAACCAGTTATCTGTGTGCAACCCCCTGCTCAAGCAGTAATAATGAGGCCTGCATGTTTCTGGCTGAAGGGAAAAAGGACAAGATAACGGTTTAAAGAAGTTACTAACAAGCTAGGCTTATAGCTGCCAAGAATGACTTAACTATTACCAGGGACGGGAGGGGTAGAGGGAGGAAGGGGGGGGAGAAAGGGAGGGCTAGAGGGGAAAGGGGGGGGTGAGGCTTAACTGCAAAATGTATAAAAGAAGAAAAACTGTTCCTGTTAATGTGCTTGATCTGAGACGTGCCTGTCTCCTTGCACCGCTTTGGGATCCCAAATAAATTTTGTTTGCTTCTCCACCTGGTGTGTTTATTGACGCGAAGCACACCGGGCAACGGACCCGCTGTTGCTTTGCCTCGGGCACTCTGTGCTGGCAACAAACTCATCCAGAATCCTAACAGCTTACAAGGCTTTTCCTTGAAGTACTGATTTGCAGTGGCACTGGAATGCTTTTTATAGTGGGGGTGCTGAAAGCCAGCAAAACTATCCCCTAACTTTTTACCTCATTCCCCTTCCCCACCCCTTCCAGAGCTGAGGCTGGGAGCAGGGCCGTGTCTCCAGGAGAGGGGGACAAGGACAGGGATAAAGGGGCCAAAGCTGGGGGGCAGGCACGGGCCAGTAGTGGAGCCCCACGTGGGACTGGCAGCTGAGACCCCATGTGTGCGGCCAGGAGCGGGGCCGGCAGCCGGGACCTCCAGGCACGGGGCCAGCAGCCATGATGCAGGCCCCCATGTACATGGTCAGGAGCAGGGCCGGTCGCTGGAACCCCGCGCGGAGCAGGGCCGGCCGCTGGGATCCTGGGTGTGCAGCTGGGACCCTGCATAAAATCTGGGGGTGCGACAGCACCCCACGCACCTCTACTTCCCAGGCCTATGCTGATTTGTCCTTCCTTGTAATATTTTTAAATGCCAAAATTCTCCACCATGCTGTACTGAGAGCAGGATGTCAACATTTGAAAATTTGGCAGCTTTAAGTCCTATTCATCATCTTTATTCCCATTTGGAGTGGATTTCAATATATTATTCTGATCATTGATTGTACAATATACTTAGAGAATCTCTTATCCTTTAAAAATATTGCTAAGCCTCTTGAGGATATCCTTTATGTTATGAATATGCTAAATTACTTCATTAAAACAGAGCTCTAGTTCCCTAGAAAATACTGCCCATTTCTTCCACTAGTATTTTGCTAAATTCATATTTATAGCAGTTCTCATTAAATATCCCTATACAAATTCAAGCTGAATAGGTTGTTTTTCATAACATGTTCATGTCTCTCATCTTTATACTCTGACTGCATAGTCAGGCTCTCTTCCCTTTGTTAATGGGATGGAAATGAAATTAACTTGACCCATACACATGGTTTCAAAGCCATCAACAACCTCAGCCTGTAAGTTGATATGTAAGTTGGTATGACACCACTGAGGTCAATGAAACAACCCTAATTACACCAGCTAAGGACTGGCACACGGTTTGCTGAGGTTACAGAGAGTTCTCAATCATATCAAAAGTTCCTTTCTATTGGCTTTTTAGTTTTGTTTCCAAATTGTTGTTACTAAACACCCCACAGTCACCCTTCAATGTGAGAGACACTGTCTTTCATCTTCTATAAGAACTTTAATAAATACACTGCTACATACCCAGTAAGAAACAGTCATTAATCATTTGCAATCGTATTTCTTTTGGATAGTAGAATAAATCTAATCATAAATATGATTGTACCAGCAGGAAAAAAGAAGTATAATCTCTTCTGACAGGATAATATAAATGTCTTGAGTACACACATTCATTTTCCCCCGCAGGATTCTTTCACAAAGACCCCCAGTTCAGCAAAGCCCTTAAGTATATATTTGAGCATGTGAATTAATCTCACTGATTTCATTGGGACTACTCATGGGTTATGCATATATTTAAGTACTTTGCTGGATCATGGCCTTAGGGAAAAGCAACAGTCGTCTGTCTAGTGACCCAACCCAGGAGTCAAGGTCTAATATTCTGGGCAACCTATTAGCAAGGACTATGGTTCATCGGTATTAGGGACACACTATATGTTTAGACACAATAATTGTACATCATCGATTCCCAGACTAACTAGCATCCATCTGTGATCTGGTTCCTTGAAAACATACAAATAATTTTCTATTTATTAGAACAGATCCCCCTCTTTCAGCCTAATTCTGCCCACAGAGATCATGCACAAATCCCACTGAACTTTCTTTCACAGGGTTTTGGCTATGCAGAGTGGTACGTTGTACCCAAGCCACCTCAGCTGTGGTGAAACTCAGAATCAGATCCTAATCTAGACACAAACAGCAGCTCAGGCCCATGACGAGTGCAGGTAACAAACATGGGCTTTGTCTCTGCACTTAAGGCTATAGTATAGTCACAAGAGAAAGGTAGGGATGGCAAGAAAGAGAATAATTTCCAGTGGGCATCAAGTGTGTTTTTAGTGTTCCATTCATTAGTCAGTAGATTCTTTGACTGAGTGCACATTAGTGAGTTGTCAGTGCACATTGAAAACGTCCCTGCATAACATGCATTGCAGTGCACTTAATCCCCCTGCATCATGCTGGCGATGGTGCAAGGGATTTCTGCGGGGATGGGGGAAGGAATCTTCACTCACCACCAGGCCAAACAGCTGCTGCATAGCCACTTGCGCAACCTTGAAGTTGCCACCGCCCTTGTGCTGCCACACCCATGTTGTACAGGCTGAAGGGTCTATATAGCAGTGGACCCACTGCACCTGATAAGATCCTTTCCTATCCGCCATCCAGTCCCCAAGTTCTGCTGAATTGGGATGCACAGGAGGCCCCCATGGAATTGGTCTTCACATGGTGGAGGAAGTGCAGGATCCCTGTGCACGGTCCCCAGATCTACTCCCTGTCTATCAGAAACCGCCTGACTCCACCCAGTTCTCCTACCTCAGGGGCCTTCCAGGGCCTTAAAGGAACAGCTGACATCTGTCCAGTTTGCATTTTTAGTGAAGCTATGTGAATAGAGCCAAGCAATTTTTTGTTCTGTGAATAATAAATTTACCAAAAGCTTCATTGGGGGGAGGGAGGAGAAGGGGCATCAAAACTATTCAGAAATTCAAGTCAATTCAGTGAATAGTTTCAGAGGGGGGGGGGAAACCCTGAACAACAACAAATGAGAAATGTGAAACTATTTCAGAGATGTCAATTCAAACAGACATTCAGAACATTTGGTTTGACCCTAACAAAAAAGTTCAGTTTCTGTTTGATATGAACTATTTTTTTTAAACTTTTCAATTTAGCCACCAAGCCAAAATACTAATCGTAATAATTCAGATCTATGTGTGAAACTCAGCAGTTTATTGACTAGGTGCAAACCACATCTTTGACTGCTCCACAAAGATTCCCACACCCCTGAGTTACAAGTTCCAAAAGACCTCAAAACTTAAAGCCAAACTCGGCTAAAGCAACTGCATCTATGATGAGATAACTGGCTCTGTGGATATAGGAAAAGTGGTGGATGTGATATATCTTGACTTTCGCAAAGCTTTTGATATGGTCTCCCACAGTATTCTTGCCAGCAAGTTAAAAAAGTATGGATTGGATGAATGGACTATAAGGTGGATAGAAAGCTGGCTAGATTGTCGGGCTCAACAGGTAGTGATCAATGGCTCGATGCCTAGTTGGCAGCTGGTATCAAGCGGAGTGCCACAGGGGTCGGTCCTGGGGCTGGTTTTGTTCAACTTCTTTATTAATGATCTGGATGATGGGATGAATTGCACCCTCAGCAAGTTTGCAGATGACACTAAGCTGGGGGGAGATGTAGTACACTGGAGGGTAGGGATAGGGTCCAGAGTGAGCTAGACAAATTGGAGGATTGGGCCAAAAGAAATCTGATTAGGTTAAACAAGGACAAGTGCAAAGTCCTGCACATAGGAAGGAAGAATCCCATGCATTGCTTCAGGCTGGGGACCGACTGGCTAAGCAGCAGTTCTGCAGAAAAGGACCTGGGGATTACAGTGGATAAGAAGCTGGATATGAGTCAGCAGTGTGCCCTTGTTGCCAAGAAGGCCAACGGCATATTGGGCTGTATTAGTAGGAGCATTGCCAGCAGATCGAGGGAAGTGATTATTCCCCTCTATTCGGCACTGGTGAGGCCACACTTGGAGTATTGCGTCCAGTTTTGGTTCGCCCCACTACAGAAGGGATGTGGACAAATTGGAGAGAGTCCAGCAGAGGGCAACAAAAATGATTAGGGGACTGGGGCACATGACTTATGAGGAGAGGCTGAGGAAACTGGGGTTATTCCGTCTGCAGAAGAGAAGAATGAGGGGAGATTTGATAGCTGCTTTCAACTACCTGAAGGGGGGTTCCAAAGAGAATGGAGTTCAGCTGTTCTCAGTGGTGGCAGATGACAGAACAAGGAGCAATGGTCTCAAGTTGCAGTGTGGGAGGTCTAGGTTGGATATTAGGAAACACTGTTTCACTAGGAGGGACCTAGTAACTGTATATTACAAGACACAATTTCTTCATTGTGTTTTATTTTACTTTTGTTTAGACAAAGAAACTATGACTCAGTGGCTATTTTGTTGCCACCAGTAGATTGCATTATTGAATAGGAGATGCTCCACTAATGATATGTCTGTAATGGAAAGTGAAATCTTAAGAGCTTCTTTTAATGATATACGCTAGAAATCAATTGTTCTTTGAATAGAACAAAGAAGGAAATCACTACTGGTCTGTCAGTGTAGCCATTTAGTGCTAGGGGGTTCCAGCAGGTAGCCAGCAGTTTGAATCTTAGCCATTTCTTTTCTTTTAATCCATTAAAAGGCCAGTCTCTTGCGTTATGATTTGTCAGGCAGTCACCACAGCTGGAAACCGCAGACTATGCTGCCATTTTACACTTCACTGAACGTGTGAAGGCTGATTCTCTACTACTTACGACAGCTGCCACTGCTGTCTGTGAAACACGGGCTTGTGTGCTGTTGCTGATCTTTAAAAGCTGTCTAATAAATACTCCCTCCATTAGTTCAGAACAGAAGTACGTGGGCTGTGTAATCACCCATACCGGTTGGTAGTGTGGATAAATACAGAGCAAACATAAAGGGCACATGCGGAGTCCTGACTCATAATGAGTCTCATAAATCATCATGCCAGTCACATCTCTACCCATTTTAACTTCGCTTCCAGATGTATTGATATTAGCATCCATAGTTATCAATGTCTGCTCTCAGGCCTTTATTAAAAACTCAGCCCATGTGCACTGAAAAGGTAATTTGAGTGAACTTGGGTTCAGCTTAGAATGAAAGAGGTCCTAGGTTCAGGCAAACCTGGGTTGATTTATGGTTTTAATTTCCAAACCGTCTGAAATTCACAGTTTCACTTTCAATGCAAATTAAGATCATAGAATCATAGAATATTAGGGTTGGAAGAGACCTCAGGAGGTCATCTAGTCCAATCCCCTGCTCAAAGCAGGACCAATTCCCAGCTAAATCATCCCAGCCAGGGCTTTGTCAAGCCGGGCCTTAAAAACCTCCAAGGAAGGAGACTCCACCACCTCCCTAGGTAACGCATTCCAGTGTTTCACCACCCTCCTAGTGAAATAGTTTTTCCTGATATCCAACCTGGACCTCCCCCACTGCAACTTGAGACCATTGCTCCCTGTTCTGTCATCTGCCACCACTGAGAACAGCCGAGCTCCATCCTCTTTGGAACCCCCCCTTCAGGTAGTTGAAGGCTGCTATCAAATCCCCCCTCATTCTTCTCTTCTGGAGGCTAAACAATCCCAGTTCCCTCAGCCTCTCCTCATAAGTCATGTGCTCCAGACCCCTAATCATTTTTGTTGCCCTCCGCTGGACTCTTTCCAATTTTTCCACATCCTTCTTGTAGTGTGGGGCCCAAAACTGGACACAGTATTCCAGATGAGGCCTCACCAATGTCGAATAAAGGGGAATGATCACGTTCCTCGATCTGCTGGCAATGCCCCTACTTATACAGCCCAAAATACCGTTAGCCTTCTTGGCAACAAGAGCACACGGTTGACTCATATCCAGCTTCTCGTCCACTGTGACCCCTAGGTCCTTTTCTGCAGAACTGCTACCTAGCCATTCGGTCCCTAGTCTGTAGCAGTGCATGGGATTCTTCCGTCCTAAGTGCAGGACTCTGCACTTGTCCTTGTTGAACCTCATCAGGTTTTTTTTCGCCCAATCCTCTAATTTGTCAAGGTCCCTCTGTATCCGATCCCTACCCTCTAGTGTATCTACCACGCCTCCTAGTTTAGTGTCATCTGCAAACTTGCTAAGAGTGCAGTCCACACCATCCTCCAGATCATTAATAAAGATATTAAACAAAACCGGCCCCAGGACCGACCCTTGAGGCACTCCGCTTGAAACGGGCTGCCAACTAGACATGGAGCCATTGATCACTACCCGTTGAGCCCGACGATCTAGCCAGCTTTCTATCCACCTTACAGTCCATTCATCCAGCCCATACTTCTTTAACTTGGCAGCAAGAATACTGTGGGAGACCGTATCAAAAGCTTTGCTAAAGTCAAGGAATAACACATCCACTGCTTTCCCCTCATCCACAGAGCCAGTTATCTCATCATAGAAGGCAATTAGGTTAGTCAGGCACGACTTCCCCTTCGTGAATCCATGCTGACTGTTCCTTATCACTTTCCTCTCCTCTAAATGTTTCATAATTGATTCCTTGAGGACCTGCTCCATGATTTTTCCAGGGACTGAGGTGAGGCCGACTGGCCTGTAGTTCCCCGGATCCTCCTTCTTCCCTTTTTTAAAGATGGGCACTACATTAGCCTTTTTCCAGTCATCTGGGACCTCCCCCGATTGCCATGAGTTTTCAAAAATAATGGCTAATGGCTCTGCAATCTCACCCGCCAACTCCTTTAGCACCCTCGGATGCAGCGCATCCGGCCCCATTGACTTGTGCACGTCCAGTTTTTCTAAATAGTCCCGAACCACTTCTTTCTCCACAGAGGGCTTTCTCCCATGCTGTACTGCCCAGTGCAGCAATCTGGGAGCTGACCTTGTGCGTGAAGACAGAGGCAAAAAAATCATTGAGTACATTAGCTTTTTCCACATCCTCGGTCACTAGGTTGCCTCCCTCATTCAGTAAGGGGCCCACACTTTCCTTGACTTTCTTCTTCTTGCTAACATACCTGAAGAAACCCTTCTTGTTACTCTTAACATCTCTTGCTAACTGCAACTCCAAGTGTGATTTGGCCTTCCTGATTTCACTCCTGCATGCCTGAGCAATATTTTTATACTCCTCCCTGGTCATTTGTCCAATCTTCCACTTCTTGTAAGCTTCTTTTTTGCGTTTAAGATCAGCAAGGATTTCACTGTTTAGCCAAGCTGGTCGCCTGCCATATTTACTATTCTTTCTACACATCGGGATGGTTTGTTCCTGCAACCTCAATAAGGATTCTTTAAAATACAGCCAGCTCTCCTGGACCCCTTTCCCCTTCGTGTTATTCTCCCAGGGGATCCTGCCCATCTGTTCCCTGAGGGAGTCAAAGTCTGCTTTTCTGAAGTCCAGGGTCCGTATTCTGCTGCTCTCCTTTCTTCCTTGTGTCAGGATCCTGAACTCGACCATCTCATGGTCACTGCCTCCCAGGTTCCCATCCACTTTTGCTTCCCCTACTAATTCTTCCCTGTTTGTGAGTAGCAGGTCAAGAAAAGCTCTGCCCCTAGTTGGTTCCTCCAGCACTTGCACCAGGAAATTGTCCCCTACACTTTCCAAAAATTTCCTGGATTGTCTGTGCACTGCTGTATTGCTCTCCCAGCAGATATCAGGGTGATTAAAGTCTCCCATGAGAACCAGGGCCTGCGATCTAGCAACTTCTGCTAGTTGCCAGAAGAAAGCCTCGTCCACCTCATCCCCCTGGTCTGGTGGTCTATAGCAGACTCCAACCACGACATCACCCTTGTTGCTCACACTTCTCAACTTTATCCAGAGACTCTCAGGTTTTTCTGCAGTTTCATACCGGAGCTCTGAACAGTCATACTCCTCTCTTACATACAACGCAACTCCCCCACCTTTTCTGCCCTGCCTGTCCTTCCTGAACAGTTTATATCCATCCATGACAGTACTCCAGTCATGTGAGTTATCCCACCAAGTCTCTGTTATTCCAATCACATCATAGTTCCCTGACTGTGCCAGGACTTCCAGTTCTCCCTGCTTGTTTCCCAGGCTTCTTGCATTTGTGTATAGGCACTTAAGATAACTCATCGATCGTCCCTCTTTCTCAGCATGAGACAGGAGTCCTCCCCTCTTGCGCTCTCCTGCTTGTGCTTCCTTCCAGGATCCCATTTCCCCACTTACCTCAGGGCTTTGGTCTCCTTCCCCCAGTGAACCTAGTTTAAAGCCCTCCTCACTAGGTTAGCCAGCCTGCTGGCGAAGATGCTCTTCCCTCTCTTCGTTAGGTGGAGTCCGTCTCTGCCTAGCACTCCTCCTTCTTGGAACACCATCCCATGGTCGAAGAATCCAAAGCCTTCTCTCCGACACCACCTGCGATTCCACAATTCAACGGTCTCTACCCCGGCCTTTTCCTTGCACAGGGAGGATGGACGAGAACACCACTTGCGCCTCAAACTCCTTTATCCTTTTTCCCAGAGCCACGTAGTCTGCAGTGATCCACTCAAGGTCATTCTTGGCAGTATCATTGGTGCCCACGTGGAGAAGCAGGAAGGGGTAGCGATCCGAGGGCTTGATGAGTCTTGGCAGTCTCTCCGTCACATCGTGTATCCTAGCTCCTGGCAAGCAGCAGACCTCTCGGTTTTCCCGGTCAGGGTGGCAGATAGATGACTCAGTCCCCCTGAGGAGGGAGTCCCCGACCACCACCACCCACCTCCTCCTCTTGGGAGTGGTGGTCGTGGAACCCCCATCCCTAGGACAGTGCATCTTTTGCCTTCCAATCGGTGGAGTCTCCTTCTGCTCCCTTCCCTCAGATGGGTCATCTAGTCCACTCTCTGCATTAGTACCTGTAGAGAGAACATGGAAACGATTGCTCACCTGTATCTCCATTGCTGGTGCATGGACGCTCCTCTTTCTCCTTCTGGAGGTCACATGCTGCCAAACCTCCTCACAATCCTTCTGTCCCTGCTGCGCCTGCTCTGAATCTTCAGAACATTGTGGCCGTAGAAGCATCTCCTGACGTCTGTCCAGGAAATCTTCATTTTCCCTTATGCAACGCAGAGTCGATACTCGTTTCTCCAGCCCTCGAACCTTCTCTTCCAACATGGAGACCAGCTTGCACTTTGTACAAACAAAGTCGCTTCTGTCCTGTGGAAGAAAGACAAACATGGCACAACCTGTGCAGGTTACAACAGCTGATCGCTCACCTTCCATATCACCGTCCTCTTAAGAACTTCCTCAACTGCTGCAGGAACTACTCAGAGAAACCTGCAGATGAAAGCCTCAGTGAGCTCTCCCCAAGCGAACTCCCAGGCAAACTCCTGCTGTTAGCCTCTGCTGTTCGCTGCTGACTGCCCTTATATACCAGTCAGGCCCACTCAAGGCCCACCTAGAACAAAGCTCTCCCAATTCACACTTTTCAAACAAACAAGCAAGCAATCAAGCACACGGTCAAACTGACCAACTGTCCCAGCAGCAGGCACTCAGATACTCACCAACACAGCCCCCCTAATGCAGCACTTAGTGTACCTCCTCTCGGACAGCTCCCAGGCAAACTCCCGCTGTTAGCCTCTGCTGTTCTACTTCAATGACTCAAACCCAGGTGAGCGGCAAATTGCAAATACCCAAAGCCATAGTTGTGGGTGAATAGTGGAAAACTAACTGATAGGTTGAAATGTTTGCATAAATTATTCATCAAATAATTTTAAGACACTAATTCCGAAATCCAAAGTGCACTGGCATTCGGTGTACAAGGGATGAGTTTGAATAAGACGTTGCCTCTGTTGGAGAAGGTTACATGTCAGCTAAAAGTCAGTGCAGCATTTTACCCTTTCCAAACACAAGAAAGCAAGTGGTGAATTCAGGCCAAGCTTTTCATAACTGACAGGTGATTTTGAGTACCTCAACTGCCCAAGTGAAATGGATACTTTCATGGAGCCTGAAGTTCAACACTTTCTGAAATTCAGACTACTGGGCACCACAAAACTGAGGTACCCAAATCATGAGTCACTTTTGAGAATCGTGGCTATAGTGACGAGGGCAAGGTCATCCTGAGCAGAGTGTTTCCATTGCTGCACACCGTGTTCTGTTAGCTGAAGTGCTAGGACTGTGCAGGCAGCTTTGTTGACTCATCCGTGATTTCCAGGAAATTAAATTATTGAAGAATCTACCTGAGGGTGATACAAACGGTGCTTGATTAAAGTTGGCATTTAGATCATCAAAACAGAAATGTGCCTTTTGCATGTGCTGAGGTCACTGGTAACTGTGGCAGCTCTCTTCTCACTCTGATCCATGCAAGGAAGGTTACAGTGAATATGCAGCTTCTCAAAAGGGAGTTTTCTTGGAACACTTTCTAATAAAAAGAGAGGGTCTCAAAAATAATGACTCCAGTCTATTACCTGTACATTCCTGGCAGAGGAGATCAGTAGGTTTGCTCCCGTGTCCTACCCGCAGAGTCGAATCCTTGAACATCAATGAAGTAACATGAAGAACAGACATCAATGTAGTAACACTAGTGATGAATTCAGTCCTGCCTGGCAGCAGCTGCTATTGAACTAAGTGCTATCTTGAGTCTCAGCTTGTGCTAGGTGTGGGTAAATGGGGCACATGTGCCTGACCCTAAAACTGACTAGGCAGGAATTTGCAGAGAAGTAAAGGGGGGAGCGGTCTGATAAGTACGTTAGATACTGTGTGCAGATCGTGAGAGCTCAGCTAAGCCATTACTTTCACGAGTGCCAGCCACAAACTGTGCTCCTTTGTAATGTAAAGAAAGACAGATCTCCGACCTTCTCCATTTGTAACTAAGGTTGTAGATCATGTCCTTTTATTAAAAAATAACAACAAACAAAAGAACACATCAGCACTGAGGGGGATGGGGGAAGGGAGGGTCCCAGGAGGAGGTAGGGTCCTGGGACAGTTAAAGATTTGTGTACGTCCAGGTATCCATTCCAACCTTCTCCTTTGGAGTACAGTGCAGGAGGTACTGTACTTCAGCAGGGCTAAACTGCAGAGGGATGGGTGTTGAGTGCAGTGCGTACTGGGAGTCTGCAGTGCTGGACTGTGATGGGGGAAGAGTGGAATGCAGCAGGTACAGACTGGAGCCAGGAGGTTTATAAGAATGTGTTGGCGGTGTCTGGGGGGCGCATGGGAAAGAGTTTTGCGACAGCGGCTGCAGGGGAGGGCAGGCGTGGAGCTGCTCGGTTTGCAGTGCTAGTAGCACCTGAAGCGTGTCCACTTGGTGCTCCATAACGTTTAGGAACCGCTCCATGGCTTCATTCTGGCGTGCCGCGTTCTCCTTTCGGGCCCTCTTCTCGCTGTCCCGCCACTCCTTCAATTCTTGTTTTTCGGCATCATGACCTCACGCAGAAAGTCCTCTTTAGCTCTTCATGGCTGCCTTCTAATTCTGCGCAGCTGTTCAGCCGGCGATAACAAAGAGGGAGGCTGGGCTCCCAAGGTCATATCTGTGAAGCCAAAAATTCAACATTTTACAAAAGCATTATTGTTTGCAACACACAGGCCACTAATTTAAAACACAGCCACTATTCGCCTACGTATCACTAACTGGCTGACCCCAGGCAAGCACACATGAGCCACAAGACCCCCAAAATGGTGAGTAACTGCAGGGGCAGAGGAAATCAGTGTTCCAGGACTGTACTGTACACTGGGGACGTGGCTCTTGGGGAGAGCCAGCACTGCAGGGGGGGGTCTTATAATCATTCCTGTCCCCACACTTTCCATAGGCTGTGTTCATTATGGAAGATATCTCACTGCTGAGGGGTTAGCAGGGAATCAAGGGAGGGTCTTCTCCAAGATAGCGGCTTCCCCCCTGGCCCTTATGCAGCTCGCCTGTGTGCAGCAATGGTCCCCACCCCAGTGACGGCAGAGTGGCGTGGGAAAGTTATCCTTAATGGGGCAAGAAACAAAGCAGCTCTGCCAAAGAACCTATGGCAGGAGATTGCCCAGTATCTCCATGGGAGTTTCCTGGAGATCTCTGAGGCGGTTTCCCATGAATCGAGGGAGTCAATCAACACCCTGTTCCACTGCTCAAACTAGGCATGTGTTGGTACATGCATCATACAAACACAAGCCTGCTTTCTGCAACCCTCCTGCCCCCAACCCTCCTGCTTCAGCGATTCCCAAAATCAAAGCCACTTACCAGGGGCCTCCTCTCCTGTTTTCATTTTGCCAAGATCCAACAGCTGTGACTGGCTAGCCTCCTCCAGGGTAGAGAAGAGCTCCGGGCTGCATGCATTTCTGACCCCCTCCCCCTCCACATCCTCATTCAAGATTTCCTCCTCCTGGCTCAGTCCACTCTCGACTGGCACATGAGCCACCAAAGTATCCACAGTGGCCTTCGCAGCAGAGGTGGAGTCGCCACTGAGTATTGCGTCCAGCTCTTTGTGGAACCAGTACCCCGGGGGTGCAGCACCGGAGCGGCGGTTTGCCTCCCACGCCTTGTGGTAGGTGTTCCACAGCTCCTTCACTTTGACCCTGCACTGCAGTGTGTCCCAGTCCTGGCCCCTTTCTGTCATGCATTGTGAAATCTGTCTGTAGGTATCAAAATTCCTACAGCTGGAGCTCAGCTGGGATTGAACAGCCTCCTCTCCCCAAATGCTGATGAGGTCCAGCAGCTCAGCATTGCTCCTAGAGGGGGATCGCCTGGTGCGTGGAGCAGGCATGGTCCCCTGGAAAGATGCGCTGAGACCACTGCACGCATCACCGAGCAAACAGGAAGGGGACTTTCAAAATTCCCAAGGAATTTAAGGGGTGGAGATGACAGTTGGTCATCTGAGGGCAGGGCAGTAGAGTTCAAACCGATGACCAGAGAGGTGAGAACAGGCATTGTGGGACACCTCCCGGAGGCCAATCGCAGTGCTGTAATGGACCAGGGTGTCTACACTGGCACCGCAGTGCTGTATCCCCGGCACAGAAAGCTGTACCCATCTCATTGGGGTGGTTTTTTTTACAGCACTGCAACTGCGCAGTTTCCGCGCACTAAGTGGCTTGGCTGTGTACACCTTGGGAGTTACAGTGTTCAAAGCTGCTTTACTGCACAGAAACTTGCCAGTGTAGACAAGGCCTTAGAATACGGTGCACTAAGTGCCCGATTTTCAGGCAACGTCAGGAATATAGACATCTATGCAATCAAAACACTACCACCCAAAATTGCGTTTCTAAACAAGGAGGCACCTGTAAGGCCAAGCTGAAGATTTAGTTCTAAATACATACAGCAAGGTATGTCTAAAATGGTTTAGAGATCAGCAGAGGGCTGTGAATCTTTCTTCTGGCCCAAAGAGCACATAGATTTGTTTGTGTTTTCTTTGCATGGTCATATTGTTGAGCCAGACTGGATGATTGCTGATGACTCTCTCTCTCAACAATACCAATACCCCTGTTGCTTATGCAAAGTCCTTCAATGAGAAAATTGTGCGTCTGCTTCTAAAAGCTGCAGCGAAGTGGGGTGATTACAAGAAGTGGTTTTGCCACTGGCCATTGCGGTTAATGTGTGTTATTTACTGACAGGCTGGGTCTACACTACCCGCCTGAATCGGTGGGTAGAAATCGACCTCCCGGGGATCGATCCCCAAATCGACGCTCTTACTCCACCAGCGGAGGTGGGAGTAAGCGCCATCAACGGGAAGCCGCAGAGGTCGATTTTGCCTCCGTCCTCACAGCGGGGTAAGTCGGCTGCGATACGTCGAATTCAGCTACGCTATTCACGTAGCTGAATTTGCGTATCTTAAATCGACTCCCCCCTGTAGTGTAGATGTAGCCTCAGTTACAGACAAACCCTGCTCACCAAACTAATGCATGCAGGCTCATTTATTTAAACATTGAAACTAATTTACAGTTATTAATTTCTCATTTCTTCCTAAATTCAGGAAAAGTGACTGCCAACAGCTCCCATAAAAGAGTGTCACTGATTCAGTCATTCAGATAGGAATAGTAATTGCTTTCTGAGGTTTGGTTAATAATAAAATCCATTAGTGTAAATGGTTTTCCATTTACTGAAATATCTATTTATTTCAGGTTATTGCTTAGCCTTTTCATGGTTTCCTTATCAAAATGTCTGCGTATCTAGCCAAACTAATTAAAACGGTCAGCTCTTCGGTTGCGGTGGGGACGGAATATAAAACTTCAATCGAAGCTGAAGAAAATAGAAAGTTTTAAGAGGGAATAAAATCTTTTCATTTTAATTAGCTTTTTATTCACAGTTACAAAATTAAGCAGATGAACTGAACATGAGTTGACAATCCAGAAAACCTATTTAATCCTATTCCACGGTAACGTGTCATTTACACATTTTGCTGGTGGTTTCCCAATTACTGAACACACTAAAGAAGATGCCCCAAATACCTTTTTATGTGTGGTAATCTAGGGCCTTCATTACAGACAATGGCAAAACTTCCATTGGCTTCACTGGGGCTAGGATTTCACCCCATATTCCTTCTGTTTGAGTTACCAGTTTGAAGTTAAAAATATTTGGGCCGTATTTAGCCATTTCTTTCTCAGGTAAAATTTGCCATTGACTTTAGCAAGAGCCTCTTCCCCTGGCTTCTTTGTTGGCACCATGCTCCACAAGGTCAGACGCTATTCGGGGACTGCAATTGTGGGAGGTTGATGGGCAGCTGCACCAGGGGACAAGGAGGGTCTCGCACACCCATGCGCATGCAGTGGCCAAAGTGTGACCCTAAGACAAAACCTCCAGATTTAGCTCTTTGTTATTTTCCAAATAGTTGCCTAGTGATACGGTTTTCAACTCGCTACTTCTATTGTGCCCAGTAAGGTATTCCATATGTTAAACCTTCTCAGAGGATGAAATCTGGCAATCTTCTCATGCTGAGTAACCCCTTCACAAGCAGTCACATGGACTTCAGTGCATGTGTTAGTATTTCCCATTCAAGCTTCATTCATCATGAGTGAGGGCTGTAGAAAGTTGTGCAAGCAAATTTCTTTCCCACATCTTACTTTTTGGCCCCATATTCTTATATTTTCTCCATTAGTTCAAATCCCATTTTATAAGCATCTATTCTTCAAAAATGGGTAATAGAGTCCTTCCCTAATCTCATTTTTATTGCTCAGGAATACAGATTTTCTCTAAACTTTCTGCAAAAGTCGGATCCCAGCACCTCTATACTAACCTACTACCTGTCTGCCAGATCTTCTCAATGTCTATAGTATCTGAGGTGACTGAAGTACTGTGTGTTACCTATGTTGTCATCTGCTGATGGAGCATAAGATGATGTTAAGAACATAAGAATGGCCATACTGGGTCAGACCAGTGGTCCAGCTAGCATAGGATCCTCTCTTCTGCCATCAGTCAGTGCCAAATGCTTTGGAGAGATTGAACAGAAGAGGACAATTTATCAGGTGATCCATCCCGTTGTCCAGTCCCATCTTATGGAAGTCAGAGGTTTAGGAGAACCCAGGACATGGGCTTGTGTCCCTGACTGTTAACTACCAATAGCTGACTGACTGACGTAATCAGAAGTCTGTCTGCTTATGTCATTCTTACAGTAACCTAAATGGTCTCATACTAGGAAAATGGACTGTAATACTTCTATTTATGCATTTCACTAAAGTTTCCCTGAGGCACGGTCAACTGTATGAGTTTCATCCACTATCTTCAATTATTGTTATTTATATTGTATTTGTGACCCCAACCAAGACTGGGGCCTCATTGTACCAGGCATTAGACAAACAATTATCTTGTTGTTCAATTATTTGAATCATAAATACAGTATTGCTTTTTGTGCACATTGCTTCCTAGTCTTGTCATTACGTTCCTGTAAGAAGAACTGCCAATGTACTTGAGCCATTTTATTTATTTATTTGCCAGCATTGGCTTGATTAGAGTTTAAACTGAAAATAAAATACACATTTTTAACAGAGAGGATAATTAGTGGCTAGGACAACTCACCAAGGAGTATGGTAGATTCTCCATAAATTGGAATCTTTCCATGAAGATGGCATAAAAGATCTTTCTAGAAGATATGCTCTAGCTCAACCACAAGTTGTTGGACTAAATACAGGAATCACTTGGTGTGGCCTGTGTTGTACAAAAGATCAGATGAGATTATCCTAGTGGTCCCTTTTCATCTTAAAATCTACGAAACATGACCAAGTGTAGCAGAATCTAGCCCTAAATAAAAGTCCTCCTTCCTTGGACATTTCTTGGACATACATAAGAGAATTATTCTACCTTTATATTCTGTGAATATAGATTAAAAGAAGATGAGCAATAATTATTGCTCTACAATTTGTACCTTCGTTGGGGCCAGAGAGGCCAGAAAGATGCTGAAGCATCATATCCAGTCTGCCACTTATTATTATTCATATCATCATAGTGCTAGGAGCCCTAAAAAAAACAAAAAAACAAAGACAATCCTCCTACCCCTAAAAGCTCAGCTACACCAGCTCCATCTGGATATAATCTCATGCATGTGGGAGTAATATAATCTAGAGGAATCCAAGTAAATGTATAGCATCAAAGGGAAAAGCTGCTTCTCGTCCTGAACTGAACTGGAAATTCCAGGTACTAGGTATCTGTCCTTCAATATTTAAGCTATGACGTCTCCTCCCTCTGAAGCGTGTCACTTTGAGAACGCTAGAAAGTAAAGCTTTTCCACCCAACTAGTCTTAGTTTGGGTTTTTTTTATATTTTCTCAGTTTACCAAGAAGCTCCATCCTTTTCATCTTTAATATTCCCTTTTCCATGTACATAGTTAGGCCCCCCCATCTTTTTCCTTTAGATATCTGCTCTATTATCCATGTTTTTCGTCTCTTCCCATCCCTTCATATCACCAAATTCTTGTTTCCATCTTTCTGTTTATTTCCTCCTAAATGCTCCCATTTCTCCCCCCTAAACATTTACATATTGACACACACACTTCCCTCCCCGCCCCCCTCAAGTTTCTCTTGTCTGAAGAGCCCTGGATCCAGAAGAGAGGAATGGAATTCAATCATTAGAAAACATTCAGCTATTTTCTTGAATTCTAATTCCAGGTCTAGCATTCTAAACATAGGACAGGGAGGCAGGAACCCTCAAGTTCATCTTCACTGCCACAATGACTCCTGACTCCATCAGCAATTGATTTAGGTCCCAATCCACAAAGGTACCCCAGATTTAGCAAGCATACAACTAACAGACAAACTCACCCCAAGGATCATGTAGTCTCTCCTCCTTCACCTAGAGAACTCCCTCACAAAACTCTCATTATGATTATAATAACTGGTGCCATGAGACCAATCAACCTGGCCTGCTTCCGGTCCTCTCCAACGTTGCTCCTTCTGCATCAGGGAACAAATCACCTTGCACAATCTGCTCAAGGTTCAAGACATGCCACATCTACTCATTTGAAGATGTGTCTAATCCACAGATCTACAATCTTAGCTCAAGACAACTCATTTGGACAATTCCTCTAAAGAACCTCAATATCATTTGCAGATGGCATACTAAGTGGTAAGAACAAGCTTCAAACATAGCCAATGCCTATCTCATGACAGATCCAACAGTCCAGCCCCTGGTTTTGACATTCTATGCTATCTGTGGCCAAAGAACGCAGTGAACTACCCTAGAAAGCCACAGCTATAAGACAGAATTTACAAGCACTATTGAGAAGACAACCAGACCAATGGATATAGTGGCTATTACTGACATGGTTAGGATTTCCTTGACTATTTAAAGTCAGCACTTTGTGGGTCCCATTCTAAATCATTCTTCATGACCATAATGGCCATACTGGGTCAACCAATGGCCCATCAAATCCAGGATCCTGTCTGACAGTGGCTGGAGCCAGATGGTTCAGAGGGAATGGAGAGAACAGGGCAGTTATCCAGTCCCAGCTTCTGGCAGTCAGAGATTTAGCAACATCCAGAGCATGAGTTGTACCCCTGACCATCTTTT
Source organism: Chrysemys picta bellii (assembly GCF_011386835.1). Taxonomy (NCBI): domain Eukaryota; kingdom Metazoa; phylum Chordata; order Testudines; family Emydidae; genus Chrysemys; species Chrysemys picta. The sequence goes on from NC_088793.1 coordinate 190,769,885, forward strand.
GATGGAAATATCCACCATGAATTTATCTAATTCTTTTTTTAACCCAGTTATAATTTTGGCTCTCACAACATCCCCTGGCAACAAGTTCCATAAGTGGACTGTGTGTTGCGTGAAGTATTTCCTTGGTTTGTTATAAACCTGCTGCCTATTCATTCCATTGAGTGACCCTGGTTCATGTGTTATCTGAAGGGATAAACAACCTTCTTTATTCACTTTTTTCACAACATTCATGATTTTATAGATGTCTATCAGATCCCCCTCAATCATCTCTTTTCCAGGATGAACAGTCCCAGTCTTTTTTAATCTCTCCTCATATGGAAGTTGTTGCATAATCATTTTTGTTGCCCTTCTCTGTACTTTTTCCAAATCTAATAGATCTTTTTTGAGATGGGGCAACCAGAACTGCACGCAGTATTCAAGAAGTGGGCATACCAGGGATTTGTACAATGGTACTATGATATTGTCTGTATTGTCATCAATCCCTTTCCTAATGGTTCCTAACATTCTATTAGCCTTTTTGACTGAGACTGCACATTTGTCTTCTAGCATTTGCAATGCTTGCCAACCCACTTGACAGCAACTTTATCAGCATCCAAATCCTCGATGTTGAGTTGGAGGACTCTGAAAGCCGGGCCGATGAGTAGAAAGCTAGGGGTCTGGCACCACATCAGGGATGATGGCTGGCAGGTGGCCAGGATTAATTGAATTTGGTCTGCTAAACTGGATCATTAGCTTCCCAAGGGTTAGCCAGGTACTGATGGGGGACATGATGTGAACGCTGATCCAATACAAATTGAGCAGAAGTTTTCAGAGAACTATCCACAATGACTCCAAGATCTTTTTCTTGAGTGGTAACAGCTAATTTAGGTTCCATAATTTTATATGTAGAGTTGGGACTATGTTTTCAAATGTACATTACTTTGCATTTATCAACACTGAATTTCATCTGCCATTTTGTCATCCAGTCACCCAGTTTTGTGAGATCCCTTTGTAACTCTTCCCAATCTGCTTTGGACTTAACTATCTTGAGTAATTTTGTAACATCTGCAAATTTTGCGACCTCAGTTTACCCCTCTTTCCAGATCACTTATGACTATGTTGAACAGCACTGGTCCCAGTACAGGCCCCTGGGGGACCCCACTATTTACCTCTCTCTTTTCTGAAAACTGACCATTTATTCCTACCCTTTGTTTCCTATCTTTTAACCAGTTACTGATCCAGGAGAGGACCTTCCCTCCTATGACCCCTTACATTGCTTAAGAGCCTTTGGTGAGGGACCTTTTCAAAGGCTTTCTGAAAGTCCAAGTACACTATATCCATTGGATCACCTTTGTCCACATGTTTGTTGACCCCCTCAAAGAATTCTAATAGATTTGTGAGGCATGATTTCCCTTTACAAAAGCCATTCTAATTCTTCTCCAACATATTGTCTCCACCTATGTGTCTGATAACTGTTCTTTACTATAGTTTTGTGACACTCTGTACCTCAGAGGAACATCCTGCATCCCCATGTTCATCCTTATGATTATGTGGTATCCCATGCAAAGTTTGTCATGTCGGGTGTCTTCAGAAGGCTCATGATACACTGAGCATTGTTGTTATAGTAATGTTATAGGTTGTAATTATTTGTATATAGTCATGAGGCTGAATATGTGTCCTCATGGCCTAAAACCAGGCAAAACTCTCCAGGAGCAGAGGGGCAGTTCACACCTCATCAGGGCATGTGTCGGACAAACCCAGACCAGCCTCACAGGAAAAAAGGACACTGGCCTAGGCAGCAACAAAGGATCTGTTGTACTCTCGAGTGAGTCACCCACCTTCCCTTAGTCAGTTTGGGACTGTGATGAGGTAATGCTCACCTGACTCTGAAAGGGGAGTCAAAGCCGAAAGGGAAGAAAGAACAGGATAAAAAGGAGAGATGTTTGCCATGCTCTCTCTCTTCCACCTCCATCTACAAACACCACCACCAAGCGACTGAAGTGTGGATTAAAGGGGAGAGCCTGGCTGAAGGGCAGCCAGCCAGCCTGTGGTGAGAAGCATCTAAGTTGGTAAGGGCACTGAAAGTGTTAAGAGCAGCTTAGAATGTGTTTTGCTTTTATTCCATTTGACCAAATCTGACTTCTTGTGCTTTGATTTATAATCGCTTAAAATCTATCTATTGAGTTAATAAATTTGTTTGTTTTATTCTACCTGAAGCAATGTGTTTGGTTTGAAGTGTGTCAGAGACTCCCCTTGGGATAACAAGCCTGGTACATATCAATTTCTTTGTAAATTGATAAACTCATATAAGCTTGCAGCGTCCAGCAGGCATAACTGGACACTGCAAGACAGAGGTTCCTAGGGTTGTGTCTGGGACCGGAGATATTGGCCAGTGTCATTCGGTTGCACAGTCCAAGCAGCAGCTGGCTAAAAGTGCTCACTCGCGTAGCTGGGAGCAGCTTACATGCTAGAGGCTGTGCGTGAACAGCCCGGGAGTGGGGGGTCTCACAGCGGAGCAGGGTAAGGCTGGCTCCCAGAGTCGGGGATTGGAGTGATCTAGCAGATCACCGACCCAGATAGCACCAGGGGAATGTCACAAGTTTCAACTAATTTGCCTGGAACTGAAGTTAGGCTCACTGGCCCATAAATTGCCTGAAATTGCCAAGATCACCTCTGGAGACTTTTTAAAAAAATCAGCATTATATTAGCTATCGTCCAGTCATCCGGTGACAGTGAAGGCAGCAGAGAAAAGATTTCAAGCCATCGCATGTGCTGTAACCCATGCTCCCTGTTAAGTCTATTTCTAATCACAAATGCTATTTCAGAAATGCAGGTCATTATCATCTCCATTAATTTTAATAAAGAATTTCATTACTTATTTGAGTTATTCTTTTGTATCTCATACAGGCAAGCAAAACCTTGTAGAAGTATGCTAGTAGTTTTCAGTGCAACATTGATTGTGCTAGCCTACTGATTTAACTTTAAAATGTGACAAATTGATAACCTCGGACTAAAGGCTTTGATGCCGAGCCATCTCCATTCATAAGATTTAATTTGTGTTTTATTCCTACCATACATTCAGTTTGGGTTGAGAGTGACTCATTTCCAAGGTCTCATGTTATGGGCAATTAAGTCACAATACAGTCAGAAAGTGTACATTGCAGTACAAGATCTAATAGGGGATATATCAATCTTCCGGTGTTCCTGGTCATGAGTACAGTGTACTTACCTAGGAACCTTAACTTTTTTCCTATTATGATTTTTCTGAGAAGCTAATGGACATGACACAATAAGAGTCCAACTGCTAGCATAACATTACACGCAAGTTTTGTTTTCAGAATTAATCAACTCCCAGAGTGTAGCTCATTGGATAGCTGGAGAGGTCACAATTAAACACGAGTCCTTATGTATGAAAGGACTAAGTCCTGGCTGGCATGAAAGGTGTTGCTAGAAGCCTCCTCTATAGCCCTTGTGCTCATCTGTTCAACAGGCAGTCACAACATGGCACAGCCTACACACCAGGCTAGTGCTGAGAAGATATCAGCACATTGTACATCAGGGATGGTATTGTGTACTTGTTGCCAGCTGTGACTGAAGCCAAGTGTATTTGCCATAAAAACTATTAGATGAAGTTTCAGATGACAAAACTTTTGACCCATAAAGTTTGACAGCAAATCAGTCTGTCATCAGTTTCATATGGTGACAAAAGGTTTTGTTGTTTAAAGTTTTAGAAGTCAAAAGTTTACGTTTGTTACCACTCCTGTTTTAATTTTGGATCTTAGTGTCCCTAGTCTCTGTTTGCCAGAAGTTGGGAATGGGTGACAGGGGATGGATCACTTGCTGATTACCTGTTCTGTTCATTCCCTCTGAAGCACCCGGCATTGGCCACTGTCGGAAGACAGGATACTGGGCTAGATGGGCTTTTGGTCTGACCCGCTCTGGCCGTTCTTATGTTCTAAACTATTTTCTGGGTCCAGCTTTGTCATGCCTGGAGATCCATTAGCTCTTCCCCAATGCTAATTAAGCAGATTGGCAACCAATGGGAATAATTTTTTTTGTCTCTTCTCACAATCAGATTCTGCCTACTTTTCTACTCCTTTCTTCAGTCTCCCTCTGCCTAGAAGAGCAGACAGAAAAGGAGATGTAAGGAGAAAATGGAGCTGTATATTTGAGGATTCCTAGTCAGCATTTTCAAAGTAGAATTTTAGTAATTCCAGACACTGCTACGTGGGTAATGTATTTGCTCCTAGGATCTCACTACTTTTTAGGAGGCATAATCTTCCCTTATATGCTCAACTCATGCAGATCTATATGCACTGGCATATTGCATGTTAGCTACATATATTTACTCTGGAAATTAAATGACTTATGTTTTTAGAACATTCTCCCACTTTCCTCCCAGGCTTCCCCCCACCAAAAAAAAAGTCTAAAAAAAAATTAAGATGAGAGTCAGGAAATTAGATACAAACTTTGAGTTTGGCTCCCACCACTGCACAAGCACTCAACTTCTGCCAGTGATTTTAAATCTGAAATAATAGGAGGGCACTCAGGGGATGGTAATGAGATAAAGAGCAACTGACCCCCTAGCTGGCCAGTCTAATGTGGTCTAGGTGAACAGTGACCAACAGTTATTAGCCTGGGAAGGCCTCCACCTTACTGGCCAGATCTGGCTCACTAGCAGGCAATGTGTGGGAAGCTTGGGGGAAAAAGGAATAAAAATACTTTGGGGAATCTCATTTACACCTCAGAAATTTTGGGAAGAAAGTATCAGACTGATTTTTGGACACTTTGAAGTCAACAAATCCATCACATTTCAGACTGGAAGCATGGAAAAGTTACGTTGCTTTTGAGAGGGGGAGACAGAAAGGAAAAATATCGGAACTTAGGCTTGACTCAAGCAGACAATACTGGAGTATACTATTATAACAACTGTGGCGGGCTCTTGATGACAGTTGGTCAGTTACCCTCTCCATATAATTTTTATTTCAATCCTGGGAGGATTATATTTAATAACAAAAACTAATATATTATGTAAAGCTACGTGTGATTTGTTTTTGTGATTATATGTATGACCTTGATAACCTCCACAGATGAAAATCGCTACTTTTATTTTAATAGAACATTCTAATTCAACTCTTTGGAGCAGCTTAGATGGACATTCATATTGTGACACTACTGAACAGAATGTTTCTGCTTGCTGGAGGTTGCTAAGGTCACATATGAAATCAGATAAAACTCATCTCTGACTAGAATTATTTTCAAGTGAAACAACTCTGACAGTAAACAAATTATTCCCATATTCTCAACATGCAGAACAAGATCATGAGTGATCATTCATACTTCAAAAGTCTGAGCCAGATTTCTGATGCACAATTTTTGAAAATATTATATTGCTCCCAAATACAGCTCAATACAGATTTAGACACTAGCAGGTTATTTGAACTCCTTCTCTGAAGCCCTTTCAAAAAATTAAATAATTGTCAAATTACAAATCTTAATGCCTGAGAACATTTCTGACAACCGTTAGTGCCTTTGCAGACAGGGAGATACAAGCCAGTATACGTACTATTACATACAAAACTCCCTGATGTTACAAGAATGTTATATTTGCAAAATCAAGCCTTCAAAAGTTAGTAAATGCCTGCATAAAGAATGCCCACAACACCTTAATTCAGCCTCCTTGTGCATACATGCTATGATACAATCTTTAATTACATGATCACATGCTATTTTTTCCTCTGTCATAGCTTCATTTTAAAAAAAAAGGAAACAAAAAACAATCCTAACATGTGGAACCATGTTGACCTCCACAATGCTGCCCCCCAACGCCCTTTGCGCCTCACCCCTCAGAATTCCAATCAAGTCCCTTCCTCCTCCTCCTCCTCACTGCCTAGGCATCACCAGGAAGATCACTGCTCTCAGTTCCTGTACCCAGCACCACAGTGACCCATGGCCTCTGAGAGAAAAAACTGCAGAGAAAGTGCTACCGAGCCCCTGGAGAAGAGCATGCTCAGTCATTCTGCGGTGATGGTGCTTGCGCAGCCTGATCAAATGCAGGAGCTGCGAGGGGATGGAGCATTCTCAGTACAGACGCAATCTTCAGAGAAGTCAGCTGCCGAACTCTAACGAGCTTCTAGTGAGCATGTGCAAAGTGTGATGTTTGGAGGTTCTTTACTAAATCTGGGCAGATTTTCACAGGGACAGCAAAAGGCATATCCCTGAAACCAGGGAGACCCCCCTCTGCTAAATTACAAATCCCTGCTCCAAAGCATGGATGTGCTAGATCTTCTCAACAAAATGGTTTTAAGATATTTTTTAAATCTAGGCAAAACAATGCGTTTTCTTCTAACCTTGTATTCAGTAACAGCTAAACCATTTTTTGCTGAAACTTTCCAAAAACATTCAGTCTGAAAAGGTTAAAAGTTAGGGAAAGTTAAAAGCCAATTGAAAACAGGGCCTTAATGGGAAGCATTAGGCAAACAAACTACAAGCTTCACTTAAATAAGCTCAGCATAATTTAAAATCAGTTTGTAGAACCAGCCATTAAGGTTTCAATTTCAACATAAATTGAAAATATCATCAATGTACATTGACTGGAAAAAAAGATGTACTAGAATTGATTGGGGACATAATTTGAAATTTAGCATACATTTTAAAAAATGTGTTTTCCCCAAGTTATTTAGACAGTTTTCAAAATTAGCAATTTACACCAGGAATGTCAAAGAAATAAGTGCAATTATAAGGTGAAGACATCCACTATTAACAGCCTGTTAAAACTTAATATGATAGTGTAGGATAGCTGAATAACAAACTAATCAAAATAACTGGTTTAACAAAGACTCCCTACTGAACTGAGAATGATTTGATCTGCCATAAAAAAAAAGTTGTGCAATGTTACTTTTTCTTTATTTAGCATGGAATATATTACACTTTAGCAAAACTATACACCTCCCTAAAGTAGGTCTACAATCCTTATTTTTTTGCAAGCATAGAAAGATATTCATGAGGAATGTTAATAGCTACATTCCAATCCATTAATCCTCCCTCTGACAATATGAGCTGTGAAGAAGTTGGAAAAGCCTCAGAAAAGAGACTTTTTTTAAAAAAATCTTCAATTAAACCACAATATAATCCCAGACTTTATGATTTGACGTCATCAGCTAAAAAATCGGGAAGACAAAACAATGTGTATCAAAAGAAAAGGAAGCTGTTGCTCGTTTTTTCCTAATCCTTGTTTGTAGTGTCTCAAGCATGGGTAAAGTTGGCTTTCAAAGTCATTCCCCAAACCCCCACCAATCCTGTAAACAGGTACGTTGTCAGTACTTCACATCATTTGGACAAAACTACTTTTTGGTTTTAATAAATTTTTGTGCTTCTTTCAAAAGTGTTTCAACATCTTCGTTATCTTTGTCTTCAGGATCTGGCTCCCAATCGGAATCTTCATCAGTAGGGTCATACTCCTCTTTCTCCTCATCATCTAGAAAGCTGTCATTCAGGTCATATTCATTCGGTTCACCATCATTATCGCTGTCCTCCTCCAAAACACTTTTTCCTGTACAGGGCAAAATGTAGAGAGATTAAAGTATAGACTTCAAGCGCTGTGGAAAAATCTAGATCTACGAGGTGCTTATTATAATGCCGTTAGCTCAAGAGTTACAGCAATTTCATTTTTTTTACCAGAAATTATTACAACTATTACAAAACTATTTATGGGATTATTAAGCTGTTCTATTAATAGAATACTTTGCACTTAGTTATATTTATAGCACTTTGCACCCAAGGATACCAAAGCATTTATAAATATTAAGTAAGCTTCTCATCACTGTGACACATTGTACCCCATCTGACAACATGTACCCCATGTTTACCAATTTATATGATTATGATATATTTTGTACAAAGTATGCCTTGTGAGGTTTCATTTGAAAACTCATAATCCACTGAACATAACTGTCCTGCTAAAATGTGTGTATCAACACTGTATATGGAGTTACAAGATCTTGCTATATGAGTGTTACTGAAATATGCTGTAGTTCTGGGTAACACCCTCAGACCATTTTCTCAAAGACAAAGGCACACTGGCAGGCCAGCTAAGTGCTAAAAGCTCAGTGCTAAGATCAGAGATTCACCAGCAGGGGAGTTGTAAACAAGAAATTTACAATTCATCTTAAGGACAGCTGGCAGCTCAGATATGCCATGGAACTGCCTAACCCCATGATCCAGGAAAGACTTTTCCAGTACAAAGGGTTAGCATAAAAGAAGTGGGAAAAATGCCTCCAGATACCTCTCTTTCCCCATCTCTACTCACGGCAGCAAGATTGCTTGAAAGACAAAGGTGCATCATTGAACTGGGGAAGTGGTCCTGGCCTGGAGGTTTTTCCAGCTAGTATGGTCTGCTGAAAGCTTCTGGGTGAGAGAAATCTTTTTGCTTTTAAACTTATTGGCCTTGGTAAAGTTTAGGAATTAGCTTGTGTGTTTATCCTCTTATTTCTTTTGTAACCAATTCTAACTCATATACCTTATCACTTATAATCACTTTAAATCTTTCTCTAGTTAATAAACTTATTTTACTGTTTTATCTAAACCCGCGTGTTTGATTGAAGTGTTCGGGAAATCTCTACTCAGGTCAATAGGGCTGGTGCATATTCATTACTCTTTGTTGGAATGACAGACTAATTTATGAGCTTGTACAGTCCAGTGGGCTACTGAACAAGACGCACATTTCTTGGGGGCAAGGCTGGGATTGAGGGATATGTGGGTGTTGCCCCGTATCTATTCATGGATGGCTGGGCATAGCATTCATGCATTCAGCTGGGAGTGTTTTAACATGCTGCTGGCTGTGAATGAACAGAGCCTAGAGGGTTTGCTGTTCACTAGCAAAGCAGTGTAAAAGGCATCCCAGTCTAGAGAGATAAGGGGACACAGCAGTTCAAGTTGCACCCTGGGGAATGTCACAACCACCACTATAAAATATTACTTCCATTTTTTAGATGGGTGAACGATGGCACAGGGAAGTTAAAAGATTTGCTGGAAGACACACAGCAATCTGTGGAGGAGACAAGAGTACAATCCAAGAAAACCTAGTCCACAGTCCTCTGGATCTAACTACTTGCTTTGGACAATCCAGTTATGATACACGTGCCTAGAAAGGAATCAAATAACTTGCCAACTTTGCCAATCTGGGCTGTAATCTACCATCTTGCTTGCTGTTTTACCACCTACCATCAGCTCTAAAAGGATCAACTAATCATTTCCACCCAACACCACTAACTTCACTGCTGAAAATGGTATTGTTTGTTACAAAAGTCACTGACGGCGTATGGACCAGCAGATTCATTAAGGAACAGAGAAATGGCAGGTGTCCTAAATATGGTAAAAACAAAATCCCCACCATTTCAAACCAAACAATTAGAGAAGGTGTAAAAATACAGTAAAGTTGCAAGACAAAGGAAGGAAAAATTGGAAATAAGGAGACATACAGGATTGAACAAAGGGGAGGGTGGAGAAGAAGAAAAAAGAAAACTGAAGAAAAGAATATATTGATTTCACTGTGTCCCTCTCTTTGAAAGGATCGAATCTTCTCATATGAGAGTGATTTTCATAAGTACCAAGTACCTGCAGCTTCCAATTATTTTAATAACAGCTGCAGGTGCTCAAGCACTTCTGAGAAGTCTCCCACAATTGTCTATTAATCACCCCCCAACCCCACCCAGTTAAGAAAAAAACCCACTACCTGCTTCAAGAGTATTTGGCAAGAACAAAAATACAGGTTGATGATGATATGATATTGGACCTACTATAGACCACATTCTGGACCTCTTAAACTTGTTGAATAGCACTTTACCCATCAAGTAGTCCCACTGAAACATATGGGATCTTTGCAGAGTAGTGTATTGCTCAATCCGAGTAAAGATGGCAGATTGGCCCTCTTGAGTCCAGTAAGCCCAGAACCTTTAAACAAAATCCCCCTTCACTTCCAGAGCACTGCTTGTATCATCTTTATTTTAAGTGAACTGTTGTGTGGAGCTGCTGGCTATTTTCACCAGCCTGTTGATATGGTGCCACAGTCCTACAAACAGTTAAAATGGTAAAAAAAAGAAGCCGTGTTTTTCTTGCTTGGTTTTCAGACTCCAGCAAAGAACAGCGTAGGTGTTTTTATTGTTCCTGACAAAGTTTACTCAAGCCCATGGCTCTTAAGGCAGCTTATTAAGCAAGCAGTTCTGACAAAACAGTCTCTTGTAGTGGCACCACATTTATCAAGATGACCATGAGGCTCTTTTATTTAAAATGTGTTTACACAAAAGAAGCTCCAAGAGGATGCAGCACATCCTCTTTAAAAAAGCTATTCTTGGGAACTAGATAATTTGCTTGCTAGAGATAGGAAAGCTGTTCGTAAGAGGATTCCATATAGCTGAGAGCCAAAGCAGACCACTCATCTGGGTAGCTGTAGAATGGACAGGCACAAATTTGCAACACAGTGATAAGAACAGAATCAGTGACTACATGAAGCTTTATTGATCCCCTTTGCTCTTATCCTCACAGTTCTACCCTTAGATAATGTTTCAAACCCTGGCCTCTTATTGTCTATAGGCACTAAGCAATTAGCAGTCCCTCTGGTGGCAATTAGGATAATGACTAAGAACTAAACATGTCAAATGTCATCTAGTCAGTACCCTTCTCCCCTTGGTTGCCAGAGTTGAAATATATTTATATGGAAATATCAGCTCTACTCTGCCGAACCCTGCAGCTGTGCCACGCAGCATATACTAAAGGTTAATGGAATCCTATCTGCCTGCAAGATACAGTATTCACAGCTGACTAGGACTGTCTCAAATGTGAACTTGCTGATCCTAGCCTTTTACAAGCCTTTGGGAGCAACCACTGGAACCAGCAGATAGGGCATTTTTAGAAAGAGTCAGCAAATATTAACCATTGCTGTGGTTGTATTGCAGCTGTGTTGGTCCCAGGGTATGAGAGACACAAGCCAAGCGAGGTAATATATTTTATTGGACCAATTAGCAGGTGCAAGGGACAAGCTTTCAAGCTTCACAGCAACAGCAGTTAAGCCCACCTAGTCTCTAACAACAATTAAGAACACTTTAATTAATCTAAGTTACCTAAAATCAACAGGAAGAAAGACATCTGAGCACAAAGAAACAAAATGTGAGTTTACTCTCACTGAAAGTGCCTTGCATCTTTAATAAGTAGACTCTCTAAAATAACTGAGTTATACCATCACCCTGCCAGATATTCATGTTCAGCTGCCACCTGCCTGTGTACACACACACACACACCCCTGCAACAGCTGACAAGGGCCATGTTACTTGAATTGTATTTCTTGTAGCTGTACATGCCATAAAAAACTCAGACTTATTTTTAATGTAAGAGGGACTTAAAGTATTAACCGATAGGACTTCACTATGCAGAATGACCCAAACTGGACTGCGTAACAACTGCATTCGCTACCTCTGAAGCAGCAGTGCCAGAGTGGTGGCACCTCAAATCAGTTGCTGTGGCACTAGATACTGTATGCAAACGTGTCTCAAAAAAGCATGGCGAGTAGTAACAGCCAGACTAAGTATTTCAGTAATAGCAGAAGTAAGCACAAATAATGTGAGGAAATTCAATCACGCACTGATGGTCTCAGAAAGATCTTCAATTAAAGCTTTTCAAAGCTACTCACGGCCTCTCAGGAAAAGACAGTTACCTTTTCCGTAAATGGTGTTCTTTGAGATGTGTTGCTCATGTCCATTCCATATGAGTGTGTATTCTCACCACACGCACCGGTGCCAGAAGTTTTTCTCTCAGTGGTAACCATAGGGGACTGGCTCTGGCGCCCCCTGGAGCGGCACGCACATGCCGTGTTATAAGGGGCGCTGCCGGCTCCCCCCACCCTCAGTTCCTTCTTCCCAGAAAGGCGGGCTGGTCATGGAATGGACATGAGCAACACATCTCGAAGAACACCAGTTATGGAAAGGGTAACTGTCTTTTCTTCTTCGAGTGCTTGCTCATGTCCATTCCATATTAGGTGACTCCCAAGCAATGCCAACCGAGGCGGGTAGGAGTTCACGGACGTGTAGACTGCAACACAGCTCTGCCGAACCCAGCATCATCTGGCTTGCTAAGTGATGGCGTAGTGCACCATGAACGTGTGAACTGAAGACCACGTCACGGGTCTGCAAATGTCCTGGATAGGAACGTGCGTCATGAAGTCTGCCGAGGACGCCTGAGCTCAGTCACAATCAGTGGCAGCGGGACCTGTGCCAGCTCGTAACAGGTCCAGATGCAGGAGGTGATCCAGTTGGAAATTCTCTGTGAGGACACTGCAAGGTCCTTCATCCTCTCCGCTGTCACGATGAAGAGCTGGCTCGACCTGTGAAAGGGCTTGGTACGCTTTAGATAAAATGCAAGGGCACATCTGACGTCCAGGGCGTGCAGCCTCCTTTCCTCACTAGCGGTGTGCGGCTTGGGATAAAACACCGGGAAGATGATGTCCAGGTTAACATGGAAGGAAGACACCATCTTCGGCAGAAAGGCCGGGTGGGGTCGCAGTTGAATTTTGCCCTTATAGAACACTGTATACGGCAGTTCCGATGTCAGAGCTTTAATCTCCGACACTCGACTCGCGGATGTTATAGCTACAAGGAAAGCGACCTTCCATGACAGGTGGGAGAGGGAGCAGGAGCCCATAGACTCAAAAGGCAGGCCTGTAAGCCTAGAAAGAACCAAGTTAAGGTCCCACTGTGGGACAGGGGCTTGGGCCGATGGAAAGAGCCTCTTGAGGCCTCTCAGAAATCGGACTGACATGTCATGTGAAAATACAGTCTGACCTTGGATCGGTGGGTGGGAAGCGGAGATAGCCACAAGGTACACCCTGACAGAGGACTGGGTCAGCCCCTGGTTCTTAAAATGGAGCAGGTAATCTAAGATAGATTGTAAGCAGGAGCGCGATGGAGAAATATTATGCTCAGATGCCCAGTGGGAGAACCTCATCCACTTGGCCAGGTAGGTCGCTCTAGTGGAAGGCTTCCTGCTTTCCAGAAGGATTAGCTGGACCTCGCTAGAGCAGGTCCGCTCTTCCGAGTTCAACCACGCAGCATCCACCCGTGAGGTGGAGAGGGTGAGATTGGGGTGTAAGAGACGCCTGCGATCTTGCAACAACAGATCTGGTTGGACGGGAAGGGTCCAGGGAATGGCCACTTCCAGGTCCATCAGTGTGCCGAACTAATGTTGGTGCGGCCACGCCAGGGTGATCATGATGACTTGGGGCTCGTCTCTCTTGATCTTTGACAGGACTCTGCTGATGAGCGGGATTGGTGGGAACATGTACATCAATCCCCCCGACTATGACAGGAGGAAGGCATTGGAGAGGGCGTACTTGCCCAGACCCTGCAGGGAACAGAAGCGATGGCATTTCCTGTTCTGTCTGATGGCAAACAGGTCCACTTGGGAAGTCCCCGACCTCTGGAAGAGAGTCCAGGCTACCTCCGGATGGAGCAACCACTCGTGGTGAGAGAAAAAGGAACTGCTGAGATGATCTGCCAGCATGTTCCTGACACCGGGGAGGGTGGATCCCGTGCTCGATGCAGAAATCCCACAATCGGACAGCCTCTTGACAGAGAGCCAATGAGCATGCTCTCCCTTGCCTGTTGATGTAGAACATAGAGGCCGTATTGTCTGTGAACACTCTCACCCCCTTGCCCGCCAGGTGTGGTAGAAAGACTCCGCAGGCCAACCGTACCGCTCTGAGCTCTTTGACGTTTATGTGCAACATCATCTCCTCTGGGGATAACATGCCCTGGGACTGAAGGTTGCCAAGATGCGCTTCCCAGCCTAGGTCCAAGGCATCCAATATCAGCTCAATGGAGTGACAAGGGCTGTCGAACATAACTCCTTCCAGGGCTGACATTGGGTTGGTCCACCACTGCAGCAAGGTAAGTATTGTCGGCGGGATGGTAACAACTTTTCCAGGTTACCTCTGGACTGGGAATAGACCATTGTCAGCCACTGCTATAAGGGCTGCATCTGTAGCCTGGCATAGTGGACGACATCCATACATGCTGCCATGTGTCCCAGCAGGCGCAGACAAACTCTGGTGGTGGTCAGGGGGAATGCGGAGACTCCCGCGATGAGGTCCACCAATGCTTGGATCCTTTCCTGTGGCAGAAATGCTCTGGCGCAGGTGGAGTCGAGCACCGCTCTGACGAACTCTATCCTCTGCACTGGAACTAACGTCAACTCATAGTCATCCTGTGATCAACCAATACACCAAGGTCCTTCTCCTCCTCTGTTACTTCCAACTGATGTGTCCCCAGCTTATAACAAAATTTTTTGTTATTAATCCCTAAATGCATGACCTTGCACTTTTCACTATTAAATTTCATCCCATTACTATTACTCCAGTTTACAAGGTCACCCAGATCATCCTGTATAATATCCCGGTCCTTCTCTGTATTGGCAATACCTCCCAGCTTTGTGTCATCTGCAAACTTTATTAGCACATTCCCACTTTTTGTGCCAAGGTCAGTAATAAAAAGTTTAAATAAGATTGGTCCCAAAACTGATCCCTGAGGAACTCCACTAGTAACCTCCCTCCAGCCTGACAGTTCACCTTTCAGTACGACCCGTTGTAGTCTCCCCTTTAACCAGTTCCTTATCCACCTTTCAATTTTCATATTGATCCCTATCTTCTCCAATTTAGCTAATAATTCCCCATGTGGAACTGTATCAAATGCCATACTGAAATTGAGGTAAATTAGATCCACTGCATTTCCTTTGTCTAAAAAATCTGTTACCTTCTGAAAGAAGGAGATCAGGTTGGTTTGGCACAATCTACCTTTTGTAAAACCATGTTGTATTTTGTCCCAATTACCATTGACTTCAATGTTCTTAACTACTTTCTCCTTCAAATTTTTTTCCAAGACCTTGAATAGTACAGATGTCAAACTGACAGGCCTGTAGTTACCCGGATCACTTTTTTTCCCTTTCTTAAAAATAGGAATTATGTTAGCAATTCTCCAGTCATACGGTACAATCCCTAAATTTACAGATTCATTAAAAATGCTTGCTAATGGGCTTGCAATTTTATGGGCCAGTTCCTTTAATAATCTTGAATGAAGATTATCTGGGCCCCCTGATTTAGTCCCATTAAGCTGTTCGAGTTTGGCTTCTACCTCAGATGTGGTAATATCTACCTCCATATCCTCATTCCCATTTGTCATCCTACCATTATCCCTAAGATCCTCATTAGCCTCATTAAAGACTGAGGTAAAGTATTTGTTTAGATATTGGGCCATGCCTAGATTATCCTTAACCTCCACTCCATCCTCAGTGTTTAGCAGTCCCACTTCTTCTTTCTTTGCTTTCTTCTTATTTATATGGCTATAGAACCTTTTACTATTGGTTTTAATTCCCTTTGCAAGGTCCAACTTTACATGGCTTTTGGCCTTTCTCACTTTACCCCTATATGACCTCAATAAGGTAGCTTTCCTTGCTAATCCCTCCCATCTTCCACTCCTTGTAGGCTTTCTGCTTTTTCTTAATCACCTCTCTGAGATGCTTGCTCATCCAGCTTGGTCTACAATTCCTGCCTATGAATTTTTTCCCCTTTCTGGGATGCAGGCTTCTGATAGTTTCTGCAACTTTGACTTGAAGTAATTCCAGGCCTCCTCCACTTTTAGATCCACAAGTTCTTCAGTCCAATCCACTTCCCTAACTAATTTCCTTAATTTTTTAAAGTTAGCCCTTTTGAAATCAAAAACCCTAGTTACAGATCTATTTTTGTTTATCCTTCCATTTAATTTAAACTGAATTAGCTCATGATCGCTCGAACCAAGGTTGTCCCCTACAACCATTTCTTCTATGAGGTCCTCACTACTCACCAAAACCAAATCTAAAATGGCATCCCCTCTTGTTGGTTCAGCAACTACTTGATGAAGGAATCCATCAGCTATCTCATCCAGGAAAATCATTACTAGCACTTGTCCTCCAGTCTATATCTGGGAAGTTAAAGTCTCCCATGATCACCCAATTCCCATTAGTATTTACTTCATTAAAAACGTCTCTATCCATATCCAAATCAGATCCCGGTGGTCTATAGCTCACCCCAAGCACTATCTCAGGAGAGGCTCTAGTAGCTTTCTTCCCCAATGTGATTTTTGCCCAGACATACTCTGTCTTTTCCATTCCATCCCTTATTTCTTTGCCGTCTACCTCATCATTGATATACGATGCTACTCCACCACCTTTGCCTTTATTTCTGTCTTTCCTAAACAGCACATATCCTTCAATACCTGTACTCCACTCATGGCTACTATTCCACCATGTTTCTGTTATCTCTATAATATCTGGTTTCACTTCCTGCACCAGTAACTCTAGTTCCTCCATTTTGTTACCTAGGCTCCTACCATTGCTGTACAAACATCTTAATTTTTGCTGTTTGGCTTTGCTCACATTCTTTACCCGATTAGGCCCAGACATTCTACCACCAGTATCACCTATTAGACTGGTATCTACACTACCCTTCCTCCTTATGTCCATTCTCATACCCACAGCTGTATCCTTTCTTACTTCGTTTGCTTTCCTCTCAATGTTAAAATCCAGCGTGGAGATTACCTGGACATCTTCCAACCGTCTCTCCCAAATTCCTAGTTTAAAGTTCTCTTAATCAGTTGTGCCAGACTCCATCCTAGAAGTCTATTTCCCTCCCTGCTCAGGTGAAGTCCATTCCGAGAGAACAGTCCTCTGTCCATGAATGCCTCCCAGTGGCCATACATCCCAAAGCCCTCCTTATAGCACCACTGCCTGAGCCATCTGTTGATTGTCATAATCTTGTCACACCTTTGTTGCCCTTCTCTAGGAACAGGCAGAATCCCACTGAAGATCACCTGAGCCTCGATTTCCTTAAGTGTCTTCCCCAGCCTGGCATAGTCTCCCTTGATACGTTCCAGCGAGAATCTAGCCACATCATTTGTTCCCACAAGAAGGACAATCAGTGGATTCTTTCCTGCTCCCATTAGGATCCTCCAATTAAAGGTGAATGGGCATAAATACACCTACAGTGGAGCACCCAAAGGGACACTATTCAAAGAAGCTGCACTTGACAGTAGCTCTATTGTTTTAAGAAATATAAACATATGTTTTGTATCTCTTGGTTAGTGACCTTTGTTCAAAACAAGGGATAAACAATTTAAAACAAATCAACTCATCTTTAGTGACAGCCTTATAAGAGAATGTTAATATTTCACATAGGGATGAAAAATGATAAAGCAGTGTTCCATTTGGTAAGCATTTTAGTGAACCTCTAATTCAGAACACCTTATGAGGCATCAATATTTCAGATACAAAATTAAACTTAAGAAAAGCTCAATGGCACATGTATATATGCACACAAAGCGAATTACCTTCAAGTTCTTTAGAACATGGCTTAAGGCAAAAAGGAATACATCAATGCTTTGGGCAGTCAGCCTGTACTGGACAGACTTTAAACAGTTGTAGCTGAAATACTGATTCCTTTTATCTTATTGCCTTTTACCTCTAGGCAATATTAGGGAACTAATTGGTTTAAGTCACTCAGTGTTCATCTTTAAAGTTAAAAGATACTTTGCAGTTTCCAGATTAAAACTAAGTTTGCTTATCTGGAACACATTTGCATAGAACACCCAATTTAAGGACTGTCACATGCAATACAAAGTGGGGTATTCACTGAAAGAAAATAATGCACTTTCCCCAACTAGAGACCTAGCAAGTAGCATTCATGATAAAGTGCTTCAATATTACACCATCCTTAACCGAAACCAATACATCTAACCCGATTTGTCTTTCATGTGCATGATTTAAAAAAACCCACCACCACCACAACAGTAACGGGTCCATTAAGAAAATTAGAACTTTCTAACCTCTTTTAGTAGTTTTCTGTCTAGTTCTTCTTGTTTCAGTTTCTAAATGGAAAAAAAAAAAAGCAATTACCAGGGAAACTACAATCTAGCAGAAATCTGTGACGTATCAGTAACTGAGACTGCAGAAATAAAGAGGACATTCCCACATTTTAACGTAACTGCCATGGTGACTGTATTTACTAGGTATATTTATGTATTTATGAGACTGGTCTTTTTCAGATGACTGACCACTTCCCAAGATAGTAACCCTCTCATGAACACCTTTTCCAGGTTTGATCCCACACCTTTTCTGTTCCAGCAAAGCATATCAATGATTTCACACTGCCCTGGTAGAGCTCACTAGGCCAGGGGTTCTCAATCTTTTTCTTTCTGAGCCGCCTCCCTCCCCCATATGCTATAAAAACTCCACAACCCACCTGTGCCATAATAACTGGTTTTCTGCATATAAAAGCAGGGGTCGGTATTAGCGGGTAGCAAGCAGGACAATTGCCTGGGGCCTCACGCCACAGGGGCCCCTGTGAAGCTGCATTGCTCATGCTTCGGCCCCTGAGGCAGGGCTCTGGGCTTCAGACCCATGAGGTGGGACTTCGGCTTTCTGCCCTGGGCCACAGCAAATCTCACACTGGCCCTACTTGGCAGATCCCCTGAAACCTGCTTGTGATCCCCCAGGGGACTCCGGACCCCTGGTTGAGAAGCACTGCACTAGGCTGCTGTGTTTGGGCCTCACTTCACTGGATCCTGTGAGCTTTAAGCTTCCTGAGTCTGAACAGAGGCCAGGCACGGTTTCTGGCTGAGGGTTTCTGGGCACACCCTCAGGATACAGATCCTCTGTCCAACAGCTGTTTCAGAGAGCTGAGACCCTGCAATCCAACTGGCAGGACTCCAAGACTAGTGCCAGCACCCCATAACTCTACCGTTGCTTGAGTACACTCCTTCCCAGAGCTCCAACCCTGTGGGCATGTTGGTTTATTGTTTATCCTTCAGGGACACAACAGCTGAACATTTAAAAAAGTTGCAAATATAGCAATACGCTTGTATGTTTACATTACTTTTTTAGATTATTGTGTTACTGAAATAAAAGACAGGTGGTTGAGGTAATATCTTTTATTGGACCACCTTCTGTTGGTGAAAGACAAACTTTTGAGTTACACAGAGCTAATTTTTCAGGTCTGGGTCACTGAAATAACTGCAATTTCTCCTGCAGCGATAACGTTGCCGTGATCCCTAACTCTTGGGAAACTCTGAACAGAGTGGCATTACATTTGCATAGTTGTATGAAATTAAAAATCGTGCATCGTTTGTATGGTTGATGGATGGATTTATATTTTTCTTGAAAAAGCCTAGTACACTTAAAAAAATCAAAAAATAAATGTGATAACATTCTTAGAGAAAAATGTCGAACTGCAATATTTTCCAATGCTAAGTGTTCAATAAATCTACCGGTAATTACTTCAACCTGAAATGCTAGAAAAATAGCTTTTCAATGAATACTTAGATTCCATCCTGATTAAACTCTGTCCAAGTCCCCCAAAGAAAATATGGAACTACTTGGTATCTTAGATGCAGAGAACCACTAGTCTAGAAAAGAGACAAACTTTTTTTTAAACAAACATCACAAGCACTATAGTCTACATTTTTAACCCCTTCTCTCATTGTGCTACTTTCCTCAGATCCCCTGCCAGAAACAAAAAAACCCAAAACCTTTTATTGAGATTGCCCTATCTTAAAAATCAGAGTCTCTCAAATTATGGAATTTTTTGTTCCATTAAGTGTTTAGAGTAAAAGCCACCAACTGATTCAAATATCTACTACTTCTTGGTGTTTGTCTGTATGGTATAAAAGCCATGCATGTACATGTCATACTGTTAGCATTTGAACCACCTGGTGAGGTTACTCAGATCAAAAGACATCTAAAATAGTTAGCAGTGAAACAAATCTTAAGTGGAGTAGAAAAGCAATAATCTTTACTGTGGACAACTGCAGGGAAAGAATTAAAGCATTAGGAATGGCAACATTGCAGAGTTGTATAGTAAGTGACAAATACAAATGAGTAAAGCTTAACAGAAGCATAAACAATTTCATACGCCCTTTTAAGTGTGTATCACTGTTTTTATTTTTAAAAGTTTTGAACAAGAGTCTTTACCTGGAGGTGCAGTGTGCTTGTATTCAAGCTTGTGCTGTGGATTCTTCCTGCAAAGAAATAAAAATCAATACAATAAAATCATTTCCGGCCCTTGCATCCCACCTTTCTTCATTCAAGAATTATTCACTGCACAATGGAAGTAATCATCAAACTTTAGGGGATGTGAATGAAATTTAAATTAATCACTATGTAGTTTCAAATCACTTATCTACAGCTCTCTCAATATAATAGTAAAAAGAAACAGCCCCCCCCCAAAACCTTTTATGTTACAGTAATCAATATAACTGACTTTAGCTCTCTAGAATCAGCATTCACATATGTATTTATCTATGGCACTTACAGACCCCCATTACTGTGCCTCAGTGCCTCAAACTTTAAAACTTTAATACAGGGGTCGGCAACGTTTGGCACGCGACTCGCCAGGGTAAGCACCCTGGCGGGCCGGGCCAGTTTATTTACCTGCTGACGCGGCAGGTTCGGGCGATTGCGGCCCCCACTGGCCGCGGTTCGCCGTCCCTGGCCAATGGGGGCGGCAGGAAGCCGCGGCCAGCACGTCCCTCGCCTGCGCCGCTTCTCGCCGCCCCCATTGGCCCAGGACGGCGAACTGCGGCCAGCGGGGGCCGTGATCGGCCGAACCTGCCGCGTCAGCATGTAAATAAACTGGCCCAGCCCGCCAGGGTGTTTACCCTGGTGAGCCGCGTGCCAAACGTTGCCAACCCCTGCTTTAATATATTCATCTTAGTATTTCCTATTTCATATGGTCTTTCAAAAAAGAACTAGATAAATTCTTGGAGGATAGGTCCATCAATGGCTATTAGCCAGGATGGACAGGGATGGTGCCCTAGCCTCTGTCTTCCGAAAGCTGGGAATGGGTGACGGGATGGATCATTTGATGATTACCTGTTCTGTTCATTCCTTCTGGGGCACCTGGCATTGGCCACTGTCAGAAGACAGGACACTGGGCTAGATGGACCTTTGGTCTGATCCAGTATGGCTATTTTTATGTTCTCATCACCTGCACTTTACAGATGGAGATCTGAGGCACACAGAGAATAAGTGACTTGCCCAAAGTCACACAGGAAGTCTGTGACAGAGCAGGAAACTGAACCCAGGCCTCCCAAGTCTTGGGCTAGTGTCCTAATCACGGCACCATCCTTCCCCTACACGCCTCATTTGTTCAGCACAGTTTGTTCACCATTTTCAGAAGCAGAATAGGTCCATGTTTGTGACACTCTGTACCTCAAAATAGCACCCTGAAAGCCCCATATTCATCACTGTGATATGATTATATGTTTTGTACAATGCGTGCCTTGTGAGGTATCATTTTAAAAGTCATTTTCAAATCATTTGATTTGCTAAACATTAATATCCTGTTGGGTTGTATGTACTATCATTGTATGTGAAGTTATGAAGTGTCGCTATATGTGGTACTGAGATGTCTGTGTACTGTGGATGTCGATGTAAGTGCAGTTTCTGTCAGAGACTTGTAGCTTGACATTAGCATCATAGTGTGAGAGACAGCCCAGACTGGTGGGTTTGGAGGGCTCTGAAGACCCATCACAATGTTAATTTATTAAGAGCCATCATTGGTTATGCATTTCCCAGACTCTTTTACATGACTTCCAATGCCCAACCCATGCACATACCCTACAAAAGGGGCAGGAAATATATTTTTAAAAGGCTAAAGCTAGCCATATAATACTATAAATGTCTGACTTCAGCAAGGAATAGGCACAACTATTTTTAAACAAGTTAATCATTTTACATTTTAATGACTTATTACATTTAAGTTTCACACATGTCAAAGAGGATTCAACTTCAAATGCCATTGTAGACAGTGTTCATGTGCTGAATATTCTGCAGGAAGTGTACACACTGAAAAAAATCCCCCATAAAGTGGACTGGAAACAGACTCTAAAAACACTATGGCAGGGTTTTTTGTTTATCATCTTTTACAGATTTCTATGCAAATATGCTCCATTTACAAGTAAAAACTATTTTTCCTCTCAATTACCAGCTCCAAGAATCAGTCAAGCAGGCACCCAAGATAAGTTTTTGTTTGTTTTTTCTAATCACCAGCAATACCGCACTTGAAGTCAATGGGATCACTTGTGTTCATGTACTTTGCTGGATCAGAGCTAGAGTACTCTGCATCATGCAGGAATGAACCTTAATTAGTAAACCAATATTAAGAATTATATTTTGTTTAGAATTTAATTTCACAGCAGTGCTCTCAACTTTCCCTTGAGGTTGTTTTCAAATCTCATTAACATCAATAAGAAATAACTTAAGAGTGTTAATAGCAGAGATCAATGCAAGGGAGGAAGAAGATGGTTCGTTAGCTCTATGTAGAAATATGGTGGTAGATAAAAATAAAATCACCTCCCACTTCACAAGAAAAAAAAATATCAAGATTAATTTTCTTCCCCTTCTGCATCTTAAATCTTTTGCTATAATTAGTGGTCTTTATAGAAGCTGTGAGAAGGGATAATTGTTTACTCAACTTGCACACTGAGAAACAGGAAAAATAAAGAGTGGCAATCACATGCAATTGACTGGAATTTTTATTACAGATGTCACAAAGCTTCTAGAGTCATAAAAACACTGCAAAAAAATAATAATAATGCAAGATTCTGAAAGCCTGCACCATGAATCACAGGGGACCCTGTACGTAGAGGACAGTGTTTACCTTTAATAATGAAACTAAAACAGTGTGAAAACCACAAAGTATGAAACAAATGATATCTGGCCTACAGAGGAAATGCAATATGTACAACTAGCATACAGCCTGAAACAGCATATTCGCTCAAAAGTGAAGACAACAGTAACTTTTCATTAAATCTGTTTAATGTAGGACATTCGATCTGCAGTCTGTAATTCTAGTTTCTACCGTTCTTTGTTCATGAATATCCCTAAACAAACTATGTAAACCTGTCCTCCTCACTGAATTTATTGCTAACACAGAAACTTTCCAGTTTCAATGGCCTTTGGATCAGGTCTACAATTTTGAGAGCCAAACTGTAGCCTCCTATGGTAAAGTCAAGAGGACTCTTAAAATTTCATGAGATTCAGTATGTGGTGTTTGCCGTGAAGGCTCCCCTCTGGAGGGAAACATTACAGGACCTCCAGAACCAGAGGATCTGAGGAGCAAAAAGGTCTAAATCCACAGATCTTGGGGTCTCCTTGAGCTTTGTTCGTCCATTCTGCTCCCCAAAACACGCTTCCCCCCCTTTTCAGAAACTACATTGTACTGTCAGTCAATGCAGTGGAACCCACTGCCTTTGGGAAAAAGACTAATGGCCTAAGGATAATAGACCATATAGGAAGGCCTAATTTTCCTAACCAGAGTCTTGCTAAGAGAATAAGTCTACTTTGACTTGTTTTGGGAACTTGGACTTCTACTAATAGGTTCACAGACTGTTTAGAGATAATGTGTTCCTGGACTACAAAAAAAACATTATCCAGATAAGAAAAAGTCCTGACATGTGTGAGGGTTTTGGAGGAAAACCATGGAAAGTTCCAGGAGTCCATCACGTGACCAGTGGTAACCTATGGATGACAGAGATATAATATAAAGGACTCCAAGAGTGGGGGCTTCCTCCCTTCTCATTTGATGGTGTCTGCCCCTTTTCTTTTGGTTTTCTTATTTTCCACTCAAAGTTGCAGGGTGATAGCCAATTAACACAAGTAACATTCCGTACAAGATAGTGTTTTTTTCAGTTGTTGTTGTTAGGGTTGCCAACTTTCTAATCGCACAAAACCGAACACCCCTGCCCCGCCTCTTCCCTAAGGCCCAACCCCTCCTCCAAGGCCCCATCCCCGCTCACTCCATCCCCCCTCTCTCCATCGTTCACTCTTCCCAACCCTCACTCACTTTCACCGGGCTGGGGCAGGAGCTCTGGGGGCGAGGGTTCCAGCTGGGGGTGAGGGCTCTTTGGTGGGGCCAGGGATGAGGGGCTTGGGGTGCATGAGAGAGCTCTGGGCTGGGGCGGGGGTTTGGGTGAGGGAGGGGGCGAGGGCTCCGGGCTGGGGCCAAGGGGTTTGGAGTGCAGGAGGGAGCTCAGGGCTGGGGTGGGAGGTTGGGGAGGGGGATGCGGGCTCTGGGAGGGAGTTTGGGTGCACATGGCGGCTCAGGGCTGGGGCAGGGGCTTGGGGACCAGACGGCGCTTATCTTAGGGTGCTCCAGGAAACGTCCAGCATGTCCAGCTCCTAGGCGGAGAGGCCAGGGGGCTCTGCGCACTGTCCAGAAACCACGGCCAATGGGAGCTGCAGAGCCAGCGCTCAGGGAGGGGGCAGTGTGCGGAACCTCCCTGGCTGCCCCTGCACTGAGAAGCAGACATGCTGGCCACTTCCGGGATTCACAGGGAGCTTGCCTTAGCCCCGCTGCACTGCCAACTGGACTTTTAGCGGCCTGTTCAGCAATGCTGACCAGAGCAGGCAAGGTCTCTTTTCGACCGGGCATTCTGGTCAAAAAACGGATACCTGGCAACCCTAGTTGTTGATGGATGTTATCTCATTGTTTTCCCATCTCCCCCCCCCCCCCAAGCCTTTCGATAGCTACTACACCTATTTAATCTTACTTCTGTTATTTCAGAAAGACTAACTTTCTGTTGAAACAACCTAATTGTCTTAATATACAGTACTAGTGTCAGTTTCTTTTTAACAGTGTTTAACAAGTTTTCATAGTGAAGCAGTTTATGATAATAGTTTATACAGGTTAATATTTTCAGAACTTTACACTACATTTTTAGGCACATATGAAGGGACATTTAAGTTAAGCCATGTTCACTTAGATGTGCTGTCAATTACACATGAGGCTTTTCAGAAAAACATGCATGAGTCCAATTTTACAATAAAAATTTGTTTTTAAAACACCAAAGTCTCACTTTTGTGTCATACTGAAAAGTGTATTCTGCCAAATTATCTTTATTGTGCTTTGTTCTACAATTTATACCAGGGTCCAACAATATCACTGTATTTCTCAGCAGACAGAAAAAGAGACTATTTCCAGTTGCATTTAACGTTTTCTGTTTTACTAATCATTTAAACAGTGTTCCTATATACAGAACATTTTTCAGGACAACTAATGATTTTGGGTCAGATTTTCAGAGATGCCGAGCACCCACAGCAATTATTAACTTTAGTTGGAACCGATAGTGCTCAGTGCCTCTAAAAATACACGCAATAGACAAAAACACAGGCTTGTACTCGATGGCATAGGAAAATGATTATCTGAACTTCAACTATTCAAGATTCGGGTTTTCTGAATTTTAGATATACACCTCTACCTCGATAGAACGATGTCCTCGGGAGCCAAAAAATCTTACCGCATTATAGGTGAAACCGCGTTTTATCGAACTTGCTTTGATTGACCGGAGTGCGCAGCCCCGCCCCCCCGGAGCACTGCTTTACCGCGTTATATCTGAATTTGTGTTATATCAGGTCACGTTATATCGGGGTAGAGGTGTATGTCATCCAAGTCAGATAGTTGAGATGAACCTGTGTTCAGAAGTTTTAGACTTTATATAGTTTGAAATTAGTGTAATTCTTCAATATGTACCTATTCAGGATTTTTTAAGGAGTGAATTTAGGGCTTGTGAGTAGTTGCTGAATTAATACCTGGAGACTTTATTCAGCTACAGAATAGGCAATGGTAATGTAAGCTTCCCAGCAGTACCTCCTCCCTGCAACAAGAACATACTTCCAGGGTGAAAGGGAGGTTTCCATACTCCAGTTACACATGGCCACCTCAGAATACAGTCAATGGCAGCAGCAGTGCTGTTGGGGAAACTTCATGAGCCAGAGCCTGATAATAGAAGCAATGCCGCTCATCACTATGTACCCAGTTCAACTCCAACTCAAGATGGTATATGCCAAAACCAGTTACCATACAATTGTTGCACCAGTGGCTAGATGAAATGAGATTGTGGTTTCAATTCAATTCTTACTGGACAGATGATCCGGCCGTTCTGGGATCCTCATTTAAGTCACAGCAAGTTGTTTTGATGCAAATGCTCAGATGACAATTCTCAAGAATACATTATAAAGAGACATCAGTGAGACGAGAATTCTCAGTTTTTTGTGGCTGCTTTAAATATTGCATTAACAGATATAGCTATTCTGTAATTGAGTACCAAAAATATTTTGGGAGTTCACATTCATTTTATATCCACACTTGACTATGTAAGTGATTTTGTCAATTATAATTTGAGGATGGATCAAATGCATCTTCCACCTTGCCAGCTCAGGGCGCCTCACCTGCATTGCATTTACTCATCAATTTTTATTCCATAGTTAAAAATTTATGTTGACCCAAATTTTAAAACTCCTATTCCATCCTTACTCGGGCAAAGCTACTGATGTCAATGAGTTTTGCCTGCATGAGAACCATGTTAAAATGAACTAAGGACATTCAGTTTTAGCCTCATTTGTATGCACTTTTTAAAATTCGAAGTTCACGTCCACCTTAAGTATTCTTAAACGAAAGTGTGTTGTAACTCGGGATGTAAATACCATTTAAAAAATTAACCATTTAAATGATTAAAAATATTTTGTTTAAACATTTAACCCATTAAAGGACTGGCTGGTGCGGGGCCACTGGGGCCGGCCGGCTCGGGGGGTTAACGGTTCAGGCAGTTTAACACCTTACATCCTTAGTTGTAACTAATCTTGGGCTCAACTATTTTGTAAATATAGCTAAGGCTTTTTAAACAAAGGCTTGACAAAGTAGCTTCCAGTATTAATTGGCTCCCCACAGAAAAAGCCTAAGGCAATTCAACTGCATGCATTTTTGAACCAAATTCAAGGAAAACAACTCAGCCATATATCACTAGGATGTTTCTTTGTTTTTTAAACAAATTATTGAAACCCACATTGCTCAATAATGATGAGTGCACATCGCTGGGCATGTGATATTATTTGTTATTTGTGACACCTAGTCACATTTGCTATTAGTTGAAGCTTTAATATAATCTACAAAAAACATTCTTGCTATAAAAACTGCCTTGTGAATCCCTGTTGCTCAGCTAATCTAATTTTCTTTAATTTCACAGAAAAAAGTCTAGGTATTCTCTAAAAAGCACTTATTTGAATTTGTCAAACAAAGAGAAGAAGCAGTTTATTTGGTTTGTGATTTTGTAACTACTGTTTCCCAAAATGTCAGATTTCAAGGAAGTCTGAAGCACAGAGTGATATTTAACTGAATGAAAACTCTGTTGCCAAAACACTAGAGGAGTAAGTCAATGACTTCTGAAGTGCTATATTCAAGACTAGATCTATATATACACACACACACTGAGAATGAAACCCACAATATCTAATGGATTGGATTTGTCACAGAGAATACAAGATTCTCACTATCGTTCATATGGAAGCAGAGGTAATCACCAATAAAATTCAAGGGAGTTGAATTAGTGAATCTTTGATTGTAGTGGCACCAAGTATTTGCATTGTTCTCCTGTACTTCACTGCCTAATACAAGATTTGTTTATGCCTCCTCAAATGTTTTACTTGAGTTTGCTGAAAAATATGGTGAATGTCAAACAACAAGTTTATGGCATTATTAGTTCATATACACTGAACGCCAGAATTTGAAAATTCGTATTTGTCACCTGTATTTTTTCCAATTGATTAAATAACTGCTGTTTTATAGCTCATTCTGCCTTCCAGTAGCTATTCACTAAACTGTCCAAAAGAGAAAGAAGTTCACTTGTTGGTAGGCAATAACCTTTTCATAAGGGACACTTCCAAAATAAGTTAACTATAATTTTAATTTATTCAAGAAAAATCCCTGTATCACATCTCCACATCATTGCGGTTTTATTAGCTTAGAAAAGCTGTAGACAGCACACACATCTTGAAACCTCTAACAGTCTCAAGTCTTAAAATTCAGGAAGAAAAACAAAGTTATTCCTGCCCTTATCTACAGGTCAAAATAACAAGAAATTAAGCTGGCTTGGTAAGAATAAAATATGGTAATAGTAAAGCCATTTTGCTGATTAAGAAACAATAATATTTACAATGTACAGAAAGAACTGACTGAGTTTTAATCTGATGAATGTTTACTAAATAAAGGAATACATATTTATCATTACCCTTGGGGAAGCATGTTTGTCTCTTCATTTAATGAACTTCAGGTACAAAGCATATTCCACTGTAACTTGTCATGACAGCATAATTATACACCAGGGGTTGGCAACGTTCGGCACGCGGCTCGCCAGGGTAAGCACCCTGGCGGGCCGGGCCAGTTTTATTTACCTGCTGACGCGGCAGGTTCGTCCGATCGCGGCCCCCACTGGCCGCGGTTCGCTGTCCCGGGCCCATGGGGGCGGCCAGAAGCCGCGGCCAACAGATCGCTCGCCCGCGCCGCTTCTCGCCGCCCCCATTGGCCCGGGACGGCGAACCGCGGCCAGTGGGGGCCGTGATCGGCCGAACCTGCCGTGTCAGCATGTAAATAAAACTGGCCCGGCCCGCCAGGGTGCTTACCCTGGCGAGCCGCGTGCCAAACGTTGCCGACCCCTGTTATACACCTATGATTCCTTCTGGTAAGTTTACTGAAGTTTTGTTACAGCCGGTAGCAAAGCTGCAAGGGAATTAATAAAAAGTACTGTATGAATGAAATTAACTTGCACTCTTAATCTCTCTCATTTCAATGTAATTTTTATTCAAGTTAAACTTCACAAGTGACAAGCAACAATCTCTTGTCCCTTTATTGTGAAGCCAGTAAAAGAATGTACAGAAATATAACTTCTGTACAACTGATAAAATGCAAATAGCATTAAATATCAAAGCGGCATGCATAATTAAATTATTTTCATTCAGTTAAAGAAAGAAAAATTAATACAACCAACTACAATTGTAGCACAGCTTTATTTATTTGTGTTAACTTAGCACCTAAAATGTGAACTGAGATGCAAGTCCCATGCACACCAGCCTCTATACCTACAAATATTATTGCCACTGTGGACTCCTACAGAAGTTCTGTGGCCCTCCAGGGACACTTTATGCAAACGAAAACAACCAGGAGTCCGGTGGCACCTTAAAGACTAACAGATTTATTTGGGCCTAAGCTTTTGTGGGTAAAAAACCTTGCTTGAATTCAATGCCTGCATCTGTAACTTTCACTCCATGCATCTGAAGAAGTGAGGTTAGTCTTTAAGGTGCCACCGGACTCCTTGTTGTTTTTGTGGATACAGACTAAAACGGCTACCCCCCGATACTTAATGCAGACGCTTCAGCCTGTGAGGGATTTGACCCTCCTCATATAAGCTATTTGGCACTGAGGTTGATGATGTCTTATTATTTGGGGAGCTGATAGCTAAATAAAAAGCATTTTCAGCACTGCTTTTCACACGTTCACGTGGAGGCAGGAGTCTTTGTAGCTGTGAAAATAACCTTCAAAATGTGAACTGAATACAAGCTGAAGTGAGGTCTGCCTGATTCTACAGACAGCTTGAAACAAATTCAGAAATGTCACATGCCCAATTCAAGTCCAGGTATTATTAATGAAGACTAAGAGGATGGATAACAATGTTGACATTTTAAAGTATTGAACTACGAGTTATTTGAGGAGGAAGAGCAAGCTAATGTGCTCCATTGCTGGATGAGGTAGCAGATATTGGGGCAGACAGTTAGTTACTATTAAAAGCTTTCTTCCTCTTCCAAAATTTAAAGTCACCTAACAGCTTTGCTCAAAAGGAGGAAGGAAAAATGAGTTCCATCCACTCCCCAGAGCCTCAACTGTCTCTCGGTCACCAAAAACAGCAACAAAAGATCACCACATCTTTCTGAATGTCAAAAGCCCCAACAATCCCCTAACAGCTTCAGGGGAGGTATCTGCAGGGGAGGGCAGCGCACGGAGCCCTCTTCCTCCTCTCTCTCCCAGAGGCCGCAGGGACATGGTGCCGGCCACTTCTGGGAGCTGCGTGGGGCCAGGGCAGACAAGGAGCCTGCCTTAGCCCCACTGCCACGCCGGAGCTGCTCCAGGTAAATGCCCCAACCCCCTGCCCTGAGCCCCCGCCGCACCCCTCCTGCACCCCAACCCCCTGCCCTAAGCACCCTCGTACACCCCACACCCCTCCTGTGCCCCAACCCCTTGCCCTGAGCCCCTTCCTGCATACAGACACCCCTGCACCCCAACCCTTCCCCAGCCCTACATTCATGGCCCTGCATGCAATTTCCCCACCCAGATGTGGCTCTCGGGCCAAAAAGTTTGCCCACCCCTGACTTAGAGGGTACAGGAATTTGGAAGGGAGCAAACTGATGACATTTCATTCAGTCAGGAAAATCTATCTGGACTTAAGGCAGACTGAAACTTAAAAATATTCCAACCCTCAATTTTTACAGTGACTGCCACACCAAATCTGACTTGAGTTCAGATTATTATAATCTGATGGGAAATATATGGATTCTAGGTTTCTTTAACTGTACATTACTGCTAAGAAATTAAAAGTGAACCAAAATCCCAAATAGCTAACATTCAATCATAATTTCACAATATTTTTAGTGTGCACAGAAGAGATGGCAAAAAGCACCACACTCCTAGAAGTGTGTTTACACCACAGACAAGAAAGTCCATTCAGCAGAGCTAAATTAGTTTGTACTCCATAAAAAATGCAGATAAAACACGAAAATAACTGAAGTTTACAAAGGGTTAAAGTACAAAAACAGGAAACAAATATTGTATGCATCTAACATATTACAAACAAGAGAAAGGTGAAAAAAATAATTGGAAACCCTTTTTAAAGCTGTTGTTATATCCAGTCATAAATAACTGAAAAGATTTTTGGTTTTTGACATTATTAGCACACATTAGCGACTTATTTTGCTCATTAACAAGTCAATATATATTAAACTACTTGTAAAAATACATTTATTAAATTATATCCCAGTAGTCTGAAAAAAAAAAAAGAAATTCAGCTAACAGCTGAATTAATTACTAATCATTTTAGGCATGAACTTGAAAAATCGCTTTTGTCTAAACCAATTTAAAGTGAAAATAAATTACTATAAAACACATTTGATCATTCTAATATATTATACTCATATGGTAAAGTACTAAAAAGGACTATATATAACCATAAACACACAAATTAGTTTTCAGATTCTTCTAAAAAGAAGCTTGAACAGATTGCTACATCTTCCCATCAATTGTTTTACTCTAGTTTAGGCAACAGTATAATGTGTACAATTAAAACTACAACTTTATGGTTTAACAGAAACTGACAGAAAGCACTAGCAGTATGAGAAAGTAATACACCTCTACCCCGACATAACACAACCCGATATAACATGAATTCGGATATAACGTGGTAAAGCATTGCTCCGAGGGGGCGGGGCTGTGCACTCCAGTGGATCAAAGCAAGTTTGATATAACGCAGTTTCACCTATAATGCAGTAAGATTTTTTGGCTCCCGGGAAAGAACGGTTACTTACCTTCTGTAACTGTTGTTCTTCGAGATGTGTTGTTCACGTCCATTACACATTAGGTGTGCGCGCGCCGCGTGCACGGACGTCGGAAACTTTTTCCCTTAGCGGCTCCCGTCGGGCCGGCAGGGCCCCCTCCTTCCCGCCAGAGCGGCGCCCCGCTCCAGGGTATATATATCCCTGCCGACCCGACCCCTCCGGTTCCTTCTTGCCGGAGACTCCGACAGAGGGGAAGGAGGGTGGGAAGTGTAATGGACGTGAACAACACATCTCGAAGAACAACAGTTACAGAAGGTAAGTAACCATTCTTTCTTCTTCGAGTGATTGTTCACGTCCATTACACATTAGGTGATTCCCAAGCTTACCATTGGAGGTGGGTAGGAGTCAAGGTACAACTGACTGTAGCACAGCCCGACCGACCATCGCGTCCTCTCTAGTCTGATGATGGATCGCGTAGTGGGCTGTGAACGTCTGAACGGACGACCAGGTGGCCGCCTTACAGATCTCCTGGATAGGGACCTGCGCCAAGAAGGCCGTTGAGGACGCTTGGGCCCTAGTCGAGTGGGCCTGGATCTCTGGGGCCGGAACATTGGCGAGCTCATAACAGGTGCGTATACAATGCACAATCCATGCCGACAAGCGCTGTGTCGAGATAGGCAAGCCTTTCATACGTTCCGCAATAGCAATGAACAGCTGAGGTGTTCTGCGGAACGACCTGGTCCGTTCCAGGTAGAATGCCAACGCCCTTCGGACATCCAGGGTATGTAGGCTGCGGTGGTGAGGGTCCGTATGGGGTTTAGGAAAGAACACCGGTAGGCAAATGTCCTGCCCCATGTGAAACTGCGATACCACCTTTGGAAGGAATTTGGGGTGCGGCCTCAGTTGCACCTTATCCTTATGGAACACTGTATAGGGTGGTTCTGAAGTGAGGGCCCTCAGTTCCGATACCCTTCTGGCCGACATGATGGCCACGAGAAACGCCACCTTCCACGAGAGGTGCGTGAGGGAGCAAGTGGCTAGGGGCTCAAAGGGGGGACTCATGAGTCTTGTTAGGACTAGGTTCAGACTCCACGCCGGGACAGGCGGGCGCGAGTAGGGAAACACCCTTTCCAGCCCCTTGAGGAATCGGGCCACTGTGGGGTTGGAGAACACTGACACTCCCAACTCTCCCGGATGGAAAGCCGAAATGGCGGCTAAGTGCACTTTAATCGAGGCGGGCGCAAGCCCTTGATTCTTGAGGTGCAGTAGGTAGTCCAAGATCGACGGAACGGAGGCTTGTAAAGGCTGTATGCGTTGAGGCTCACACCAGTGGGAGAACCTTTTCCATTTTGCCAGGTAGGTCGCTCTTGTAGAGGGCTTCCTACTATTAAGGAGGATTTGTTGAACTTGGTGAGAGCACCTGTGTTCTGCATCATTCAGCCAGAGAGATACCATGCCGTGAGATGTAGCGAAGACAGGTTCGGGTGGAGTAGGCGACCTTTGTCTTGCGTGACTAGGTCACGATGGAGGGGGAGGGTGATTGGATCGGCTATGGACAGTTCCAACAAGGACGTGAACCAATGCTGGCGTGGCCAGGCCGGGGCGATAAGTATGATCGTCGCCCTGTCCCTGCGGGTCTTGAGGAGAACCTTGTGTATGAGTGGGAACAGAGGGAAGGCATATCTCAGGCTCCCTCCCCATGGGATCATGAAGGCATCTGCTAATGATCCCCGGCTGAGGTTCTGGAACGAGCAGAACTGAGGGCATTGGCTGTTGTCCCTGGTGGCAAATAGATCCACCCGGGGAAAGCCCCACCTCCGGAAGATCGAATGCAGGACGTCTCGCCTCAACGTCCATTCGTGCATTCGGTAGGATCGGCTGAGGCGGTCCGCTAAGCCGTTTTGAATTCCCGGAAGATACGTCGCGATGAGGTGTATCGCATGGGCTATACAGAAGTTCCATAATTGGAGTGCCTCGTGACAGAGGGGAGACGACCGGGACCCGCCCAGCTTGTTTATATAGAACATGGCGGTAGTGTTGTCCATCAGGACTGCCACGCTGTGACCTTTTATGGTGGCGCGGAAGGTCTGACAGGCGAGGCGAACCGCTCTTAGCTCCTTCAGATTGATGTGAAGCTTCTTGTCTTCTCTGGACCACAGCCCTTGGGTCCGCAGTTCCCCCAGGTGCGCTCCCCAACCCAGGTCCGACGCATCTGTTACCAACGTCAGAGTAGGCTGTGGGGCAGCGAAGGGGATCCCTTCGCATACCTGTTGGGGATCGAGCCACCAGCGTAGCGAGCTCAGCACCTGGTTTGGGATCGTGACTACTTGATCCAATGGGTCTCTGTTGGGGCGATGCGTGCGGGCGAACCACAACTGTAAAGGCCGGAGCCTTAGGCGAGCATGTCTGACCACGTGTGTGCAAGCTGCCATATGCCCCAGAAGCTGCATGCAACACCTTGCCGTTGTCGTGGGGAATTTTTGGACCGAGCTTACGGCTCTCTGAATTGACATGAACCGTGCCTCTGGTAGGCTTGCCTGTGCGGCTACCGAGTCCAGGGTCGCACCTATGAAGTCCAGTCTCTGTGTGGGGACTAACGTGGACTTGGGCACATTGACCCGGAGGCCGAGCTTGTCGAACGTCTGCAAGGCCAGCGTCACGTGAGATCGGACCTCGGCCTCCGACCTGCCCGCGAGAAGCCAATCGTCCAGGTACGGGAACACACGCATTCTTCTTTTTCGAAGGAAGGCTGCTACCACGGACATGCACTTTGTAAACACTCGTGGTGCTGATGCCAGGCCGAAGGGCAGGACCGTAAATTGGAAATGGTGCTGGTTGACAACGAAGCGCAGAAACCGTCTGTGGGCCGGATTGATTGCGATGTGAAAATAGGCATCTTTCATATCGAGGGCAGCATACCAATCCCCCGGATCCAGGGATGGGATAATAGTCCCAAGGGAGACCACACGGAAGCGCGCTTTGATCAGAAACTTGTTTAGATCGCGCAGGTCCAAAATAGGACGGAGGCCCCCTTTCGCCTTGGGGATCAGGAAGTATCTGGAATAGAATCCTTTTCCCCTTAGGTCTGGTGGGACCTCTTCTACTGCTCCTGCAGCGAGAAGGGTCTGTACCTCCTGTATGAGGAGTTGCTCGTGAGAAGGGTCCCTGAAGAGGGACGGGGAAGGGGGAATGGCAGGGAGGAGGCGAGGAAAACTGGAGGGTATAGCCCGCCTTCACTGTGCGCAGGACCCAGCGGTCCGATGTTATGCACAACCAGGCCCGGTAGAAATGGGCCAGGCGGTCCTTGAACCCCAGAGGAGGATCCGGTATAGAAAGTGGTACGCTGTCCTCGGGCGTAGCTTCAAAAGCCTGGTTTATTCCCTGGCTGCGGCTTGCCCTGGCCGTGACTCTGGCCTTGGTTAGGCGTATTGTTACGTCTCCGCCTGTTATCCCTGCCTCGACGGCGATAAGGCTCGTGCCGGGGGCGAGGGTGGTATTGCCTCTGCGGTGGCTGGGGTTTAAAGGGCTTACGTTGCGTTACCGGGGTGTGCATACCCAACGACTTAAGGGTCGCACGCGAGTCCTTAAAGCTATGTAGCCTGGCGTCCGTTTGGTCAGAGAACAAGCCCGAACCTTCAAACGGGAGGTCCTGCAGTGTGGTTTGCACCTCTGGTGGAAGACCTGAAGCCTGTAACCACGCCGAACGCCTCATCACGACTCCTGACGCGATTGTTCTAGCCGCAGCATCGGCTGAGTCGAGGGAGGCCTGCAATGAGGTCTTGGCCACCGTCATCCCCTCGTCCACCAGGGCCGTGAACTCCTGATGCGCGTCAGGTGGGAGGGAGTCCTTAAACTTGGCGACTGAAGCCCAAGAGTTAAAATTGTGCCTGTTCAGAATCGCCTGCTGATTGGCGATCCTCAGTTGAAGGCCCCCAGAGGAATAGACTTTCCTCCCGAACAAGTCCAGCTGCTTAGCTTCCTTGCCCTTGGGGGCCGGAGCTTGCTGGCCATGACGCTCTCTCTCATTGACCGCCGAGACCACCAGCGAACAAGGGGACGGGTGTAGAAAGAGGAAGTCGAACCCTCTAGATGGGGCGAATTATTTCCTCTCCACGCCTCTTGCAGTCGGTGCACTGGAGGCCGGCGTTTGCCACACCGTCTTATAGTTGGACTGTACTGTCCGTATGATCGGGAGAGCGACTCTGGAGGGGCCCTCTGGGCTCAGGATATCGACCATGGGGTCTTCCTGTTCTACGGTCTCCTCCGCTTGCAAGCCCAGATTGAGGGCTACCCTGCGAAGCAGGTCTTGGTGTGCCCGATGGTCAATCGGGGGAGGGCCGGACACCATGGTGCCCGCTACTGCCTCATCTGGCGAGGAGGAAGAGGTCGGAGCCTTCTGCCCCTCCTCAGTGTCCTGCAACCCAGCATCGACCAGTTGCTCCTCTGGGGCCTGACCCGCAGTGTGGGACTGGGACGGTACCGTACTCGGTACCGAGTCCACTCCTTCCCGCTCCGGTGGTCTAGAGACCGTTGCCTCCTTATGCGATGGTAGGCGGTGCCGTGGGGAGCGGGATCGGTACCCCCGGTGGCCTGGATCTCGAGGCCCTCAATGGGGGCCCTTGCTGGTGGTAGGCCCAGGATGTCCAGAATGGCCATTGGCTCGGCTGGCCCCATTGAGAATGGCCATAGTCCCTGCTGGCCTGCGACCTATGGCCATATCCGCCGTACCGGTCCGAGTCAGTCCCCGAGACCACAGACGGTGACCTGGAAGGCCACGGCGGAGCCGTAGGATGGTGCCGCTCCGGGTTTGGGGAGTAGCGCCTCCGCGACCAGGATCTGGAATAGCGTCTCGCCGATCTGGACCTGGAACGGTACCGGCGGTCGCGGGACCGGGAACGGCTACGGCTGGTCGGCCTCGGGTAACGTACCGCCGACATTTTGCGGTGCCGACTCGTGATGGGTTGCTGAGTTGGTGCCGACCGCTTGTTGAAGCCCGACTGCTGCGGTGCTTCCTGCGCTGAGGGTAACCGGGAGTCCACCGAAGCGGAGCTCGACCGGGACCGGTTCCCGAAACGGTGCCGAGACGGCGACCGTGACGGGCGCACCATCGCCGGCTTGCCTCTGTGCGGCAGCTTCGGCGGAGCGTCCTCAGCGCGTGCCGGGGCCTCGACGGACAATGCGATGAGGTCCTTAGCTGCCTCAAACGTGTCCGGAGTGGAGGGCTGTTCCAAGAGCTCCTCCAGCCCTTCATCCTCACTCGACGCGCCCATCCCGGGGCTCGACGGGCCTTTCGGCGCCGGAGCCACTACCGGGGTCTGTGCCGGGGCCGTACCGGCCTTAGGGGCACTCGAGGTCTTCACCGGTGCCGCCTTCTTGTGCGGGGAGCGTCCTCGGGCCTTAGGTTGGCCCTTCACTTTTGCCGGCGAAGACGACCGGCGTCGTATATGTCCCCGTTGGGTCGGTGCCGTGGGCTTCAGGTGACCCGCCGGCGCCGGTTCCCGCACCGAAGCCGGGGCGCTCCGCACGGAGGCAGACGGTGCCGCCGAAGTGGAGGGCTGTAATGCCGTCTCCATGAGCAGCTGCTTAAGGCGAAAGTCTCTTTCTTTCTTAGTTCTGGGCTTAAAGGCCTTGCAGATCTTGCAGCGCTCTTTCTGGTGGGCCTCCCCCAGGCAACGGAGACACGAGGCGTGGGGGTCGCTCAATGGCATAGGCCTGCGGCACGTGGCACAAGCCTTGAAGCCTTGGGCGTGCGGCATGCCCCGCCACCCAGGGCCGGTGCCGGGGTTGAACAAACAACCACAGCAGGAACTTTAAGTACCCTAATGAGCTGTTAACTACTGGCTCAACACTACTACAAACTAACTGATAACTGCTAGATAACACTAATGACTATTGCTAAGGGACACTCTCAGACGAGAGACAGAGTTGTTCCAACGCCGCCACGGACGGTAAGAAGGAACTGGAGGGGTCGGGTCGGCAGGGATATATATACCCTGGAGCGGGGCGCCGCTCTGGCGAGAAGGAGGGGGCCCTGCCGGCCCGACGGGAGCCGCTAAGGGAAAAAGTTTCCGACGTCCGTGCACGTGGCGCGCGCACACCTAATGTGTAATGGACGTGAACAATCACTCGAAGAAGAACGTCGTTATATCGGGGTAGAGGTGTATATCCCAAAGGCCTATGATTCTAGCACCCCCTATTAACCTAGGAATTAACACCCCTCTAGCACTACAACAGACAAACACAGGACTGCTGGTAAAATACCTTTATTTCCGTCCCCAGTTGCAAGAGGGTTACAAACCATTTAAATTTGTTACATGGCAGGCTGATACTAGCTACTATGACAAGCAGGATCACCACAATACGACCAGTTAATATTACTCAGCAGCACTTTTGCCATTGATTTGTGTTAGATTGGTCAAATGTTTTAGATCAGTGGTTCTGAAACTATTTACTACTGCGGGCCACATATGCAGCTCTCTATGTGGGCCTCATCCACACAATATATACAATACCTGTACATCTACAAAAAAAAAGTTTCGTATTTGTTACATGACAGCAATACAATTCAGATCAATACAGCACCTTTCATTTCAACACTGGTAAATGTCTGCCAAGAGCATTTTAAATTAGCAAAATAAATCAAAATATTAACTGTTAAAATTAATTTACTGTAAGGGAGGCATGACATGGTGTATCGCCACCCTCACTTCCGCACTGCTGCTGGCGATGCAGCTGGGCTGGGCTGAGCACCTGGAGAGTACGGCTGCTGAGCCTGCCTGCAAAGATGGGGAGCCCTGCCCCCCAGCCAGGGACTGCCCCCCATGCACCCGACCCCCAGCCAGGGACTGCCCCCCATGCACCCAGCTCCTCCACCAAATGACTGTCCCCCAGCCCCTCACCAGACTGCCTCCCCAAGCCAGGAAATGCCCCCCCGCATCATCCAAAACCCTTGGGACTGTACCCCAAGCATCCCCCAATCCCCAACACTGGGCTAACACTCGTGCCTGCCCTGCAGAGACAGGGTGCCCTGTCCAGGGCAGAACGGCCCCCTGAGGGACTGCCCTCCATGCACAGAGCCCCCACCTAGGAACTGTCCCCCATGCACACAGCCCCCACCTAGGAACTGTCCCCCATGCACATAGCCCCCACCTAGGAACTGCCCCCAGCAGCACCCAGCAACTCCTCCTCCCCAGAGGAGTCCCCCCCCAGCACTCAACCCCCCCATCCAGGGACTATGCCCCAGTATCTAGCCCCCCATCCAGGGACTGCCCCCAGCCACCAGTCCCCCCACCTAGAGTCTGTCCCCCCATGCACCAGCTGAACCCCCCCTCCCTGTGGCCCTCGCCCCCTGCACCCACTCCCCCACACTCCCTGCACCCCTTCCCCATTGGTCTCCTACCTTGGCTGCACATAGCTCAGCCATGCAGCCCACCCTGCCTCAGTGATCCTAGTACTGGCAAGTTAGCTCCAGCCAGGGTCACTGGACCCACAATCCTGCAGGGGAGTGGGAGGGGGCACTGAGCTCCCTAGCCTCCTGCTGATCCTGCGCCGCCCCATTTTACACCCCCACGAGCAGCTCTGCACCCGGGGCAGGTGTCCCTCCCGCCCAACTCTAGTTACAGTCCTGAGGAGGTCACATGAGCTGCAGCTGTGCGCTGATTGGGCCGCAAGCAGCCCACGGGTTGAGAATCACTGGTTTAGATGGATAACTATTACTCTTGGGCTGGCCAGACAGTGGAGTTCCACACAAAGCTAGTGGAGTGGGAAATGCATGTCCTGAGCTGCAGCAGAGTTAACACACTTAATTCCTGAGGGCTTAGTACAGCCACTGTAGCGCTTAAGTGAAGACATTCCTATGCAGACGGGAGAGCTTCTCCTGTCGGCGTAATTAATCCACTTTCCCAAGAGGGGGTAGCTATGTTGACACAGCATTGTCTATGCAGTGGGTTAGGTCAGTATAACTACGTTACCACAGGGTGTGAATTTTTCACACCCTTGGGCAACGTAGTTATACTGCTATAGGTCTGTAGTGTAGACCTGGCCTCAGTCACCAGCTAACCTCTCCATCATTGCAACTGCTTATTTTGAACTTTAGGGAAAGCTAATTGTATTGTAGACCTTGACAACCAGAGGAGGCCACTGAGGGAAGAAGAGTGGAAAACAGAGGCAACTTCTGCATTTGAATAGACTTGTTTTGGGGATAGGGTTAGAAGAAAATGTACTTCGGCAACAGCATTGGAAATTACAAGTAAGAGCTGTCCTTTCAGTTTCCTTCCATTTTTATAAAATTCCATCCAAACTCCTCCTAATAAAGAGAGGAGTTTAGGAGTTGGATCCCTTGTTACATTGGCTTGTGGTTCATCATGTGACCAAAGCTTAACAGAACAGACACTAAGTGCAAGAGTAATAGATCACTAATTTACAAAGGAAACTTCAGTGGTAGTGGTTTTTCAGTTCAATATAGAAAGAGCTTTATTAAGAAAAGTCTCAGTTACACTTCAAGGTAAACATAAGCAAATGTTTTAGTCTCATGCTAAACTACCATTTTTATTATAATCGTAAATATTGTTTTGGGTAATGGATTTAAAAAAATATCTTTTCTTGCTTATTCTTTTAATCCAATTCAAATGTCTAGGTCAGTGCTTCTCAAAGTCAGGTCGCCGCTTGTGCAGGGAAAGCCCCTGGCGGTCCGGGCCGGTTCGTTTACCTGCCGTGTCCGCAGGTTCGGCCGATCGTGGCTCCCACTGGTCGCTGTTCACCGCTCCAGGCCAATGGGGGCTGCGGGAAGGGCGGCCAGCACGTCCCTCGGCCCGCGCCGCTTCCCGCAGCCCCCATTGGCCTGGAGCGGCGAACTGTGGCCAGAGGGAGCTGCGATCGGCTGAACCTGCGGACGTGGCAGGTAAACGAACCAGCTTGGGCCGCCAGGAGCTTTCCCTGTACAAGCGGTGGACCGGCTTTGAGAAGCACTGGTCTAGGTTACATTTCTTCTTTCATTTCAGGTGACATTTCCCTTTGATTGGGGGATTGATATTCTAATTAGCTCTGGTTTCAAACCCAACAGGAGAACACAATCTGAGCTGGAGCTCAAAGGTTTAAGAAAAAACCTCTGCTGAATATAGTGATAAAATACTGAAGCATCAGGCTGCTTCAAAAATCCTGTCCTAATCAGAGCAAAGCATTCAAAACATCAGCCAGGTCCTTTTTATTCTAAATATCAATTTACAGACAAATAATGGTTCTTAAAAAGTAGTTATTCCAGGGAAGGGCAAACTACGGCTCACAGGCTGGATCTGTCCTGTCAGGGCTTTCAAACTGGCCCGCAGGATTGCCAGCCCCGTGGTGCAGTGGGGCTAAGGCAGGCTCCCTGCTTGCCCTGGCCCCGTGCCACTCCCAGAAGCAGCCGGCACCACATCCCTGTGGCCCCTGGGGATGGAGGGGGTAGAGGGCTCCATGAACTTCCCTCGCCTACAGGCACCGCCCCCTGCAGCTCCCATTAGCCAGGAATGGGGAACCGTGGCCAATGGGAGCTTCAGGGGTGGTACCCACAGGCAAGGGCAATGCGCAGCAGAGCCGCCTGCCCCACCCCACCCCCAGGAGCCACTGCCGGACATGCTGGCCACTTTTGGGAGTGGCGCGGGGCACTAATGGGGAGCCTGCTTTAGCCCTGCTGCGCGCCACTGCCACCCTGGAGCCCCTCGAAGTAAGCAGTGCTGGGGCTGGAGCCCGCACCCCCGCACCCCTCCTGCACCCCGCACCCCAACCCCCTGCCCTGAGCCCCCTAACCCCCTGCCTTGAGCCTCCTGCCGCACCCCTTCTGCACCCAACCCCCCATGCCCTGAGACCCCAACCCCCTGCCCTGAGCCTCCTACTGCACCCCTTCTGCACCCAACCCCCCTGCCCTGAGACCCCAACCCCCTGCTGCACCCCTTCTGCACTGAGTCCCCTGCTGCACACCTCCTGCACTCCAACCCCCTGCCGAGCCCCCTGCCGCATCTCTCCTGCACCCCAACCCCTTGTTCTGAGCCCCTTCCTGCACACCGCACCCCCTCGCACACCCCGCTCTCCCTCCCGCAGCCCAACCCCCATCCCAGCCCTACATTCATGGCCCTGCATACAATTTTCCCATCCAGATGTGGCCCTCAGGCCAAAAAGTTTGCCCACCCTTGAGTTAGCCCTTTCCCCCCAGATCTTTCCAAGTTGCATCCTTCAATCAGGTTATCACTTTATAAGCAAACAAAAACAAAACACAGATTAAGGAATGATTGTTTCGCAGCACAAAATATTGTCTCTACATTATTCTTCAACATTAGGTATTCATTCTGCTCCTGACAAAGGTGCACTGGGAAGTTATATCACAGGGGTATACCATAGATTTTTCATCCAAAACATTTCTGATCTGAAAAGCAACTATAAAAATTACATTGATGTACAAACCAAAACAGCATCCAACACTCTCTCAAAGCTGTGTTGGTTCTGTCATTTTTCAAATGAGAACTGCATTTTAAGAACATCTTTAGAGTCACCAGTTTCCAGCCAAACTATGGGGAATTTTTTTTAGACTTGTGTGTACAGAGGTCAGTAATGTTAAAGGAAGTTATTCATGCCCCATCAATACGTCCCAACAGAAATTCTGACAATTTTCAAGGCATGACTTTGCCCAGTAAATCTAGCAGCCATTAATTTCAGCTGGATCAATCTCTAAATGTGTATATTGAGGAGTGAAATGAAACGTGCTGATATCTTTCCAAACAATCAATCGTCCAAATTCTAAATATACATTAAAAGAAAATGCAGAACTTTCACATCATGAGGTGGACTTTATTACTTAACAAGATATACTTTAAAAGTGAACTAAATTTTGTGCATGTTATTCTAAGAAAACAAAGTGTTAAATATTAAAATATTTATATTTGTTGTGACTGATTAGATGTAAGATGTGTGTATAAGAAGTCAGGACACTAAAAATGCTAGCCCAAAAAGAATGTGTACTTTTTTCTTTAGACTTGAAGAAGAGTTCTGTAAACTTGAAAGCTTGTCTCTCTCTCTCACCAACAGAACTCGAGCTAATAAAATATGTTACCTCACCCACCTTTTCTAATATCCTGGGACCAACATGGCTGCAACAACATGGCATACAAAAAAAAAAAGCACTTGTCAGATAAGCTGTAGTGAATGAGTAAATCATTCTCTCTTTCAAATAAAAGATATAAAAGGTAGATAGATCTTCAACCTCCATAACTTTGGAAACTTATTCACTGACATTCCCATTGTGCATGTAATGTTTATCTTTTTTGACATGCCTGTTAGATCAGGTCACTATCAGAGGTACCTTTGCAACAAATAATATTAGTGACGAAAATACAATATGATTGTTCAAGGCAAGCTTCAGATGGCAATAAAACATAACCCTGTCAAAAACAAAATGCCACAACAGTAAGCTATGCCCAAGATTTAATTTCAAGAATTACTCATTGCTGTATCATCACTTTGCTTGCATAGCTCCCAGTCAAAATATGTCTTGCTTTACAAATATAGACAGACAACTGTATTGGATTATGTTTCTTACCTATAACAAGTAGTTCCATATGGACATTCAGGCCTGTCATCGTCATCTTGACTTACAACCTCCACGTCATGATAATCGCAGTCACCAGGGTGACTGAACTGCTGAAAATGAAGTGGATTCTTCCTGTGATGTTAAGGAACATATGTAAGTAAAAGTAAACAATATGACATTCACCACTCATGTGCATACAGGGATGGGGAATGCTGTGCAGCTAATACAAGCAAGTTTATATTCAACAATGCATAGTTATTCATTTGTTTGTGGCTATGAATGTAGTGGCAAGCTTCAATTCTGTAATGTTAGTCGTTTAAGACCTATTTTCACAGCAAATCATATAAAAGTTTTCAGTTTCTTTGTCTTAGCTCACGGG
This sequence comes from Chrysemys picta bellii, assembly GCF_011386835.1. NCBI lineage: Eukaryota > Metazoa > Chordata > Testudines > Emydidae > Chrysemys > Chrysemys picta. The sequence goes on from NC_088793.1 coordinate 190,813,243, forward strand.
ACTTGATTGTGCTCCGATAAAAGTTAAATAGGAGTTTTCCCCATTGACTTCAAATTGAAATAGTATACGGTAACTAATGGCCTGATACAAACTTCACGTGCTTTTTTCAGTACTTCTGTACAAGATGAAACATGCGGAAAAAAGTCTCTCTGTAGCAGGTAAAACCCTATTACAAAATACCTGCAATACTTTGACCAAAGTCATGATAACCCAGTTGTAGAGACAAGTCCTTACTTAGGAATAGCTGGGTCTTATTTTCCTGACACCCAACCCTTCAGATCAGTTCCTACAACTGTAAACTACCCTACTACAGTACAGAATCTCCCCTTAGTGATCATCTTGCAAAGCGTGTTTCAATTAACTATTTCCATACAATATACACATTAATGATTGCTGTTTTTCTTGCCCTACTTAAATAGTTAAACTGCAGCCTCTTTTGTATTTGCAACTTTTATGTTTTAAAACCCATAAATAAATACAAACACCCATAGGCATATTCACACAATTCTTTGTCTTTCTGTCTCTCGCTGACAGGAGTACAAGATGCCAAAATGCATCTTCCTCAGTCTACTTGAACAGACCACGAAAATAGTCTCTTTTCTCTGACAAAAAAAGGAGTGCCCGAATCTCAAACTGCAAGATATAATTATTGGACCAGGACATGTAAGGTGCGATCATTACATCCATAAATTACAATCCCATTCCAGACACTAGTTCAGACAGTAGGATTGCTATACATGAAGCCAGAAGCCACGTGGGACAACTCCATGATTGTCATAGCGGCCATGAACTCCTAAGAATTTCTATACGACCACTAAAGCCACTGAGTACTATCAGCCTCAGCACATCAGTGCCACCACAGTGAGAAGTCTAGGGATTTCAGCTATAGCTTCTGCAAAGTGCTCTATACAATCATATTAAGCTCATCTTACTCCAATCCAGGGACTCATGCATTAGCAGAAACTCAAAATTTTGAAGCAGGTAAGCTCCTGCTACATCTGAGACCTGATACTAAAACTATTAACAGCATATTACTTTTATGTAGTACAAGGATTTCAAAGCACTATACAAATATACCAATTTATAGATGGGTTAACTGATGATAAGGTAAGTGATTTGTCAAAAGTCACACAGCAAGTTATTGTCAACTATACCACTGGAATCCAGACTGATCAACCCACTAGGCAACACTGCCACACTTGAAGTTGTGTGCACTAACTGCAGAAAGACACTCTAAGGTTGCATTTAACATTTTATCTTTTTAAACTATCACCGAACCCTTTAGAGATCATCATCACTTCCTTCCGTCAGATTAAGAGCAACAAAATTAATGATGTCTTGGGGAATTAACTGAGCTTTTTTGTTCAAGAATAGTCATCAAGATGAAACCAAACCTTTCTAGAGTCAGTTGGTTCAATTAGGTTTCTAGAGGTAATGCTAATATATTACCTAGATAAGCAAGGAGAACAGACCACCAAGATTAACTAACACAGCTTTCATAACGCTCCAAAAGAAAATAACGCTCTTGAATTTATATTTATGTTAATTTCCACTCCAAGATTCAGACAGCAGTAGGTTTCTATCTAATGCCTCAAGTCCAACAGCAGACATTTCTAGAAGTTACAGTATTTTATATGTCAGTTTTCTTTTTAGGGATACTTTATACAAAACATGAAGATTACTGAATAATGTGCCTTTCACCAGAGGAGGTCTTTCTAATAATTTTTTGTTCAATCAAGCATATAGATTTCTTAGGGACACTGACTGAATTAGTTAACTGTCAAATTGCATACTGTGTGTGAAGTAGCTTAAATGGTCATCAGGGCAAATAAAATATTATACTCTACCCTGTCCTGTCTGATGAAGTCCTAGCTGTTCTGCTTTCATTTCATGCTCTGCTCAATGTTACCCAGCATGCATAGTAAAAGCATCAAATTATATGCCATAGATAAGCCAATGTTTCCCTTCTTGACAGCAGAAGAACAACCTACTCATTATTCCCATTGCTTTACTTACAGTTAGCTTTCTACTTTTCTAAGGCACAAAAAAATTCAGACAAAAGTAAAGGAACACCCATCCATTACACTAGGGAATGACCCGTAGGTGACACTGTCGAAATGGCTGAATTCTATAATAAACTCTTGGACAGTAGGGAACTCTAATGTTCAGTTGACCAGAACAACATGGTTTTTCTTGTGTAAGTACCGTAAGTTCAATACATTACTTACAAGAGTATTTTATATGCCTATAAAGATTCACAAGCTATGCGGCTTTGTAAAATAAAAGCTTTAAATTATACTTGATATATCGGAGTTACTTAATACCTGCAGCTTCACAGTAATTTATAGAAAATTTTAGTTATTATATACCCAACTTGCTGCTAAATAAAACATTTGAACAAAAAATAACAGTTACCAAAAATCTTCCTGCTGTGACAACGAGCTATTTACTACCGTTTTTTAAGATTCCTGACTAGCTAAAGGATCTTTAATCAAACCAGTTACAAAGTCAGTCTAGTTGATTCGAATCAATAGATTGGATTTTAATTCTCATTTATTTGCTAGAAGGCTTTTCATGGGTGTACAAGCAACAAACACATTTGGAACATCAATTTTTTTTTTAAAGATGACTTTGCTGCTACAGTATCACCACCATTGGAGTCCCATTAACAAAAATGCAGTCACAAGCCATAGCTATTATAGTATTGATTGTAAACCTGAAGAGTTTTAATCTAAAGTTCTGACATGCTAGGATGTGTCTATAGTAACATCCTCCATCATTAAGTTTACTGGAAGAGAGAATTCAGAGAGGCTTATCAAATGCTGGGCTAAGTTTAATATTAGCGAAAACTAAAGATATTCCATTTTCAGAAGGGAATAAAATGTAAAATATTTAGAAAAAGATGTATATGTGAAGCCAAGAGTTCCTATGGGTCCTGTCCTGCCAGATCAGACAATAGGTTCTATATCTGTCCCTTCTATGGAGAGCAGACATGAAACACCAGGGCTTTGGTGAGTTCGCTGTCCCTCTATAAAGGGTGCAACGGCTTCCAGACTCCCACTGAGTAAATTAACAGATGAGACTACTTGAGATAAAGGATGGTATTGTGGTTAAAGCACTGGCTTGGGACTCTGGAGATCAGAGTTCAGTTCTTGGCTGTACCACACACTACCTTTAAAACCCTGGACAAATCACTTGATCTTTCTGGGCCTCGTTCCCCATCTGGAAAATGGGGATATACAGTCCTTCCACCACCTTTTGTCTATTTACACCGTAAGTACCATGAAACAGGGACAGTTTCGTACTATGTATATACAGCACCTTGTACAGAGGGAGCCTGATCTTGGTTGCCACCTCCAGGCATTAATGCAGTGCAAACAACCAACCTTCTACTGACAGGGAGAACTATTTGGGCTGGAACAAAAACACATGAAAAACATACCAGCATGTAAGAATTTAGCCTTTACTATTGTCATGAGCGAGCCTAGACAATGGGGTTGGTTTACAACTGGTTGGTTGGTTAACAACTGAATTGAACATTGACCCAATTTATTTCATTCTCAAGCAAAACTGTGGTTGTTGTGATTTGGGATAATGGAAACGGTCAAGTAGCAAATAGTGACACCATCTTATCCTTGGAGCAAAGGTGATGCGGTATCACTGAATTTGAATCTCCAGACATTCTCTCAAAGCCTGGTGATAGGATCATGGTATGAGAGCTGATCACCAGGCTTTCTCCTCTAGCTGAAGTGGCCTCCAGCTCTGTATGGGAAGAAACTGCCTGTTTGTGATTTATAAAAAGGAATGCCTGAAGATACAGGGAGAATAAGTGTGTTGCAGAGGTCAATTTTTCTTTAGTTCTTATTGTCAGCTACAATTTTAAAAGACTTGACTGAGGGGGTTCCTCGGATAGACACACACAATAGGGAAGAACCATTATGTTTGCAAAAAGTTCACCTGTGGCCCAGGATCTCGCTGGTTACTGTAAACTTAGTACATATGGAGTAGAAGGTTGAATGCTATTTTAATTGGCTTTGTGTTAATATTCCAAGGTCACATCCAACAAACAGGCCCTTTTGGCAGGAGTTTGCCAGATTAAAAGTGAAGCTCTCAAGGCCATTCAACTATTGCTGAAGTGGAGAACAGTGAATGAAGAGAAATAATTAGGGAATCTTTCTGAAGGGTTTAGACCTAACCAGACAGAAGGCTAGGGCTCTCTTGACATTAAGGGTGTGCAACAGTACCTCTTGTTTATCTAGGTGAGGTTTAGGGAGGAAGACTGGCAGGTGAATGGGTTGGTTAATATGGAACTCAGAGATTTTAGATAAAAATGTGGGGCATGATCACAATGTGACCTTGTCCTTTAAAAATACTGTAAAAGGGAGGGGGGGGGCTTGCCGACACGATGGCTGTCAGGAATGCAGTTTTCATTGATAAATGGAGGAGCGAACAGGTAGCCATCGGTTCAAATGGTGGTCTTGTAAGGCATTTAAGAACCAGACTGAGGTCCCAAACCAGAGCAGGATGCTTGACTGGTGGAAAGAGATTTCTGAACCCCCTGAGGGACTTCACTGTTGTTGGGTGGGCAAAAACGGAATAACCCTCTATTTGAGAATGAAAAGTAATGATGGCTGCCAGATGGACTCTAATGGAGCTCAGCAATAGCCCCAAACTTTTTAGTGTTAGGATATAGTCCAGTATAGCTGGCAGCAATGAGGTTGTCAATGGAATATGTTTGAGGTCACACCCACAGACAAATCTTGTCCATTTTTAAAACTATGTGTAGCGAGTAGACTGTTTTCTGCTAGGTAATTGTACTTTTTTACCTCCTCTGATCAGGTTGTCCCGAGAGCCATCGACCAACCATGTTTTGAGACGAAGCACTCAAGGAGATTGGGGCAAAGAATCTTCCCAGTAGAGGAGATGAGGAGCGGCCTGGAGAGTGATCGGTGAGCAAATGGTCAGTTGTAACAAGTAAAGAAACTATGTTTGTCTGGGACAGGTCAGGACTATCAGGATGACTCTGGCTCTGTTCTTTTTTATTTTGGAGTAGAACTTTGGCTATTTGAGGAGTCGGTGGGAATGCATACAGTAGATCGGACAACGAATGAAGGTGAAAGGCATATCCCCGGGATCGGTGACCCAGACTGCCTCTGGAGCAGGGCACAGCTCTTGTTTATCGAATATAGAATATGTGGTGGGTATCCAATGGCCATTATTTTTGTTACCAAAATGAACCTGGAACATATCCCCTTTCCTCTGTGCTGCATGGGAACTGTTTTGTAGCACCCAAGTGTAGGAGAAAGTCTATTTCTTGACCAAGCAAGTTCTTGTGAGAGGGGTCCCTGAAGAGGGATGGAAAAGAGGTGTTGGTCGATGGAAGAGTAAAAATGTGGCTGATGTACCCTGTGGAGATGACCTCCAAAACCCACTTATCTGTAGTGATAGACTCCAAGCCTGTCTGAAGTGGTAAAGGCAGGCGCCAAAGAGAGGAAGGCAGGTGAATTGGTACAGCTGGTAAAGATGAGGATGGTAATTCAGACCCTGGACCAGTCAATCAAAATTACTGTTTGGAGATGAAAGGGTGAGAGGTCAAAGCAGAGAGGTGGATAGTTTCCTTCTCTGGAATTTCTCTCTTTTCTGATGTGGTTCATACCACCTCTGGGAGGTTGGGAACTGGGCAGTATGGGATCTCTCAGCTGTCGGGGACTTGCTAAACAGTCTTTTGTAGGCAGGTGTAGAAATCCCAAGAGAATGCAAAGTAGCCCTGGAATTCTTTTACATGCACAGAGAATCATCTGCGCTATCTGCAGAAAGTTTAGACCCATCAAATGGGAGGTCTTCCACTGTATTAAGGACCTCTTTCGGAAATCTGGAGACCTGGAGCCAGGAAGCCCTTCTCAGAACTGCCACTGTAGAAATCAAACAGGTGGCAGTATCAACAGCATCAAGAGAGTTGCTTGTGGTGATGTTCTGTCAAGCAGCTGGCCTTACCCAATAACTGCCAGGAATGGCTCTCCATGCGCCGCCAGTAGGTGGTCAACAAAAGAGTTCAGTTTGGTGTAATTTATATGATTATATTTCACCATTAATGCCTTGTAGTTCACGATTCTAAATTGTCAGGAGGCTGACAAATAAGATTTTCTACCAAGTAGGTCTAGACGCTTATGATCTTTGTCATGGGGCATGGATTTAGCATGATGCTGCCTTCCACATTTGTTAACTACATTAACCACCAAAGAATTAGAAAAGTGATGAGAAAATAAAAACTCAGTCCTTTGCTGGAATGTAGTATTTCTTATCCACTCTTTTGTGTGTAGGTGGAATTGAAGCTCAGATGTGTTGAACGATCTTTGCAGGGTCCAGAAGGGCCTCATTGACAGTTAAGGCTATGCAGGCAGATGAAGCTTTATGAAGGATGTCAAGCAGCTTATGAGGAGGTTCTTTAACTTCCTCGAGAGGTATCTGCAGGGAGAGTCAGCAATTCTCTTGACCAGATCCTGAAACTGCTCAAAGTCATCTACCAAGGATGGAAGAGGAGGCAAAACTGCTTCATCCGGCAATCTTGGCTGGAAGAGAGATCTCTTCATGGGCTCTAACTTACAGCTTCTCAGAGGTTTCTGCTTGAGGATCAGGACTCCTAGAGAGGGCAGGCAATGAAGGCTGCCTCTCTCTCCGATGGGTGGTGCTTGAAGTCCTAGAAAATTGCTGGCAATAGGCCACCCAAGGATCCCTATATAGCCAAGAAGGTGGTATAGCAGGGGGCACCCATGGGTGTTCAAACGAGCGAGATGGCGGCTGCAACCTTGGGCCATGAGTGGTCATAGGCTCAGAGACTTCTGGAAAGGGGCCTCTATAAGGGTGAGGAAGAGAGTCCTGGACCAATATTTGGGAAACTGGGGCAAGCTCTTCATCAGAATCTTCTTCCTTAAACTAGCTATAGAATGATGGAGCACCCAGAGAAATGAGGTGAAACTATCGGTATTAGGTGAATTTCCGGTGATCTTGGTACTGAAAATATGCTGGAGCCGAAAAGCAGAGATTCGAGCATCTCAGATACAGCCAGGTCCCAGGGAAAACAAAAACTCCTGCTGTACCGAGTCCGTGGTCTGTACTGAGGTAATAGTGGCCAAGGGAGCTGAAAGTACAGTGAGTCTCGGTCGCTCCAAGGGAAGTGCAGTAAGAGCCTGAGCAGGCTTCTTCAGTACCGAGGCAGCAGAGGAAGAGCTCTTCTTGCCACCTCGGTCTGCTGACAGTACTGATGATCTTTCCAAGCCTGAGGTTTTGCTGGTTTTTGGTCTAGCAGTGCCCTCGATACCTGAGGAACCAGCAGCCTCATGGGTACTGGACTGGAGAGCAGATGGTGTCTTCAGCTACTTCAGTACGAATGACAATGGGTTTTTTGAGGTAGATTCCTGACCTGGAGAACTCTGAGCATGTTCTTTGGAAGATTTATGAGAGGAGCCTTGGGTCTTCCTCTTAGATGCCCTCGAGGAGTGTGGCTCAGAGATAGTGGAGGCAGCAGACTTGCTCGGAGACCATTGTACCCGAAGGGATGGGGAGAGAGGACCCTTGGCCTGGGTCAAAAACCGGGCACAGAGAGCTCTCCATCATGTGGAGAGGAAGTTTGATCTCCCTGTTATTTCTGGCTCTAGATTTTAATGCCAGGCAGAACAATGTGCAATTCCCCAAGACAACAGATGCACCAGGAGTGCCTGTTGGTTACCAGAACTGCTTCTTGGCATGACAGATCAACGTTTGAAACTGGGAGTACTGGGCATATGATAACCTCCCAGTGAACAAGAACTATCTACTAAGTAATATCTATATAATATATATGAAAATAAATACAGTAACTCCTCACTTAAAGTCATGTCAGTTAATGTTGTTTCGTTGTTACGTTGCTGATCAATCAGAGAACATGCTCATTTAAAGTTGCGCTATGCTCCCTTATAACGTTGCTTGGCAGCCGCCTGCTTTGTCCACTGCTTGCAGGAAGAGCAGCCCATTGCAGCTAGCTGGTGGGGGCTTGGAACCAGGGTGGACCGGCAGCCCCCCTATCAGCTCCCCATTCCCCTAAGTTCCCTGTGCGGCAGCCGCCCAGCAGACTATCAATTGCCAGCAGTTCAGCTGTCCCTCCCCCACTGCCATGTGCTGCTCTTGCCCTCTGCCTTGGAACTGCTCTCTGGAGCTTCCTGCTTGCTGTGCAGGGGAGGGAAGAGAGGAGCTAATGATCGGGTGGCTCCCTCCCCCCTGCTGCTGCACCCCGCTGACCCCCATCTTCCAAAGAGCAGGGGGGACACACGACAGGGCTCAGGACGGAGGGAGCTTCCTGGCAGCGGCTGCCATCTCAGCTTGCTGATCTACTTAACAAGGCATTGTACTTAGAGTGGGGTCAGTGTACTTAAAGGGGCAATGCGCATCTCTCTCACACACACAGGTTGTGTCTCTGTCTGCCATGCTGTCTCCACTCCCTCCATTCATGCTGCCTTGTAGAGTGTGAGGCTACATTAACAACGAGTTAACCCTGGAGGGCTCAGCCAATTGCTAGTTCATCATTTAGCAGTAAGGCATTCCCTGGGAAATATCCTACCCTCTGACTCCACCACCTCAACCAAGCTTCACAATCATCATTGCTGGGTACCAGTATTAAATTGTTTATTTAAAACTTATACGGTGTGTATATATATAATATAGACTTTTGTCTGGTGAAAAAAAATTCCCTGGAACCTAACCACCCCCCCACCCCCATTTACATTAATTCTTAAGGGGAAACTCGATTCGCTTAACATCATCTTACTTAAAGTCGTATTTTTCAGGAACATAACTACAATGTTAAACTAGGAAGATAAAGCTACTACTACTTACTAACCAATTACACTGATACTACAACTGGAATAAAAACTGGGACACAGTTGAGGTAACCTCAATGGGAACAACTGCCAGAGATCCATCTCCGGCTGAGGCAGTTGGAAAGCAACTAAGGGCAGTTCACCTGCGCAGGGTTATATAACAATGGCCGTGCACTAAGCTGACTACCACACGCGCAGGCCGAATAGACAGGGCTATGAGAAATCTCTGGCAGGGTGCATAAGTGCGCCTAGAGTGGAGTACCCAGAGGTACATTACTTGAAGAAGAATTAACTGTTGGGGGAAGATAGAACATGCAATTGCTTCAATAAATGCACATACATAAAATCACATTTTCTAATAAAATCTTTGTCTGTTAATAAAATGCACACACGCTGGCCATTCTCTCCAATTCAATTTCTTTTCTCTACTGTACTTGTAACTGCCTGGTGCAAGCTGTTCTATTGCTTATTGAACTGTGGTTTCTAATTTGCTGAACTATTTCACCCTCTGCTGAGGTTATATTGATTGGTCGGTAACATTTCCAGAATATCCCTTTTTATGTTTCTAAAAAGATTGCTACTCTATCTGATCTTTTCTAATCCTTTGCTTACAATATTTTGAAAAAGGAGACTAATGATTCTACCATTATCTCCCATTTGGGGTAAGTAGTGACTTGCTAGCAGTAATTTGAATCTAGCTTATTTACAATTCCACTTTACCTGTAGCAACTTGACCCATACATGCAGGGTGCCCTGTTCTGCTTGGTTTGTTTAGAACTCTGTAGAGCATCTGCGCTTCTGGCTGAATTTAAATCTTCAGCTTCAGGATCCTGATTTAAATCAAGCTCTTGAGTCTCAGCTAGGGGAACATGAGAGTGGGATGGCTTGTCCTGGTGCATCTGTTGGCTTGCAGAATGGATAACCTCATCGTTGTTTTCCCTTTTATTCATTTTATTTGTGTCAGTGGAGAGCTGACTTTTTGCATCTAGCCTGTGTTCAGACCACTTGCTGTGGAGCTGACAATCACTTTTCTCCACAGAACTTTCAATCTTTTGTGACACAGTCTTGTTATCATTCTCTTCCACTTTCCTCATAGCTCTGGCAAGAGGTATTCCCAATGCATCCTGTGAAATAGAAAATAAAAGATCACAACAATCTTTAGAGTGCCTTACTGTGCAAATAGTTCTATGGATCACTCATAGAGTAATGCACTTTTGAATGTAAGCAGGTTTCAGATTCTGTCATCATAAGCATTCAGGACATATGTTCCTACAGAGGAGATGATACAATCAAATACGATTTAAAAAAAATCTTTTCTGTGTTTATAATAAAATTTAAATCAGAAGCTTGAGTTCAGGACTCTACTTTTATCAAGAAACAGATTAGAGTTTGTCAAAAGCTATTGTGGTCAGAGCTGGAAGCTTTGGCTAACAAATTCTTCCTTTTAATTTTGTGAGGTCTCTCTCAGATATAAATACACACATACGTATACACATAGTATAGCTTCTATCTCAATAACTTGTGTAAGATGCTTTCTATAAGGCATGTGCTCCCTTATTTACTATCTGAGACCAGAGCTGGGCAAAATTTTTGGGCTGAAACTTCCTTCAGTCCAAAATGCAGATTCAGGTCAAATCAAAAAAATCTGCAAATTCATGTAGATTTTGGCAATTTGTTTCAGGTGGGAAAAAATTAGAAATGCTGAAACTATATTTTTCAACATTTCCAAAATTAAACTTTTGTATTTCTTGGGCTAGATTCAGAAGGGGATTTAGGCACCAGTCACAAAACCAATAGCCCTGTGATTAGAGCCCTCACATAGGATGCAGAAAACCCAGGTCTGAATCCCTGTTCTGGGGAAGGGACTTTAACCCAAATCGCCCCCCTCCCATGTTCACTGGATGAGAGAGACACAAACACAGAGAGAGACAGACACTAAAGCCTGGTAGTTAGGGCACTAACCTAAAAGGGGGACACCTGCATTCAGTCCCTGCTTTAGAGTGTGGATTCAAATCTGGGTCTCCCACATCCCAGGAGAGTGCTCTAGCAATCTGACTGTTAAGTATAAATGGGGGACACAGGCACTTCCTCAGTTTTGTGAACAACACCTAAATCCCCTTCTCATTCTAGCTCATTTCCAAAATTTCCTTTGCATTAATTAGAAACGGTTAAAAATGCCTGAAGCAAACAAAAGGTTTCAAATAAAAGGTTTCACTCAACACAAAACTATTTTTTTCAGACTTTTCGATTTAAGAAAAATTCAAGAAAATTTCAGTTTTGGGTTCACCCAATATGAAGTTTTCCACAATTTTTTGGAACTGCCAGCGAACGAAAAATCCGTTATTCATGCAGCTCTAATCTAGAAACACAAATGCTACAGACTGTATATACAGATTACATAATGCTTTAATATACTACAAAACTGTTATGAGATCTACACTTTCCAGTGTTAACTGTAGAAAGGCTCCCCTCCAATACATTTATTTCAGTTCATATTAATATGAATTTTGAGAAGTTTGTGGTATTTCTCTGATTTAGTGGGTTGGCCTCTTTTTTTGTGTGTGTGCACGTTCTTTTAAAATTCTGGAACTAACCAAATGAATGTCAAAAATAAACAATAATATGAGTAGTGGGATAAAATTTATTCAATATCAAGTAAGCCTTCCTGATAATTAGATATACTGTATAGTAGGGGTGTGCAGTAGTTTTTGCAGGGAGACCACCCCACAAATTTTAGTAAGTCGTCACGGGCCGCACATTTCTACTATATTAATGACATATTTTAATTCTACCCCTTGACTGCAGTGCCACCTAATAAAATAATTCGCGCAAAAATTGAGGGTGCAGGAGAAGGTGCGGGTTCTGGGAGGGAGTTTGGGTGCAGGAGGGTTCTGACCTGGAGCAGGGGGTTAGGGTGCGGGAGTGGGTGCGAGGTGCAGGCTCTGGCCAGAAGGCGTTTACCACAGGCAGCTCCCAGCCGGCGGCGCAGCAGGGCTCAACAGGTTGCCTGCATGCCATGGCCCCATACCGCTCCCAGATGCAGCTGGCTGCTGGCACGTCTCTGTGTGCCCTTTGGAGGGGGAGGGGGGCAGCGGGTCTCTATGTGCTGCCCGGGCCCGCAAGCACTGCCCCTACAGCTCCCATTGGCCGGTTTCCAGCCAATGGGAGCTGTGAGGACGGTGCTGGGGGAGGGGGCAGCACGCGGAGCTGCCTCCCCTTCCCCTACCAGGGACACGCAGAGACATGCCAGCAGCAGCCGGCTGCTTACAGGAGCAGCGTGGGGCCACAGCAGGCAGGCAGCCTGCCTGAGTGCCCTGCTGCGCTGCAGGACTTTTAGCAGCCCAGAGATTGCGAGGACAAAAATGTTAGTCATGGCGGGCTGGACAGAAATGTTAGACGGGCCGTATTTTGCCCACCCCTGCTGTATAGTCTCACTAGAGGAGCAGTTAAAACAGGTGTAATCAATTATTTTTTGTCAAAGTCTAAATTTCTTGGTCAAGGTATAGTCAGGGTCCAGACTCCAGAGAAAATATAAAACCAACAATGATAATAATAAATAAATAGATTTTGCTGTCTGTTCAGAAGCATCTGGCAGTCTGGATTAGGCCCACGGTCCACCTATTGACCACCCTCATTGTCTGAGACTTAAAACTAGACTGCACAAAACACAAAAAGTGCACCAGGTAATAATCCTGCATTTGCAGGGAGATTGACTGAATGGCCCAACTAACCTCCCCCTCTATTTTGTATGATTTCTTCCCCCACAGCAACCCTTCATCCATTCCTTTGTCTATATTATGTCTAATTAAGCTACAAACAGTTACTTCCAAGCACTGTATTCTCACCGAAGAAAAGAGCAATTAAGTAAAGTTATGGACAACAGTTTTTTACTTGTAATGGTCATGGCAATCGGGTCAAATGTGCGCTATCTGTTGGCTGGCTGCAGCTTAGAGTGAATCAGAAGTACGTCTATATTTCAACTCTATACGAGATTTTTTTCCCTTAGCTAAGTATGGTAATAGAGGAATAATGCTCTGAGACTGAAGCACCAGGGTTTTATGGCTCATCTAGTAATTAGTGTTTCCTTGTTTGAAGCAATGAATTAATCGCAGAATGGCATTCAACCAGCTAATTTTTTTCTGCAAAGTCTGAAGAAAATTGGTCATGCTGTGTTTGAGTTAAAGATAATTAAAAGACACTTTGAATATGGAACCACTCAGTACAGCTTCATATGAGCTGCAACCAGAGTTCCATTATCAACCCTATAACTCACTCACTATATAATTTGTCATGAGGAAAGTGTACTTTTTAGGGTACACTACTCAGTAGGGAAGCTTACCATGTTAAGCACTATGCTCTGCAGTAAACATTTATAGGAGCAGGCCCTTACATTATAAGCTCCTTGGGATCTTTGTCTCATGCCTGTGAAGCCCAATGCATGCTTTAAGTAGGGTTGTCAACCCTCCAGGATTGTCCGGGAGTCTCCAGGAATTAAAGATGAATCTTTAATTGAAAATTATGTCATGTGATGAAACCTCCAGGAATTCGTCCAACCAAAGCTGGCAGCCCTAGCTTTAAGGTGTTGTAAAATGTAATATTTTAAGATAATATTGATAGGGTTACATGAATATTTTAAATTAATATTGAAAGGCCTTTTCAAATTGTTACATAAATACAGAGCTCAAGGTACGTACACATAATTTCCAAACTTACGGTAGCAGAGTGAAATTTCACTTCCAAGGATTGGTTCTGTCTGGATAATAGGCTTCATTCTCCAACTAGTAGGTGCATGGTTAATTTTTCAAGTCCTGGGAGGGTATAAGCCATGTCTTCACTGCCTAATGCAGGGGTTGTACTTCGACAGTACATTCTCCACCATTTACTCTCTATTTAAAGAGAAGGGACTTTCTGTTCTAATTCTCCGACAGCACTAGGAACTAACTTTTCCACTAGGCCTGGTGGTCCTTATAAGGAATGCTCCATGCGATCTTTCTCCTCACCAGAGGGTGTTGTTAACACTTCTTAAGTCCACATTTAAAATACTAAGACTGGCAAACTGAATATTTTTACGTCAAGAGACAAGAAACAATCCATAAGGTTTAAGCTCTTCATGATGAGCTCATTCCAAGGTAAACACATTAAAGGTAGAATAATGTGGGCAGTCTTTGCAGTGTAAACTGATCACAGTGTAGTTTAATGGCTGAAAATGCATAATTAAAAAAAAATCTTTGACAGGCCCACGATGATAAAATCACACGTTAATTTTGATGTTAGAAAGATCTTTAAACCATTAAAATAAAATAAAGTGACTGGTAGAAGACTTTCTTTTTAAGATTTTTTTTTAAATAGAAGTTCAAAGGCAAACATTTTTCAGGGAAAGCCTCATTATCTCATCACAAAATGTGGCTTTTTCGTACTTAGTTGCCAGTAATTATGTTTACAATACTAGCAGGAAGAAAGAAAATAAAATAATGGTGACAACGTATTGCAGAAGTTGCAATGTGAATTCTTGTTTCCTCTGTGTAGCAAAACAAAACTAATGCACATACTGTATGTCACACTCTGTGTTTATGAAAACTCAAACAGCCACTATTTTGACAATAAAATGATGACTTCCGCTGCCAGAAAACAGAAGTTATTTCACCAGCGTTTGTTAACTCATTATCATTTTACTTCTCAGCTTGTCATCCAAGTAGTATTAAAAAAAAAAAAAAAAAAAAACAGCTTACACACGAGCTAGTTTTTGCCTAGAACATGGATACAGATAAGGTAGGAAAAGCTTATTGACCAACAGGTACCTGCTTTGGACTGAGATCAGACAGTTCCCCATGCCCAAACAACAAGAAGCTACTAAAATGGCCTACTCACAAAAGTTCATGATTTAGTCTAATCTCAGAACACCTTTTTAGGAAATTCCATCCCACAAAAAAAGACATGAAATAAATGACACTATGACCACTCATTAAACATAAAAAGAACAGGAGTACTTGTGGCACCTTAGAGACTAACAAATTTATTAGAGCATAAGCTTTTGTGGGCTACTGCCCACTTCTTCGGATGCATATAGAGTGGAACATATATTGAGGAGATATATATACACACACATACAGAGAGCATGAACAGGTAAGTAAATTTGTTAGTCTCTAAGGTGCCACGAGTACTCCTGTTCTTTTTGCGGATACAGACTAACACGGCTGCTACTCTGAAACCTGTCATTAAACATAGCCACTGAGGCTAAAACAGAGGTGTCCATTCCCCTCATCTCCCAGATCACCCTGTTCGGTTTTCTTCACTAGCTTCCTGTTGAACACTAAGTTAAATTCAGGATTTTTGTCTTAATTTTTAAAGCACTCCTATTAAATTTGCCCAGGTTACCTTAGGGGCCAGTCATTGATCATGACATCCCACAACAGATAAATTCCATTGAAACAATGGAACTGGCAACCCAAAGATTGAGATCCGTAGACAGGAGACAGCTTTCTTGGCAACTAGTCAACAACTGTGGAACTCACTTCTGGAAGAAATCAGAATGACCACAAATCTGTGTGCCTTCCAAAGAAAATGTAAAGCCCAGTTTCCTGACCTAGCTTTCCCACACTACCGGCACCTCCACCAAAATCACTTATTAAAATCTAAAAACCAAGATACCCTACAACAAAAACTTAACACAATATAGAGGAAGGGAAAAAATACAGAGATCTTCTTGTGCTCACTAATATATTAAGTTACTCAGATTGCACAGCAATGGATTCAGCATGCGAAGCAATGGAGAAATTAGATAATGGAGACCACATCCTGCCTCCTCTATATATATATATACACACATACAGAGAGTATATGTGTGTGTATATATATCTCCTCAATATTTATTCCACTCTGTATGCATCCGAAGAAGTGGGCTGTAGTCCACGAAAGCTTATGCTCTAATAAATTTGTTAGTCTCTAAGGTGCCACAAGTACTCCTGTTCTTTTTGTGGATACAGACTAACACGGCTGCTACTCTGAAATAGTAATTCCTGTTTTTAATTTGTACAACACTGGGAAGGCAAGTTTTATCTGGAATAAACATTTTATCATGAGATAAAAAGCTGAAGATAGTTATAATGCAAGAGATGAACCAATTTTAAAGCTCTAACATTGCTAACTGTACTTCAATAATACTTGAAATAATGGGGCTCAGCAACATACAAAAAACATTACCCGTGATGGGGGGACAGTAGCTTCCTCTTCAGTAGTTTTGCTCTTTTTTCCCTGATCCTGTTCCATCTCTTTGAAATCCCCTAAACACTCTTCAGAAGCTAACCGTTTTCTCCCCTGCACATTTGCTCTTGACTTTGATGGTTCCATATCGCTTTTTCCTCTCCCTCTGCCTCTTGTTACTCCACGACCTTAAAGAAAAAGAAAAAGAGGACATTTATGGGATCCAACCTTGAATGCAACCTTCAAGACCTCAGGAGACCCCAGAAGACTGGAGAAAGGCTAATGTAAAAAGGGGGGAAAATGAGCTGGGAAACTATAGACCAGTCAGCCTGACTTTGATATCTGGGAAGCTACTAGACCAATGTATAAAACATTCAATTTGAAAATACCTGGATGATGAAGGGGTAATCACTAGCAGCCACCATGGATTTACTAAGAACAAATCATACCAAACCAGCTTGATTTCCTTCTTTGATACAATAACTGTTTTGGTGGATGGGGGAAATGCAGTGGACATAATATACCTGGACTTCAGCAAGGCTTTGACACAGTCCCACATGACATTCTGATAAGTCAGCTGGAGAAATGCAGGCTCAGCAGTACCACCATTAAGTGGATACATAATTGATTAAACAACCACGAACAAAGAGTAACTATTAATGGAATGATGTCAGATTGGAGGGAGGTCGCAAGTGGGGTTCTAAAGGGACCAGTTCAGGGTTTGGTGTTGTTTAACATCTTTATTAATGACCTGGATGTAGGAATAGAGAGCAAACTGATCTGATTTGCAGATGACACAAACCTGGGGCTAGCAAACACTTTGGAGGATAGAGCTAAAATTCAAAGGTATCTTGCGAAACTGGAGAACTGGGCTATAGAAAAAATGAAATTCAACAAAGACAAATGTAAGGTGCTACACTTAGGGAAGAAAAACCAAATGCACAAATACAGATTGGGGGGAAACTGGCTTAGCTGTAGGACAGCTGAGAAGAATCTGGGAGCTGTGGTGGATCACAACCTCAACATAAGTCACCAATCCAAGGCTGTTCCAAAAAAAAAAAAAAAAAAAAAAAAGCAAATGCAAATGCAATGTTTGGTTGCATTAACAGAAGTATAGCATGCAAGTCACAGGAGGTGATAGTGCCACTCTGTTCTGCGCTGGTTACGCCTCAGCTGGAGTACTGTGTCCAGTTTTGGTCACCAACATATAGAAAGGATGTAGAGAAACTGGAAAGGAGTGAGCGACAAAGATGATCAAAGTGATGGAATGCAAGCCATACAAACAAGGGCTGAAGGAACTGGGTATGTTTAGTTTGGAAAAGAGGAGAATAAGGGGGTGGGGGGAGATATGATAGCGGTCTTCAGATACTTGAAAGGCTGCCATAAAAAGGATGGAGAAAAGTTGTTTTCTCTTGCCACAGAGGGCAGGACAAGAGGCAACGAGTTCAAACTGCAGCACAGCAGATTTAGATTAAATCTCAGGAAAACCTTCCTAACTGTAATAAGTAGGACAATGGAACAGACAGCCTAGGGTGGTCATGGAAGCTCCTTCACTGGAGGTTTTCAAAAGGAGGCTTGGTAGCCATCGGCCTTGGATGGTTTAGACACAACAAATCCTGCATCTTGGCAGTGGGTAGACTAAATGACCCTTATGGTCCCTTCTAAATCTACGGTTCTATGATTCTAAGATGACAAATCCTGGCCATATTAAGAATCAACAGTTTTCCTAAGATAAGGGGTGTTGAGCTGAGTTATCTTGGCCAAGTCAGGTAGCTACATACTGACTATCTATACTTCCGCTGCAGTTTCAATTGAATACAGTAGTCTTTACTTGCTGTTCTCCCTGTTAAATTTGAATATACAAAATTAACCGCTATGAATAGATGATTTGAGAAGGGGGCTTCATAAGAATGATTAAGGGAGAGAGATTCAGTGCATGGCAGAGGACATACTGGACTCTCTTATTTCGCTGATATTGTAGCTTATTAACTATGTAATGGTAAAATAGTCAGGTAAATGGCTTGTACAATGTGTCTTTTATGTAGTATCTTTCACACAAGAGTATCATGAAATGTTGCAGACCATTAACGTTTACACAAGCAAGTTACTATAGTAAACCTGATTCTGCTAAATATACTACCAAATTCACTGTCCATTTTGGTCAATTTCACAGTCATAGGATAATAAAAATTGTAAATTTAATGATTTCAGCTATTTAGATCTGAAATTTCAGTGTTGTAATTGTAGGGGTCCTGACCCAAAAAGGAGTTGTGGGGGGTCGCAAGGTTATTGTAGGGGAATGCGGTACTGCTACCCTTCCTTCTGCACTGCTGCTCATGGCAGCTCTGCCCTCAGAGCTGGGCAGCTGGAGAGCAGTGGTTGCTGGCAGGGAGCCCAGCTCCGAAGGCAGAGCTGCCGTCAGCAGCAGTTCAGAAATAAGGATGACATGGTATGGTACTGCCACCCTTACTTCTGTGGTGTTGCCTGCAAAGCTGGGCCCTCCGTCAGCAGTCGCCACCCTCCGGCTTCTGAAGGCCGCAGCGCAGAAGTAAGAGTGACATAGTATGGTATTGTCACTTACTACTGTGCTGCTGCTGGCGGGGCACTGCCTTCAGAACTGGGCACCTGGCCAGCCGCTGCCACTCTCCGGCTGCCCAGCTCTGAAGGCAGAAGTGCAGAAGTAAGGGTGGTAATACCATGACCCCCTAAAATAACCTTGTGACCCCCCCATAACTCCCTTTTGGGTCAGGACCCCCAATTTGAGAAACGCTGGTCTCCCCCATGAAATCTGTATAGTATAGGGGAAAAGCACACAGAAGACCAGATTTCACTAGGGGAGACCAGATTTCACAGTCCATAATGCGTTTTTCATGGCCGTGAATTTGTTAGGCCTATTTATAGGAGTTATTTGAGAGACACTTTCTGCTTAGCCATTACACCAGGCAGCACTGAATGGGAAAGTGAATAGAGAATCCCCTGCTCCTCTTGCAGCCTGCACAAACCAGGCAAAATCTACAGTCCCACCCACTACGTATCTACTTCTTCTGGGGTATACAGTGACGAAGAGGAAGAGAGGAAGCCAGGGCTATAGTCCCACTCCTGATGCACCAGCGCACAATGTGGGAACAGTGCAGCAAGTGGAGCAAGCTAGGAAAAACAGGGGGTGGAAGTAAATGAGAGAAAGAGAAAGGTTGGAGAATGGAGAATGGAAGATAAATGAAAAATTTCAAATTCATTTTATATTGAATCATTGAAAAAAAACCTAAATATTTTTGAAAAAAATGAACAAAAAATGTTTTATTTAAACTCTTCATGGAAATAAAAAGGGAATTTTTTCAACCGGCTCTAGGTCACAATCTTAAAGTCTAATATCTGGTTCTATAGCACCTAGGTCCAGAAGATAGTTTGTTTCCTGACATAAAAGATGCTCATGGGCAGGATCCCCAAAGAGGAACAGGCGGGGGCGGGCAGGGGAGAGGGAGGTAAAAGTGGACTGAATATCCCAGGGAGATGATCTCCAATACCCACTTGTCTGTGATTATGTGCTCCCAGTTTTGATGAAAGAATAAGGTGGTCACCAAATGAATGCAGATGTTGATTGTTGCAGCAAATAAAAGTGGCAGTGGTAACTAGGGGCCTCGACCAACCGATCAACATTGGTGTTCAGATGTTGATGGCTGTGATGTTGATGATTGTAGAGCAGCTAGTTTCTGTTTTTGTAGTCTTTGTCATTTCCGTTGGGGTTCATAATGCCACTGGGGAGGAGGAAATTGAGCTGGCCGGGATCTCTGTGCCATCTGGGACTTACTGTATCTCCTTTTTTGTGAAGGTGTGTAAATTACCAGGGAATGCAACATTGCTCTAGAGTCTTAATGTGTGGAGGGATTCACCTGTTCTTTCTGCAAATAATTTGGATCCCTCAAATGGGAGGGCTTCCACTGTGGATTGTACCTCCTTTGGAAAGAGAGAAAGGTGAAGCCATGGAGCTCTCCACATAACCACTGTTGCTGAGATGGAGCAAGCAGCTGTATCAATAGCATCCAGAGAAGCCTGAAACAATGTCCTCACGAGGAGCTGACCCTCAGCAATAAGTGCCTGAAAGTGTTCTCTTTGATCAGTTGGGAGATGTCTGATGAAGGCATTTAACTTAGAGTAGTTGGTATGATTGTACTTTGCCATAAGGCAGTGATGGGTAACCAGCTGCCAGTCAGGGTAATCCACTGGTGGGCCACGAGACAGTTTGTTACATTGACCGTCCACAGGCACGGCCGCTCGCAGCTCCCAGTGGCCGCAGCTCACCATTCCTTGCCAATGGGAGCTGCGGGAAGCAGCAGCCAGCACGTCCCTGTGGCCCATGTCGCTTCCCGCAGCTCCCATTGGCTGGGAACGGCGAACCACGGCCACTGGGAGCTGCGAGCGGCCGTGCCTGCGGACGGTCAATGTAAACAAACTGTCTCATGGCCCGCCAGCGGATTACCCTGACGGGCTGCAGGTTGCCCACCACTGCCATAAGAGCTTGGTAATTAGCAATCCTAAATTGTAGGGTCACTGATGAATATGATTTTTGCCCAAAGAAATCCAGTTGTTTCCAGTCCTTGTCAAATGGTGTCAATTTAGCATGGTGCTGTCTTCACATTCATTTACTACGTCAATGAAAATTCAGAGAATTCAGGGATGGGTGAGAAAATAAAATAAAAAGTCGATATCCTTAGAGGGAACCTAATATTTTTGTCTGCTCTCTTGCAATGTGGAAGGTATTGTGTCTGTATCTGCCACGTAGTTTGTGTTTGGTCAAGCAGGGCCTCATTGACAGAGAGTGCAATGCTGATAATGAAGTATGCAAGATGTCTAGTAGCTTGTGTTTTGACTGCCTCACTTCTTCAAGCGGAATGTGAATCCACTACTCTCTTAATGAGATCTTGAAACTGTTTGAAGTTGTCTGCCAGGATTGGTGGGGGAGACATAATGGCTTCCTCAGGAGAGGATGACGAGATGTTGGTCATAGGAGTAGCCTCCTTGTCTAGTCTCTCTTCCTGCTACTCAAATGACTCCTTTTTAAGATTGGGGGCCTGGATAACTAAGCTGAAGGAGACTGTCATCCTCTATCCCTTTGGATGACACTAGAGGTCCTCGAGAATTGGTGCCTATAAGCTGCCCATGGGTCCCAGTATTGCCACTGAGCTGGTGCAAGGGTGTCCTTACCAACTGGGTAGACAGTGTTTCCCATGGTGGTAAACTGGGGCTGTAGCAGTTTCTGGATGACTAGTTCTGTGATATTGTAATGGGGAATCTTCCACAGACACTGAATATAAATCATCCTCCTCCTCCTCTTCATCATCGCTTGACAGAGGTGGAACAGTCATGGACGCTGGGGGAGATTGCCTTGGTACTACACGTAAGTCAGGGGACCAAGATGTGACCATTACCAAAATCATGTCTGTGCTGAGCAGAGACAAGTCAGGCATCTCCAAGACTAGTAAGTCTTTAGAGGAAACGAAATTCCTGCAGTATCAGAGTAGTGGTCTGTACCACTGAGGCAAGCTCCGACGAATGGCCATTAGATGTCATTCTGGTCTTCTGCAGGACCGAAGTACTTGATAACTGAGAAACAAAGTATGATATAGATAAGGAACTCTGAACTCAGACTCTGCTAAGGCTCTGTCTCAGGCCAAAGGCGATTGAGAAGGAACTGCGGGCGGTTTGCCCACACAGCGCTATTTAGCACCAAAGCAGAGCATGAGATGGAGAGAGCACATGTGTGGACCGAGCAGACACTGCTACCTAAAAATCTCGGAACTGAGGTGCAGTGGCGTGAATAAACCTAGAGTGGAGCACCCACAGGAACACTACTCAAAGAACACCACGCAGTTTATGCATACAAACCATTAAAGAGGAAAATTCTCAGCAATCAGCACCCAAACAACCTCTTTCCCTGGATTGTTGTTGGCATTTTAAAGTCAGATTCATTTATTATTTGTATTACCGTATCATCTAGGAGCCGCAGTCACGCACCAAGACCCCACTGTGCTAGCACTGTACAAACAGAACAAAAAGACAGCCCCTGCCCCAAAGAGCTTACAATCCAAGTAGAAGACAGAGGACAGATCAATACAGAGAGGGAGCACAAAGAAACGGTGAGACCATATTGATCAGTTTGATAGGCAGTGGTCCCAGTACACCAGAAGCCTATGTGTTAAATTTTTTTAACGCTGAAGTCAATGACAGCTTCATCCTTTTCCTTGTCAAATATCAATAGACTGAATCTGTACCCTGTGTCATATTGAATTAAACTAACAGACCACATTTTAATATGCTTCCCCCTCAGAGATACTAAATGATATTAATACTCATATCTGAATCATAAATAGGACAATACATGACGAATATGGAATGGTTTTGTTACTATCCATTTATAGGAAAGTGGCAGTATTTAACATTACCCGTGAAGAATTCTGGAGGCTTTTATATGATCGGATGGGGTGGATGACTGAACAATTTTAAATGAGGTAATCAGCACCTAAGTGTCATTCACCATCATAGTTGTGAATCTCTCCAGTAACTTCTATTTACAAACATCAAAACAATGGTAAGTTACCAAGACTAACTGTAAAATAATGATAGTTTTCACAAAAAAAAGAATTTACAATATTTTCATTTTCCAAAGAAGTTTGTACTTCAAAAATTGGAACTAATATATTGGCAAAAGTACTACTCTGAACTCTGATGAACAGCCTTCCTTGCTCCTTCAAGCAAATCCCAGATTCTTGTGAGGGTAGCAAGTAGTAACAACTCTAGGAAGAAGCTACCCTAGTAGTCTCATCCACCGAACAGATAGACTTGCATTGCTACCTCTCACCCAGTATGGCTAAAAATTGATGATTTTTTTGAAAAAAAAAGTGGTCTTTTTTTAAACTGAAATCTGATTTGTTTAAATTTTATTTAAATTTAAAGTTTTTCATTTTAAAAATAAAGCTGTTTAAAATGAAATCTGAATTTAATACAAAATATGGTAAGACCCAACTTATTATAATCTCCTAAAACTTTTAAATAAAAAACAAATATGCTGAAGCCTATATCAATATGCATGAACCTCTATCAAAAACTTTGAGTTAAAAACTGCTTTTCTATATAAAGAAAGAATAAGGGGGAAAGCATCTAACTTTTGATTTCAAAGTTCAAAAATATGGCACAATAAGTCATGTACTTGGGCTTGAACTTGTGGGGGATGCAGGGGCTGGCAAACTTATCCCAGGCTTTGGGACCTGGCTTCTGATGCCAGGAGACGTTATCATGCATCTCATCAGGATCATCCACTGAGCCCATCTGCAAGGTCTCATACTCTTCTCCCAATCTGAGCTCTGCTTGGCTCAGTTCTCAAATTCTGAATATTTATGACTCCACCAACCATGAAAACGTATCTCTAGTTTGTGGAAAAACATTGATCTGCCCACTAACTACCAGCCCTTGCTTCAAGGCACTTCAAATTAATGACCTTCCTGTAGCTCCTTGCATACGTACACAGACGGAGATACAAACAAACAGGGGAGTTATGTAACAAGAGAGAAGGAGCAAGGTGTGCAACCAGAAAGAAGCAACACTGGTGTCAAAGTGAAGGACACTGTGGGAAGAAGGGACAACATTCTTCAGAGTGCAGCCTGTGTTGATTTCAACATCTGGGAACTGGCGGGGGAAAAACCAGCACTGTCTGCAAGTCATAAAAAAAAGACCCCATTCGGGAATCTCTTCAACAAATCCCTGTACCTCAGGGTTAAAAAAAAGGAACATGTGCCAAATATAAACAGGGCAGCAAAGAGATGCAAGGTCTGGTTCTCAGAATGAAATATTATGAAACATGCTTCTCAGAAGGCAATGACTTTGAAGATGATGCTGCGGACATCTCTGAACAATCTGGATGAACTGGATAGTGAACTCATTTTTGCACCATTCTTATGGGCTGCCTACCATGTCTTCCTATACTGGTAAATTGCAGAGTTGTTGTAACTGTGTTGGTCCCAGGATATTAGGGAGACAAGGTGTGTAGCTCAGAAGTTGGTTCAATAAAAGATATTACCTTGCCCACCTTGCCCATTCTGTATACTAGAGAATGATAAAAGTAGACAACAACAAACTAAAGAGAAATGTAGAAGATGTGCTAAATACACTGAAACCTATTTCCATAGCCTTGGACAAATTGCAGAAAGATTGCTACAGTATTGCTGATGCTGCTGAAATTTGGGAAAAAAACTTCAAGACACGTTTTTTTGGAACTACAGGCACTATAAAACTAATCAGTATTGTTACACAGGTAAACTTGTCATCAAGGTGTAATCTATCAAGAAAAAACATTAACAAAACCAAACATGTAAAAGAAAGAAATTGTCAACAAGCTTTTAGGAAGGCAAATGTGCCCTCTGTGTCAGGCTTACAGGTCAGAATAAAAGTGCTAAAACATCAGGTTATTGTTAGCTCACCCTCTCTTTGGATGCATGCTGCAAACACCAGAGACCATAACATGTGAGACAAGGGAAGCAATAGAAGCGAATATGTTCAGTCATCTGTCAAACTATAAAGAGGAATGTAAAGAGGATTCCATGGAGGAAAAATAATTAGTTTATACCCCCACTTTACCATATTGATGGTCAGATGAGATCAAAGCAGAGAATATGCATATTGTCATAAGGGAAGTACTTTGTATTCATTACTAACCTACCTCTTTTAGGGACTGGAGTTGAAAGACTTTGAACCATGAGGTCTCCTTGCAACATCCAAGATGGAAGCATTCTTTTCCTCCAGACAGGCTTTAGCTCCTCACTTTCATTACAACTAGCAGAAAACAACTGAAATAATGTTTGTTGATTAGTACCATAGTACTTTTTTTTTCTAGTTTTAGGATACAGAAACTATGAAAAAAAGACTTGGTTCAAAAGACATTTGTAAGCAGCTTTGTCTTCATAAAGAGCCTGAATGGATCTGGTTTTCTTGTAGGTACAGCTTAACAGAAGCAAAAGCCAGTCATAATGCTGAACATTTTGGCACCACCTACTCTCTCAGTATTTAAAGAAGCCTCTCTTTACTCCTTAACCCTTGGAAGAAAGCCTATGTTCATTTACAGACCAAAAGGTTCATAAAAGATCTCACTGATACCTTGTCACTGATGCCACATGGCTTGTGCCCACTGAAGCATCAGAAAGCCTGGAGACAGTGAGAGTAAGGAACACTGAATTACTATGCAGAATGGGAGATGCAAAAAAGTTCAGCATTTTTCAAGTGGCTATTTCACTCCCTGCTAAGTTATGCTCAGAAACAAAGACTCCAGAACTGGGCTAGAGAAACAAGAAAAATATACAGACTCTGCTTTTAAGAAGGGATAAAATATATTTTGAAAGTCTTGTAAGTGTGATGAAGGCTGGCATTTCAATTGTACTTAGAAAGAAAAATATCAGCTATAGTATGTTATCAAAGAGCAATTGTCCTGCGTGTCTGTCTTTGCATGACATTGCTGTCTCCATTAGAAAAGCAACAGTAGTAAAAATAAAATCAAATTGGCATCTCAATAATTACACTATCTGAAAGCCATTTTACTCAGCCACAGTAAGATAAGACAGTTTTGAAAATTCTGTTGTTTGCAAATTCTGGCTCTAAGCCTCTTTACCACAAACATAAGGAAACATTAACACTACAAAGGCAGGGTAATATGAACCTTTTTTCTGTATTCTGTCTGACCCTGAACACACAACTCCACAGCTGTAACCAAGTGGAAGAAGCTGTGTGAACAGGACATGTGGATCTTATTCCCTGACCTAACCCCAGAACTGTGTGTCCACGGTTCTAGATGCAGAGCACAAGACGAGTGTGAACTTCAGAGGCTTTTCAGCAGGGTACAAGCACTGTGTTGTGTTGTACATTCCCCTAAGCAATGGCTTTTGGGGCATTTTCCTGTTCATAGTCAGAGCCCTGACCTTACCTGACCTTTCTTCCAGTATATCACACTGCTTTGGAACACAACAGGTTTTGTAAGGACATAATCAGAACTCAACACTTGTTTCTCCCACAAAATACAAATTTTATTTCTGATATCACTCACTAAACAAAGCCATTCTTTGTTCTGAAGAAATCTTTTACTGCTTTGCACCTGTTTATAGTGCTGCAAGTATAAGAAAAAGCTCAGGAACGTCAGCTTAAGGCTTTTGTAACAGCCACAATTTTTTTGGAAATTCTATTATAGTAAATAAAATCAAGATAATGTATTCTCAAACAGCCTCGATTTGTCAAAGAACCTACTCCCCCATGAAGGGCTTTAAAAAGGTACAGAGACAAGAACAAAAACAATTTTCATTTTACCCGATTTTCAGTCCACCCTTCCAAAAATACAGACATGTTGCAATATTTAATCAGATATTAACACCCACCGAACTCTTGGAAGAAGTCTCACTTTTTGGAATTTCTGCTGTCCTTTCCAATAGAGAATGTGCTTTCACTTGTATGTTGTTATTGGAACATGAAGTTAATTCTACTAAAGATGGATCACAAGACATCTTGATAGGATGACCACTTGAAGAGGATTTATTTGCTGTTTCATCTGCAGCAATCTTGCTATTTTTCCTATAGTATATTAAAATGCATCTTTTAGTGGGGAAAAAAAATCTCAAAAACTTCCTTTATCTATTTGAACTGAACACACGTTTATTTCCGCTCTAAATGTCTATTTTCACTCAAATGTCATAATGTAGAAGCAAACCTCAGTTTCAGATATTAAGTGACCAACAAAAAACCTCTACTGTATTGCATCTACCATACATATTAATGGTGCTAGAATAACTCTCTCTTAAGTCTGTTGACAATTTTTTACTATGATGTATCTAGGGAACAAACTACATGGTTGCCTAAAAGCAACCAAATCATCAGTCAGCACCGCTTAAGATCCAAGGTTAAGGGTAAGACCATATAAAACCCCAATATAACAAGGTGAAACCAGATTTGCATTATTGACCATAAAATAAACTGGTTTCTGCCTTCATTTAACTGTAGGAGCGGTTAACTTACAATACTACTACTGCGTTATTGAAAATGATCATTTTTACCATAAAATGAGTACAGTTTTTGAAGTGTGTTATTCAAATTCTAAAAGATACAAATATTACAGTAGTAATCAGCAGCATAAAATCCTAAAATAGAACAGACAGAAAAGCAAACTTTCATTCCCAGCTTTCATATCTCAAACAAACATTCATTTTCCATTCTCTGTAGCAGTAGCTCATTTTTCATTCTGTTATACTAGCTTATTTCCAAGTAGAGAGTACAAATTGTTGTCGCTTTACAAATTAGAAATAGTAAACAAAACTATATATAATAGATTAAATGCACTTCTTCATTTGGGGCCTAATTCAGCACGGTACTTGCGCATAAGTCTAACTTCTACTTACATACTTGTATAATTCAACATACATTGTTTTGTCATAAAATAGCAGGTAATTAATTGATAAACATTTGCACTAGGCTGAAATTTGACACATCTATTTATGTTTTTCAATCTTTACATAGGTTTTTGCTTTTTAACAAAAATAGAAATCTTCTTGGCTGTTCCACTGAGGCTTGTGGACAACCATAATGCCCTTGGGAAAACGAGAAGTCAGTGCATTTTAAAAAAAAATTCTAAAGTTTAAAAATTTCTAACAGTTTAAAATATGATTCAGGATCTTCAACTGTACTTTAACATTTGCCCGTCTACTAGCTCTCTCCTCTTCACAACTTGGAAAGTATGTAGTATCAAAGAAAACACACGGTGAATTGAAAATTTAAGGTATGCAGTAGTTTTTGGTTACTATAGGAACTATCTGAAGTACAGTGTCTATCAGCAATGTAATTGTTTCAGTCTTTCAAATCAGTTGTCCCCTGAGAGTGGTGTTCGTGGTCATTTTTCTGCTCCTCCAGCAATAAATATTTTGCTAACTCACTTACCAGAAAAAAAGTTAGATCTAAAGGGCTGCATCTAAAATGTTTTAAAAACAAGATTCGAGATCAGGATGTATGGAAGTAGAATCCTTTTATTGGTTGCTAACCAAAGCTTATTTTTTAAATTAAAACTACATTAAACATTATACTACCTATTTAAGTAAAGTTCCGTTTCCCCCACAATTTCTAAAACACAGGTTTTCAATGGGAGTTGGGTGCCATGCCTTTGAAAAATCTCACCCGTGAGATATAAAAGCACTTTTGAATCTATTTATTAAAACATTGACAGGTAAGAATGATAAAGCAGATACATGTTTCTCATTCCCCACAACCTCCCCGCCAGATACTACAATAAACCACTCACTGGGGCCCCAGGATTGGGACTGCATGTATATCGGATATGGATTGATCTAGTTACTTTATGCTTTCCCTCTATGTTCTTAAGGAAGAGATACAATAATTTAAACTTGACTTTAAGCAGATGTTTATTTGGATTTATTTTTTGTTCATTCAAGGTCTGTTGTGCCTTAGAAAACTATAATTAACAAGTTTATATTACAAATAGTATTACTATAGGTTTTTCCACGTCGGATAGCGTTACCTTAGTGTGCTTTCCACATCTGAGTGTGTAGAGAGGACCTTGAAAATGTATTTGTCTATTAACAGGGAAAAGCTGTCACCTGGGCTCAAAGAGTGCCATTCATCTGTTTCCAATGGTAATAGATGGCTATTCTCGGATGATTGATAAAAACAAGGATTTACATGGACCTGTCAATTTAAAAAAAGAACATTGGTATACCATATGCTATGCTGTAGGAATTCTAGTAGCTTACATTACACAGTGAAGCATTGACTCAGTTACTAAAACAATTCCACATATTTCAGCAACCTTTGAATAGTTGTTAGCATGTTAAACAGAAATAAAGTACAGTATTAGAAAAAACAACTGATTCCCACTTATAAACTTTTTTATATCGATATTATGTATGTACTGGTAGCTGCTCAATAGAAGGTATAGGACTGAGTTTATATTTCCATTTCTATTTAAATTTTGTTTGGTTTCTATGAAGATGAAATAATTCCTGTACCAATTTTACACCAGAGGTCTAGGTAAGATTTAATTCTGGGGAAAATGTTGAAAAAAATTAAATATTTTCAGTGTTCTAAACCATTTAAATGACTCATTTGATAAATTAGACCTTGTAGATAGGACCAGAGCAACTCACTGGCAAACTAGGCATGTTCCTAGTAGGACTCCAATTTTGAGGGCAGGGGGAGAACGACCAACATTTTGTTTTGGCCAATGCAGATTTCTGCGTGAATTGAAAGAACTTCACTTGAGGGGTATTGTGACCCCATGTGCTAGGTAATGCCACCACTCGCTCAAGTGAGTGAAGTTTTTTCAGTTCACCCACACATCTGCACCAGTGGATGAGTGGGAAGAGATAGTCCTCACCCTGCCACCATGCAACGGAGACTCACTTTTCCATTCCCAACATAGTAAAGGAGAGGAGGGTGGCACTGGGTAAAGAAGCCACTTCCTTCTCCAACAGTAGTAAGTGTACAGTCTGGGATGGGAATTTACTGCAGTGGCATGTATGGGAGGGAACATCACTGAAGTGTATTTTGCCCTTCCTTCCATCTCTCCTCCTCTGTGTCCGCCCCCCATTTATGCTTGCATTTCCCATCATTTTGTGACTATTACAGCAAACAATGCCTCTTTTGGGACCAGCAAAGAATAAAAAAAGGAACCGGAGGTGGTGGTTGTTATTCAGATTAGAAGGCAGGATCCCAGAAGTGTATGTTTCCCTAGGGCCTACAGATTGTAGACTAACTTTTTATTGATCTCTCTAGTCTCAACAGTCAGACTTCAAAACTACCCACCTTTGTGAGTATCTAAGATTTTAGATACATTAGATGAAGTATATGAATTAATGCAGTTAATTCTATTAGCTATCAAAACTACTTTGATTTTCATAGAGAAAGCTTATAGAAACTGATGTCTGCTATGGGCTTGCTTACATAAGAACTACTGTCCAATGGGCTAGGAGCGTCTGCAACTAGGAAGAGCTAGGCCTGTATCCTGCAAAAAACTTACTATGTACTGTGCATCACACGCTAACAGTCCAACTGGAATCAATGGAACTGTTCCCAGTGCATAAAATTAAGCACATGGGTACTACTAATCGGTGAAACAAGCAATTTTAGGTGACCTTGGCATTATAATTGTTCCCTATAGAATAAAGTCACCTAGGTCAACTTCTCAGCTTCTCCGTTCAATTCTGCAAGCTGTATTTGCAAAGATTGCAATCACTATTTATTTGCACTTCTAACTGGTTGACAGATGACATTTATTCACATTCACAGAGAATAATTAAAATTAATAATTCAGTGATGGGGAGTAAGATAACAGTATGAACTTTGTTTAATTTATTTAGACAAGAAAATAAGTGAAGATCTCTGAAAACTTCCCTGTTCTTACAGCATATACACATCACAATAAGATTCTATTCCTGCAATATAAAAAGCACAGGGTTAAATTTCAGAAGCATGACACATTTATCTTATCTTCTGATCTGTTCCATAAACCTCTAACTGTAAACATTTTTTTAAAAATACCTATTAACTCTGTCAAGAGAAAAGGTAGTGTGCTCTTCAGGATAAATGTAAAAGCTAAAGTAATTATTTGTCTTTGATGTGTCTAGGAAATTGGAAAAAAAAATAGCTGTACTCTATCCTTCTTCAACTATTATTGGCCCTCCATGATTATCCTGCTTGAAGATAACTCCTGAAACTTCTGACCATTTTTAAAATAAAGTTATTTAACACCTCTGGTTCTTCTTATTTTACTGCAGTGTAAACAAACCCTGAGTGACATCAAGCACAGCAGCACTGAGCTACCAATCAGAGGAAAGAAGAGGCTGAAGGAAGAGTGGCAGACAAGAACAGTAGTAATTAACCGTCAGTCCGAGATGGGAAAATATGGGCCTACTGTGTGTCAGCCACACAACTAATGCTTTGGGAGAAGAAGACAGCAAAGAAGGTCTGAGGTAGAACTTGTTCAAATGTGCAGTCTGATCGGAGGTCTGTTATGACTCGGAAGCCATGAAATTGGATCTAAGTTTTTCAGTTACAGTCAAGTTGTTAGCCGTGCAAGAAAGGCAAACAGTAGTTTAATTTTCCAGACAAGCCAGAATAGGCTATGTAACAACTTTCAGAAGCTTGCAAATTCTACTTCTGGGGGGATTCTGCACCACTGCACATGCGCAGAATTTATGTCCCTGCAGATTTCTTTGCTTCCCTGCAGAAGAATGACTTTCTGATGGGGAAGCCACAAGAGCGGTCATATGACTCTCCACAGCATGCACTATGTTCAGGTGCCCAGGCAGCCGGCAGAGAGGTAAATTACTGTGGGGCAGAGGGCGGCACTAAAGAAGACCTGGCCAGTGGCTCCTACCCTGTGACAGGATCAGCTGGTAGTCCCAGTTTGGCTGGGGAGCACGGGACTTCCTCTTTCCCTGCATGGCATCCGGGGTTAGGTCAGACCCACTCCCAGATTTCTTCCCCGGCTGCAGGAAGCTCTGCAAATTCCCCACACACACTTGTTTCCTGAGTCCATCGCTCCTCAGCTGCAGGGGGAGGGATCCTTGTATAGGGAGCTGCTCCCCCATCCACCCAACCCCTGTGCATCTAGACCCCCTTATACCTCATGAAGCCTCCTCCCACCCCGCAATCAGAGCCCCCCCACCCTGATAAGCCCCACTCCCCCTGCACCTGGACCACCCTGACGAGCCACACCCAGATCCCCACCCCATCAAGCGCCAACCAGATGCACCTGGTTCCCCACCCCACTGGGCACCACTCCACCAGCATCTGGAACCCCCACTGACCCCCCACACCCAGACCCCCCTGCCGAGCTCTATCCCCCCCACACCAAGACCCCCCCCCACGCTGAGCCCAAACCACCTTCACCTGGACCCCCCCTGCAGAGTCCCATTACCATTGCACCCAGAACCCACCCAACAAGCCCCTGTTCACCCAGACCCCCCCCTCCACCTGGATCCCCAACTGAGCTGCCCACACCCAGATTGCCCCACACGGAACACTCTCAACCCACATGTGGATCCCCCCACACTGAGCCCCTCCACACTTGGATCCTGTCTTGCTGAGCCTGTCTGGCCCACCTGGGGTTCAACTGGCATGGAAGGGCAGGGGCCTGAGGTGTTTCTGGGGCAGGCCTGGTCCCTGAGCTGTGTCAGGGATAGATGCAGCCTCACCACTGAGTCCGTGCCCGAGGGGAGCTGGGGGGGCTGTATAGTGATCTCCCACCTCTTTGCAGCCAGTGGCCTGTGCTCCCCAATGCCATGCTGGAACGTCCACATTTATTTGACAAATAAAATTGGCAGAAATTTGCAGAATTTTAAAATATTGTGTGCAGAATTTGTTTTTTGTTTTGTTTTTTTTGCGCAGAATGCTCTCAGGAGTAAAATTCAGTAGAATCCTTCCCCGGGGTCACAAAGAAGCACCAGAGCCACTCAGCATTTATAATTCCAGTGTCCCTAATCCACAAGGACAATTGCTGCGGGGTCCAGAGAGCAGCAGGTCTATCCACGTACTCAAAGGCCACTCTCACGATAGGCAAGCTAGCCAGCTGCCTAGGGTGGCAGACTTGGCCCAGCCACCCCTCCATCATGATAGAGGGGCAGCCAGACCAAATTTGAGTGGCATGGCGGAGGCAGCACATTGTAGTGTTGTCTAGGGTGGCAGATTGCCTGGAGCAGCCTCTGGACATCCTAGTCTTTCATCTTACTTGCTCCTACTCTGTACTCAAACAGTACATACAAGGCTCACAGAAGTGTGCTTCATGACAAACAGTGGTGCCCATTCCCTGCACGTGTTCCCTAATCCTTCCCACCCCTACACTGAAGAACCACATTACTTTTGCTGCATCTCATAACAATGGAAAGAGCAGGGTCTGGTGATACCTCTTAGAACCTATGCCCACTATTAATTATTCAGTAATCATGAAATACTGTTAGAAGATGAAACGTGTGGGTATTACACCAGGATTTTTTTTCTGAATGAATTCTTGGTTTTGTTTTCTCTCCATAGTTACACTGACCCTAGATATGAACGCAGCAAGAAAGAAGAAGGACTGTTAATAAAATTCTTACATCTTCATGCAAATATAATCAATCCACACTTTAATTTGTTTTCCATATCTTTACACATGACTAAGACCACTGTGGTAAGACCTCTTCATTAAAATGATTTGAGACCTACATGTATGCTTTCTACTGATTTCCAAAGAGCTTTTCTTGAAAGTTAAAGCATGTGGTGATGTCACAGTCTGTTTCCACAGGAATTATCTTCTCCTCTACACTTCAGAAGTGAAAAATAATTTACAAGATACATTTTCAGCTTATTCACACAATGGTTACTTGTGTTTGTTAAAAAGTGAACTATTTACTTTATTGCAAATTAAGTTGAGTTACATTATATAATTAGTTTGTAATGTGTGTTATTTCTACAAAACAAAGTCGTTTTGTGCTTGCTGCAGGTCTGATAAACCCTGTTTCTCATCCTCAGTAACAACAGCTGACATATGTACTCTCTGAGCCCAGGGGCCATTATTTTGTACATCCTGCTTGTCCATAAATTATGCTGCTTTATCTAAACTCATATTTATGTTAGGATTCTTTTGTAAGCATCATGATTACTTAAAAAAAACCCTGACAGTTCATGTGTGATCTTTTGCTGTCCATGCCATTTATTTTTCAAGTGGTTAAAATAAGTTACATCTAAAAATAAAAAGACACCATCACAATTTGTGCTTTGTTCAACAATAATCTAATAAACTAAGCTCCTTCCTTGCCACTAAACTCCAAATCAATACAGCAGTTGGGGAGACTCCTTCCCACTTAGTCCTACATGGATTTGAAGAATCCCATTCCGTACTGGCTGATCTCCTATTGGCCACTTTTTTTTAAGTCATGGAAAAGGATACTTCTATCCCTCTGCAATCTTGTTCCACCTCCCCCACCTTATGACTCTCATCTGATCTCATATTCTCTACAGTCCTACCACGTCGTATGCATTTGGTGTGACACCAGCACATTTGGCAGCACTGTCATTCCTGCCCATATCTCAGGCAAAATGTCACATTTGTGGAGGAGAATCTTCCCCACTAACCACCCTTTAGCTCAGGGGAACGTACCCTGGATGGAGAGACAGGAGAGCCTGGTGTGACACTGCACCCCATATTCTTCATGGTGATATTACTCTGATATATTATGGCATAATTCTAATGTATTTTATAAAAGAGAGGTCATGTGAGATATCACTGGAAAGGTTATGATTTATGAATATGATTATCCTATTTGTATGCATGTATCATTTTTGTAACTGAAGTTAGGAATACTGACTATGTGTCTGTATCAGAAATGTGTTTACACCTAGGGAACACCCACTAGGCAAAAGATTGTCAGTCTAGATGGCTGGCTGGGAACAGGGGCAGCAGGTTTGTATAATTTTTGGTGGTGCCTAGAATGGATCCAAGTCCCACCCCCCACACCTGCCTAAGGCTCTGGGAGGGAGTTTGGGTGCGGGAGGGCGTTTGGGGTGTAGGCTCTGGGAGAAAGTTTGGGTGCAGGAGGGATGCAGGTTCTGGGATGCAGTTTGGGTGCTCTGAGCTGGGGCAGGAGGGTGGGGTGCAGGAGGGGGTATGGGGTGCAGGCTCTGGAAGAGAGTTTGGTTGTGGGAGGGGTGTGGGCTCTGGGAGGAAGTTTAGGTGCTGGGTGCAGGCTCTGAGCTGGGACAAGGGGTTGGGGTGCAGGAGGGGGTTTGGGGTGCTGGGTGCAGGAGGGGGGTTGGGTGCTGGGTGCGAGATCTGGGTGGAGCAGAGGGTTAGGGTGCAGAACGGGGTGCGGGGTGAAGGGCTCTGGGGGAGGGGGGCCCTCCATAGCCCCCCCCCCCCCCGGCTGCTGCTCAGGAGGTCTAGCCAGGATAAGCTCCCCCCCTCAGAGTCGCCTGCCGGGGCGGGGGGGGGGGGGGGCTGCCATGCGCCTCTTCCACTCCTTAGGCACAGGAGCTGCCTTAGCCTGCCCCCGGCGCCGCTCCCTTGTAGCCGGCAGCGGCCAACAAGGGAGTGCAGCACAGAGCTGCAGGGGGCAGCCGCCTGCTGCCCAGGGCAGGCAGGGACACTCGGGGGAGGCATGCAGAAGCAGTAGGCAGAGCCGGGGGACGCTCTGGAGGAGGCATGAAGGGGCAGCAGGCGGGGCTGGGGGATGCATGCAGGGGCAGCAGGTGGGGCTCAGGGAGAGACCCAGCCCCGAACACTGGTGGAGCCGGGCCCACTGGGCCCTGAATTTGCTGGAGCCCGGGCACCACGAGCCCATACAAGTCACAGCCCCTGGCTGGGAAGGGTCCATTTACGTTAATGAACCATTAGGGAGAACAATTGGCCTTAGAAGGAGCTTATTTCCCACCTGGGGATCTTCCTGAGGATGATACAAATGGCCTCCAAGCAATGGCTACTGTGGCACTACAGGGACATTAACCAGCTCACCTGGTACTGGACTCCATCTTGGAATACCGGTGTTTTTCCACTGACTGGTGTGGGAACAAAAGTTTTGAGACAAAGGGTTCCCACCCTATGCAAAAGCTATTTAAGTCAGAGGAGTGACATCATTGTTGTTCTTCACTGACTCCTTGAAACACCTAAGGAACAAAGACTGAGCTGGGGGAAGTGCTGGACCCAAGCTAAAGGGGTTTTTTAGCATGTGAAAGGAACGCCTGGGGTTTTTAAGCTGTAAACAAGTACAACTGGCCCCTTAAGAATCTCTGCAGCCTGCTTGAATCACTATTTAGGGTGGGAATTTGCTACCCATATCCAGTCTCTTAATATATTAAGCTTAGTTTGCGTGTTTTGTTTATTTGCTAGGTAATCTCCTTTGATCTGTTTGCTATCCCTTATCTCTTAAAATCTATCTTTTCTAGTTAAACTTATTTTGCTTTGTCTAAAATCAGTGTGTGGGAGTTATAACTTGGGGAAGAAAGCTGTTGCATATCCTTCTCCACATTGAGGGAGGGGGCAAATTTCGTGAGCTTACGCTGTACAGATCAGCACAAGATGGTATAATTTTGAGTTTACACTCCAGAGGGGGTGTGCACTTGAGCAGCTGGACAGTTCCTTAGCTGTAGCCTCCCCATGCAGAGTTGATCACAGCGTCTGTATGTACTGCAGCTGGGTGTGTCCCTACCTGTGTGTGTGTGTTGGAGCCTGGGAGAGGGTTTGGCAGGCTGGTCACAGAAGTACAGTGTAAAGGAAGCCCAGGCTAGTGGGTCTGGGGAGCTCAGTGGTACCCCAGGGGGAACCCGTCACACATGGGTTCTTGTCTCATTTCTTCAGCTGAGTGCTGTTAGTATTGCTGCACAGTTCACAATCCTAATTACTGATCAAAGCCTCACTCACACCTCTAAGGGTATGTCTACACTGGCAAGTTTCTGCACCACAAGTTATACCACTTTTATTAAAACGCTGGAATTAAACTGCTGTTGCATGTTCACACTGTGCTCCTTGTGATGCTGGAGCGCATCCACATTAGCAGCTCTTGCAACGGCAAAGACAGCAGTGCATTGTGGTAGCTATCCCTCTGTGCAACTGGCAGCAGGGTGCTTTGGGAAGGGTTTGCAATGCCTCATGAGGAAGGCACAGTGTCACATGATGCAGGTTTCCCAATCCCATTGTTCCATAGGCATCCTACTACATTGCCAGCTGCTTTTCAAATGAAGGGGGGAGAGAGACTGTGTTTTGGGGGACAGAGTGTGTCAGCATGCTGTCTTGTAAGTTCAGACAGCAGCAGGAAGCAACCAGTCCTGAGGCAAGGGGAGGGGGAAACCCCGACTTCAGCCCCCGCCTCCCTCCCTGGGCTCTCTGCACAGCA
Source organism: Chrysemys picta bellii (assembly GCF_011386835.1). Lineage (NCBI taxonomy): Eukaryota > Metazoa > Chordata > Testudines > Emydidae > Chrysemys > Chrysemys picta. Next base: position 190,850,192 of record NC_088793.1, read on the forward strand.
ATCTCTCTCTCTTTCTCTCTCTCTCTCTCTCTCACACACACACACACACACACACACACCCCTCTGTGTTCAACAGCACGAGCATTCCATATCAATGGTTTGCTTTGTATCCTGGAGCAGATCAGCACAGCACGCAACGGCTGTCAGAAACGGTGATTTGAAAGGGGAGGGGCGCATGTCTCCAGGGCAGCTGAGTTCAAAACAATGAGCAGAGCGGTCACTTGAGGCATTATGGGACAGCCCCAGAGGCCAATTACAGCACAGAAAGCAATCACGTGTCTACACTGGCAATAGAGCGCTGGAGCCTCTGCGCAAATAGCCTTACGACTCTCGTCGAGATGGTTTTTTTGCAGGGCTGCAACTGAGGAGTTTCTGTGCACAAAGTGGCTTGGCAGAATGTGGACGTCTGCAGTTTGAGCACAAAAAGCTGCTTTACTGTGCTGAAACTTGCCAGTGTAGACAAGCCCTATAATCAGAGGCAAACAACTAGCATTCCCCCAAACAGCCTTTTACAAAGTGAGAAGTTGTACAAGTTCCACAAAGTCAGTTCTGACAGTGCTGGGAATAGAACCTAGGTCTCTACCATGAAAGTGCCAAATGCTATCTCATTGGCCACACTGTCTTTCAGAATGACTGTCCCAGCTCTATGAGCTTGGTTACTCCATCTGTAATCACTGCTCTAACCACTAAACACTCAGCTCCCAAAAGTAGGACGATAACACAGTAATCCTGATACAGCAGTTGCATGCTGGTTATCACAAATAGTTGTGTAGCACACCAGCAAACTGTGCCATTTTCTCTACTCTCCATTAGCCTACTTTGCTTTCTAGTTGCTTCTTCAGCTCAAGTGGAAGAAGTGTGTGCTGTGCATCTGAAGTTCCTGGGTCCAAATCTTGCTGACCAACCACACAGGAGAAAAAAATAGTATGCAATCATGTAAGTATATACTGTATCATAATGCTCAGGCAAACTTAATTCTGGCATTTCCAAGTGTGAGTGCTTGATTTGGCAAACTTCAATGTTCTTTTAAGTATCAGGGGGTAGCCGTGTTAGTCTGTATCTACAAAAACAACAAGGAGTCTGGTGGCACCTTAAAGACTAACAGATTTATTTGGGCATAAGCTTTCGTGAGTAAAAACCTCGCTTCTTCGGATGCAGGCGAAGAAGCGAGGTTTTTACTCACAAAAGCTTATGCCCAAATAAATCTGTTAGTCTTTAATGTTCTTTTAGTGTAGCATTTTGTATGTAGTATAAACAAGTTATACATATATGAGTACATACACATTATTTCTGTGAAGAATGTGAAGTCCCTGGAGTAACTGCAATAATTTTATAATGCAAAACAAATGAATTGGGATGTTATGTTAGAAATACAATGAAAAATAGTGTGTAGCTCAGTTAATAGGAGCTGCCCCTTTAAGAACAGGATGGGTACTTCATTGTAGCATGTGTTTGCAGACCACTGAAAACACACAACAAGAAAATAGGTTGAGAACCACTGGTCTAGGGCAGTGGTTCTCAGACTATGGGGGGAGGGGCTCCCAAAGGATGCACAGGAATGTGTCAAGGGAGGTGCAGGCTCTGTGCTCCCCAGCCCCACCTTGTTTTATTTGTAAAGCTCTGGCTGTTGGCCCCAGATGGCAGAAGGGCCATGCACACTCAGGAGGCAGGGATAAAGGAGAAAGCCAGAGCCCTGTTAACCCGGGGCTCTCTTCCCTCCTGCCCAATCAATCCCTCATCAGGCTGGTTCTTCCCCCACTCCCTCACTGTGAGGCAGCTCAGCCTCTCTTCCCCCTCACCTCTCACCTGGAGGTGGCAGAGCTCCAGCTGGCAGCCCCAGAGTGGCAGCAGCAGCACAGAAATAAGGGTGGCAATGGGGCGCTAAGTCTGCTGTGAAAAGTGATATTGACGAATGTCACTTTTTACATTGCCACCTTACTTCTGCGCTGCTGCTGGTGTGCGCTGCCTTCAGAGCTGGGCGCCCAGCCAGCAGCCACTACTCTCCTCTCTCCCTACGAGCTGCGTGGTGGTATATGTACTTGGGGGAGGGGCAGAAATGACTACAGACACACGTAAGGGGGGCCCAATCAAATAAGTTTGAGAACTACTGCTCTAGAGAATATGCCCTGCCCCACACAAGCCTTAAGGGATGCTGACAGAGCAGTGGAAAACTTGTCCAAATACATATAGAATTTCATACATCAGGGCTGTCACACCATTGCCTTCACTAGCTTTGAATTGACATTTTTTTAAATGGAAGTTTATAGTTATTATAGTTATTTTCAAATATGCAAATCAACCTATTAAAATTGCATGAAATGGCTGACAGTCTATACTCCTATGTTCACCCCTTTTACATGACTATGATAAATTTCATACAAAGTATACCTTGTGTATCGCTTGAAAACTCTTGGTAAAATATGTGGCAACACTATGTAAAGTTATAGGATTCTACTGCAAGATATTACTAATGATATGTTCTGAGTCTGGGGAAGAGTCACAAACCACCCAGAGACAAAAGGTTATCCAACACCTCAGCCAGGTGTCAACAAATCAAATGGACTATCACCTGGTTAACTGGCCATTCTTTGGTAGGAAAGAGGACGTGAGTAGAAATCTACATTTTGACAAAAACAGCTGGGGGTTCGGGTTCAGACAGACTTTATGTCTCCTGAATCTCAGCTGGAGATGATTCTCAAAGAAGAGAAAGGACTATAAAAGGAAAGAGGGGCGATGCTCCAAATTATTCCTCCTTTAGCTTTACCCACAGCATCCACAACACCTGAAGAACAAAGGGAACAGCTTTGGACTAGGGGAGGTATCCTGACTGAAAGATTTAGCCCGTAAGACTGCTCTAAAACAAGTGGTGAAGGAGACCTTTGCTTCGAATTCCCTCTAGCTTGTTAAGTTAGGCATTAGTTGAGATTTACTTTTATTTTCTTGCAACAAATTTGACTTTTATGCTTCATTACTTGTAATCACTTAAAATCTCTCTTTTGTAGTTAATTAAACTTGTTTTATCTAAACCAGTGTGTTTAGATTGAAGTGTTTCGGAAACTCCATTTCGGATAACAGGATTTGTGCATATTATTTTCTATTAATAAAGTGACAGGCCTTATGAGCTTGTATTGTCCAGGAGAAAGGTGGGCAGTACAAGATGTACATTTCTGAGGAAAAGACTGGGAATTTGCTGGTGTTGCTATGCAGTGTAATTCAAGAATGGCTGATGGTAGCACTCTTGGAGTATAACTGGGAGTAATTTACATGCTGGAGGTTGAGAGAGAGCAGACTAAGAATGGTAGCTCTCAGCAAAGCAGTGTAAAAGGCACCCCAGGTGAGAGAACTGAGGGGACATAGCTGTTCATCAGTCCAGATTGTACGCTGGGTAATGTCACAGTCATACAGAGCTGCACAAAATTGGACAGTTATGTCTCTAGGTCAGTGGTTCCTAAACTTTTTTTACTGGTGACCCCTTTCACACAGCAAGCCTCTGAGTTCGACCTTATAAATTAAAAACACTTGTTTATATATTTAACACCATTATAAATGTTGGAAGCAAAGCAGGGTTTGGGGTGGAGGATGACCGCTCGTGACCCTCCCCTCCCCATGTAATAGCCCTGTGACCCCTTGAGGGGTCCCGAGCCCCAGTTTACGAACTCCTGCTCTAGGTTATGATCTCAGATGTATGGGAGCAAGTTAGAGATTCCAATGCTCCCGCAGAACAGCAACCCATCAACAAATAGCCTTGTCAGAAGACATCCACAGTTTGATTCTTTCATTTTAACAAATGTTAAAAGCTGTCCTAGTTCATATGGCTATTACCCTGGGAATAATTGGGAAAGATATTTATACATCCTGCTCTTTGAATTTTATTTCCCAAATCGCCCATTTTCAATAAAGCCATTAATCATAATATCCTGATGTTACAGTAATTTGTTTACTGCTAGCAAGTCAGCACACCAAAATTCAGTCACTTATCTTACTTTGAGAAATATTTTGCCTCTATTCAACAGCCGAACAGACTTGAAATAAAACACTGTCCCACAATACCAAACTGCTTTAGAAACAAAAAGTCAGTCCTAAATTATATACTACCTACACGGTATAATATGCAGTTTAGGAACCAACACCATTCCCTCAGTTCAAAAGCTATTTTATATTATTGAATGCAAAGCTGTGGAGAGACGGTCAATTAAAACTGAGTGGAATCTCTGCTGTGCCAATACACAAGAAATTTTTCTTTGGATACATCCCAACTGTTTGGCCAGCATTCAGTGTAAAAACATATATTTAATCCTATGTGCAGTAACACCAACCACAGTATGTTGTGCCTCTTGAAAAGGCTTTCATTCAGTCATGTTTAGAATAATGCACTGGTAAATGGTAAAGCACTTGCCCTACAAATCTCTGCACTGCTGGACAAGCCTTTGCTACATCATTCAGATGGTACATTTAAATAGAATATCTTCAGCTGAAAAGAAACTATTCGATTCTATTTGGTTTCTCTCACTCCCTAGATCTGAAGTTTAAAATCGGATTCAGAATCTACCTTTAATTTTTAGCATTCGATTTCAGTTTTAATAGTAGGTTTAAAGTTTGATTATCTTAGTGAAAATAAGGGTGAGCATTAACTGCAACAGCAGCTGTTCCCACTTTGCAAAAGTGTATTAGCATCAACATTTTACCAGCTATATGAACGGATTTGACCTTAAAAGTAAAACAACATTAGCTAAAGAGTACCTCCTGTTATGCATAAGAATAAAAAAATGCTACATGCAAACACGCAGATGACTTGCGGGAAAACTGTCAGACCTATTGATATTTTTTTTTCCTTTCCCTATTTATTGATATAATGAAGACACTATGCTGAAAGGTACAGTAGAAATAATTTATAAAATATAGTATATTCTAATATCTAGACTAGACAGTAATATCCTAGAAATATTCTGGCTAGAAATCTGGCCTGGACTTTTGGAACAGAAGGAAAAGACTGCCCCTTGAACTCCATTTGAGAGTCTACTCCAAGGACATTGATTGCTAGATCAGGACATTTGGAGTTCAGTCAGTGATTCGTAGATATTCATATAATACACATTAGAGGCTCATAGCTGTTTGTCAATACTGAGTTTGTGATTTGGTTGAAGAAGCTTCCATGTAATTTGGGACAGTAGTAACTTCTGCTTAGAACTTCATCTGCTCCCTCTTATTCCTCACACAAAGTCTTAGAGAACATAGGCATACCAGACATGATGGCGTGTCCTATAATCATTCCCATAGCTACATTATATATATGCTTATATAGTATTTGGAACAGGTGAGAGCTGATGCCAGTCTTATCAATAGGGCAGTTTTAAACAGTGTTATGCATGTCAGAAACATGTATGATGGAATCAAGAAAGTATTGGGGCCAACTTCAGAGAAGACAGCCCCACTGAAATCAACAACAGTGGAAACAATCAGCGACCACACCAAGCAGATGAATCGCTGGGTAGAACACTACTTTGAGCTTTACTCTTGTGAAAATATTGTTAGGGACACAGCCATCAACACCATTGAAAGTCTGCCTATAATGAACCAATTCAATGATGAAGCAACTGTTGAAGAGCTTAGCTTTGTCATAGATGGCTCCCCAATGGAAAAGCCTCTGGAAAAGACTGTAGACCATCAGAGATTATAAAATGCAGAACACCTATTCTACAGCAAAATCTTCACAAATTGCTCAGCCTGTGCTGGAAAGAAGGCTAAGTGCCTCAAGAAATGAGAGATGCCATCATCATCACTCTCTATAAAAACAAGTTTCAGAGTAGCAGCCGTGTTAGTCTGTATCCGCAAAAAGAACAGGAGTACTTGTGGCACCTTAGAGACTACAAAATTTATTTGAGCATAAGCTTTCGTGGACTACAGCCCACTTCTTCAGATGCAAAGAAGTGGGCTGTAGCCCACGAAAGCTTATGATCAAATAAATTTGTTAATCTCTAAGGTGCCACAAGTACTCCTGTTCTTTTTATAAAAACAAGGGTGACAGGAGTGACTAACAACTACCGTGACATTTCCCTTCTTAGCCTTACGGGAAAACCCTTTGCCTGAGTTGCCCTAAACAGTGTTCAGACTCTTGCAGACAGAATCTATCCTGAATCACAGTGTGGCTTCAGAGCTGAAAGGTCTATTATCAACACAATCTTCTCAAATATCAGAGGGGTAGCTGTGTTAGTCTGTATCCACAAAAACAATGAGGACTCCGGTGGCACCTTAAAGACTAACAGATTTATTTGGGCATAAGTTTTCTTGGGTAAAAAACCCACTTCTTCAGATGCATGGAGTGAAAATTACAGATACAGGAATAAATATATATTGGCAAATGAAGAGAAGGGAGTTACTTTACAAGTGGAGAACCAATGTTGAAGGCCAATACAGTCAGGGTGGATGTGGTCCACTCCCAGTAACTGACGAGGAAGTGTCAATACCAAGAGAAGGGAAATTGCTTTTGTAGTGAGCCAGCCACTCCAAGTCCCTATTCACGCCCAAATTGATGGTGTTAAGTTTGCAAATGAATTGTAGCTCTGCAGTTTCTCTTTGATGTTTCTGACTTAGAACAACGCTTCCTCAGCTCTCATCCCCTAGTGCCCCTCCTCTACTTATGCTATATTGATGACATCTTCATCATATGGACCCATGGGAAGGAGGTCCTTGAAGAATTCCACCTGGATTTCAACAATTTCCAACCCACCATCAACCTCAGCCTGGACCAGTCGACACAAGAGATCCACTTCCTGGACACTACAGTGCAAACAACTGATGGTCACATAAACACCACCCTATACCGGAAACCTACTGACCGCTAGATTTACCCCATGCCTCCAGCTTCCATCCTGGACACATCACACAATCCATTGTTTACAGCCAAGCCCTAAGATACAACCGCATTTGCTCTAATCCCTGAGACAGACACAAACACCTACATGATCTCTATTAAGCATTCTTAAAACTACAATACCTACCTGGGGAAGTGAGGAATCAGATTGACAGAGCGAGACGGGAACCCACAAGTCACTAGAGGACAAGCCCAACAAGGAAAATAACAGAACACCACTGGCCATCACGTACAGCCCTCAGCTAAAACCTCTCCGGTGCATCATCAACGATCTACAATCTATCCTGGAAAATGATCCCCCACTCTCACAGGCCATGGGAGGCAGGCCAATCCTCGCTTACAGACAGCTCCCCCCTCCCCCCAACCTGAAGCAAATATTCACCAGCAACTACACACCACACAACAGAAACACTAACCCAGGAACCAATCCCTGTAACAAATCCTGTTGCCTTCACTGTCCCCATATCTACTCTAGCAACACCATCATAGGACCCAACCACTCATTCACCTGCACATCTACTAATGTAATATATGCCATCATGTGCCAGCAATGCCCCTCTGCCATGTACATTGGCCAAACCGGACAGTCTCTATGTAAAAGGATAAATGGACACAAATCGGACATCAGGAATGGTAACATACAAAAGCCAGTAGGAGAATACTTCAATCTCCCTGGACATTCTATAACAGATTTAAAAGTAGCCATTCTTCAACAAAAAAACTTCAAAAACAGACTTCAAAGAGAAACTGCAGAGCTACAATTCATTTGCAAACTTAACACCATTAATTTGGGCTTCAATAGGGACTGGGAGTAGCTGGCTCACTACAAAAGCAATTTCCCCTCTCTTGGTATTGACACCTCCTCCTCAATTATTGGGAGTGGACCCATCCACCCTGACGGAATTGGCCTTCAACATTGGTTCTCCACTTGTAAGGTAACTCCCTTCTCTTCATGTGACAATCCTCTCACTGAGATAACTACAAGAGAAATGCAGAGAACAACAACAACAAAAAGCCCCTTTACATAGCCTTTGATGATCTCACAAAGGCTTTTGACCTTCTCAGTAAAAGTGGACTATTTGCACTTCTAGAAAAGACTGGATGTCCCCCCAAGCTTATAAGCATGATTCAATTCTTCCTTGAAAACATGGATGGCATAGTTCAATACAACAGCTCAGTCTCTGAGGCCTTCCAGATTCGTAGCAGAATTAAGCAAGGCTGTGTACTTGCCACAACTCTGTTTGTGATCTTCTCCTTACTACTAAAATAGCTTTTGGTTCCTCAGCTGAGGGAATCTACTTGCACACAAGATCTGATGGAAAGCTGTTCAAGCTTGCAAGACTCAGAGGCCCTTATCCAACCTCCTATTTGCTCATGACGCAGCAGAGACAACCCACAGAGCTCATCTCCAAACCTTATGGACAGTTTTTTCAAAGCCTACCAAGACATTGGGCTTACCCATAAGCCTAAAAAAGAGGAGTATAATGTTCCAAGGAGTTGAGGAAGCAAGATCAACAACTATGAACTTGAAGTGATGCACATACCTGGGGTCCACTATCGCAGTCAACCTTTCACTTGAAACGGAATTCAACATCCGCATGCCACAACAACGTCTACACTGGCAAAACAACAAACTGACAAAACACACAAAGAGATCTGTGTGCATATGTTATCAGCACACTTTTGTATGGGAGTGAGACACGAACCTTATATTCTCATCAGGAAAAGAGGCTCAACAATTTTCACATGCGTTGCCTTCGTCGAATTTTTGGAATCTCCTGGAGGGACAGAGTCACCAACACTGAGGTGCTCAAGCAAGCCAGTATTCCCAGCATGCAAACAGTCCTCAAACAGAGATGCCTCCAGTGGCTTGGGCATGTGTGCCAAATGAATGATGGGCAAATGCCAAAGGACATCCTCTACAGCAAATTGGCATCTGGAAAAAGACCCAAAGGACACCCAAAATTGCATTTCAAGGATGTATGCAAGCAAGACCTCAAAGAAATGGACATTGATGTGGACAACTGGGAAGATCACACTCAAGACCACAGCCTTTGGAAACAAGAGCTTAAAAAAGGTCTCCAGAGTTACAAGAGGAAGTAGTCAAGCTTTGCCGAGGAGAAAAGAGCTTGCAGGAGGCAGAGCCCAAAGGGTTGAAACATCACCTTTAAATGTGATAGATGTGGCAGAGATGATCTCTCTTGAGTGGGTCTCTTCAGCCACAGCTACAGCTACCATAAAACCAACTGAGTAAATTCTTTACCTCTCAGGGGTGATACCCACGGTCTCTCGAGACTGAAGGATGTCTACTACTACTACTACGCAGCTACTACCAAGAAGAAGAAGAGAGAGTGACACTTGAGACTGCAACCATGGAGGCTGAAGACTTTGTCACAGACGTCTGGCGCGTCTGTGGGCTAATGGCCATAAAGGCTGATTCCACTGGAGCATCCTAAAGGTCCCCATTCTGCTATCATTTGGGTTAATAAGATCTACTTTATCCAGCGATATGTTTATGAATCTGAAAGAACTGAAGCTTGCAGCTTTCCCTGGAATATAAATTATGTTTGAGTGTAGGAAATTTAAGAACTTTCTTGAAAATAAAGTGGCTGGAGCACTTTATTATATAATACTTATTGTAGCAATCAATAAGTAATTTATTAGCAACCATCCAGGCAGAAAAATATTCATTAGAACTTGGCCAGCCATTTTCTTTTCCTGATAAATAGATGCTCTTAGGAAACACTATGACCATGGTAATTCATTTTTCCCCTTTTGACTAGTTACCACACTAAGCAACAAAAGATTTGCTAGTTTACCTATTTGCCAATAAATCCAATGGAACTCCCATATTAAGATAGCTAAAATAATTGTTTTGTAATTACAGTTAATTTATTGTAATTCAGCAAGAATTCTATACAGAATTCTTTTCATATGTTATATGAACCTAACTGAAAAACACAAACCTGGTGTCATTTTTAAAGGGGACTTAATAAAATTGTCATTCCAAAAATAAGTAAAAGTAGCCAGAGCATGGTTCAACGGTACAACAGACAAAAATTAAACTGTATAAATAAAACCAGTGAGCTAGAGGATAATGACAATGAAAAGTAATTACATCTTATTTTAAGAAATGGGACGAATTAGTTGGTATCATTTATTTTCCCAAACAAAAAATTAGTATCAATAATTTAAAGGCAGAAAACATTACAAGGATGTTGTAATTATCCCAAAGCCAAGCATTATAAACCCAGAATCAAAGTTACCTTAATATGCTTGGATTATTTTAAGAAATACACAATTAAGGCACTCAAACAACCTTAACTCTGCCCTGTAGCAACATCATGTAATAATCATATGATTATGGTGACACCATTTTAGTTTTTGTGGTCACAGATAAGAATAAAGACATGAAAAAAATCTAAATTCCCCCTCCCCTCCCTTGTGGTAGGGCAGTGTTACAGTTCTTACTTTAATATATTCAGATTTCTTTTAAATTTAACCTTAACTTCCAATTTCCTGTGCTTATAATGCTTGGAATTGGGGATAATTACAACATCTCTTTGCTTTTGCTTTTTTATCCTTAAATTACTGATACATACATTCAAACTTAACTCCATATTTATTTAGGGTTTTTTATCTGGGAGTTTCCTTAATTTAAATTGCTAACACTTCACACACTAACACTGAACAAGAAATCCAAAGAGAATGCTACCAAACAACGCTTCTAATGATTTGATATCTAGTATCAACTTTTGTTATTATTTTAACTTTTAAGAGCAGAATCACCATTACATCAAAGCAAAAGCAGCCACAGTTACATTATGTTTACAGCTGCCTAGCAATGCAAGAGCAGCACAAAGCAGATGACACATATTAGTGAATCTGTTCCTTAATTGCAATTGACTTCTTAATTTAGAGGGCTCCATTAGTGAAACTGGCACTATGTGAAGCATGGACAGAGACAGCCCAAGAACCACTGTCTCTGTGCTTTGAGGTTTCCTCCATGTTCCAGTCTCAGTAGCTCCAGCAGCACTGCCTAATGAGGCCATGAGGAGCCTTTTAAGCACTCATGTCCAAGCTAGTATATAGCCACAGAATCTTCAAAGAGCACAGGGCCAAGTAATCATCTACTGAACTCTTGAAACATGCCCTGTCTCCCTCATACCACGGAGTCATTACAACCAATAGAACAGCTGTATGCAAATTGCATAAAGGAAAAATGGTGATTGGCTGAGTTACCTCTGTCACAATGGCCCCACTTAAAAGTTACCAACACTGTTGCCCTGAGCCCATCACTAATCTATATTTACAGCAATTACATATAATTGTTAATAAATTAGATTAATCACAACCCGTTTCTTCAAATAAAGTCTATGCTATATTTCAATTAAATTTAGCCATCTGGAAAGTTTAAAGGGGATACTCTATATCAGGGATCAGCAACCTTTGGCAAGCGGCCCACCAGGGAAATCTGCTGGCGGGCCAGGATGGTTTATTTACCTGCAGCATCTGCAGGTTCGGTCAATCGCAGCTCCCATTGGCCGCGGTTCGCCATCCCAGGCCAATGGTGGCTGCGGGAAGCAGCACAGGCCGAGGGATGTGCTGGCTGCCCTTCCCGCAGCCCCCATTGACCAGGGACGGTGAACCGCGGCCAGTGGGAGCTGCAATCGGCCGAACATGCAGACGCTGCAGGTAAACAAACCGTCCCGGCCCGCCAGCGGCTTTCCCTGGCAGGCCACAGGGCAAAGGCTGCCAATCCCCGCTCTATATCCTAGTAAAGAAAAGAGGATAGAAGTTGATAAAAAGTACAGGAAGGAACCAAAACAGTCACATTTAAAAAAAAAAAAAAAAAAAAAAAAAAAAGTTAGATCACCTGAAGGCAAACAAATAAATATTGACACCTGGTTGTATACAAATGCAAGAAGTCTAAATATTAAGATGGGTGAACTTGAGAGCCTGGCATTAAATGAGGATATTGATAAAATAAACATCACAGAAACTTGGTGGAATGACGATAATCAATGGAACACAGTAATACCAGAGTACACAATATATAGGAATGACAGAGTAGGTTGCGCTGGTAGGGGAGTGACACTATACATGAAAGAAAACAGAAGTAAAATGTAGTAAAAATTTTACATGAATCAAAATTACATGCTTGATAAAAAGAGTATAGCAGTAGGATTACACTACCGACTCCCTGCCCAGGATGGGGACAGTGATAGTGAAATACTCAGGGAGATTAGAGAGGCTACAGAAACAGAAAACCCAACAATAATGAGGGATTTCACCTATCCCCATGTTGACTGGGAACATGTCACCTCAGAAAAGGAGGCAGAAGTAAAATTTCTCAGCACCATTAATGACTGCTTGTTGGAGCAGCAAGTCCTGAAGGAGGCTTAAATCAGACTCTGTACCAGATGACTCCAGACGCGATCCTGGCAATTACAAGCCAGTAAGCCTAACTTCCATACCAGGCAAATCGTTTGAAATTATAATAAAGAACAGAATTATCAGAAACACAGATTAATACGATATGTTTGGGAAGAGTCAACATGGCTTTTGTAAAGGGAAATCACACCGCACCAATCTATTAGAATTATTTGTGGGAGTCAAACATGTGGACAAGGGCGATCCAGTGAATATAATGTACTTGAACTTCCAGAAAGCCTTTGACAAGGTCCCTCACCAAAGACTCCTATGCAAACTAAGCAGTCATAGGATAAGAGGGAAGACCCTTGTGACAGTGTACCCCATAAGGCTTTATGGGGAGGGGGTGCTTATAAATGTATGTATGACATAACTGGAATATGTTTTGTGCTGCCTGTGCCATGTAACATATCTCTGTAAAGGTTACGGTCTACTATATCTATTCATCCTATTTGTACATATATATATCATTTTCTACTTAAGGTTAAGAATATGGGCTGTATGCTTGCTTGGTTTCTAAGTAAGCTTTGTGAGGCATTTGGTCAGCTTCTTTAGGAAGGAATTCGCCAGGTTAAGTACCTGATCAGGAAACACTTGGGGAACAATGCATCTTGGAATGCTCCAATCCACATGAGAAGTCTTCCTGGAGACATGCAAGATACCATGTGGACAATGGCGTCAGCCTGTAAAGACTGAGTCATGCAGGGACATGTGACTTGCCTAGGTGACTCCAGAACTCCATCTTGGAGCTGGACTTTGCATAGGAGGGAGGTCTCCACCCACAAGACCCCTTGGGAGACCCCTCCATTTGGTCTTCAGCTAGCTAAAGAAGGAGCCTCTCCACCCCTCCCCCCCGCCCAGGATACTTGAAGGAGACTGAAACAAAGGACAGTAACTACAGGGGGTGTGAGTGATTGCTGGACCCAGGCTAAAAGGAGATTAGCCTGTAAAAGGGAGTGCTCTGGAACTGGTGAGGAAATTATCTGTATTTAGTTTGATTAGACATAGATTTGCGCATTTTATTTTATTTTGCTTGGTGACTTACTTTGTTCTGTCTGTTACTACTTTGAACCACTTAAATCCTACTATCTGTATTTAATAAAATCGCTTTTTATTTAGTAATTTACTCAGAGTATGTATTAATACCTGAGGGAGCAAACAACTGTGCATATCTCTCTATCAGTGTTATAGAGGGTGAACAATTTATGAGTTTGCCCTGCATAAGCTTTATGCAGGGTAAAACGGATTTATCTGGGTTTAGACCCCATTGGGAGTTGGACCTCTGAGTGCTAAAGACAAGCACACTACTGTGAGCTGTTTTCAGGTAAACTTGCAGCTTTGGGACAAGTGATTCAGACCCTGGGTCTGTGTCTGGCTCAGCAAGACAGGGTGCTGGAGTCCTGAGCTGGCAGGGAAAACAGAAGCAGGGGTAGTCTTTGCACATCGGGTGGCAGCTCCCAAGGGGGTTTCTGTGATCCAACTGATCCTCTCCATGGATCAGTAACTGGTTAAAAGCTAGGAAACAAAGGATAGCAATAAATGATCCATTTTCACAGTTGAGAGAGGTAAAGAACAGGGTCCTCCAAGGATCTGTACTGGAACCAGCGCTGTTCAACATATTCATAAATGATCTGGAAAAGGGCAAAAGTGAGGTGGCAAAGTTTGCAGACAATCCAAAACTACTCAAAATAGTTAAAACCAAAGCTGACTGTGAAGCGTTACAAAGGGATCTCACAAAACTGCATGACTGGATAACAAAATGACAGATGAAATTCAGTTTTGATAAATGTAAAGTAATGCACATTGGAAAACACAAAACCAACTATACACACAAAACGATAAGGTCTAAATTAGCTGTTACCACTCAAGAAAGATCTTGGAGTCATCATGTATAGTTCTCTGAAAACATCAGCTCAATAAGCAGCGACAGTCAAAAAAGCTAACAGAATTTTAGAAACTAGTAGGAAAGGGATAAATAACAAGACAGAATATATCATAATGCCACTATATAAATCCATGGTATGCCCACACCTTGAATACTGCATGCAGTTCTGTTCGCCCCAGCTCAAAAAGATCTACTAGAATTGGAAAAAGTACAGAAAAGAGAAACAAAAGGTGTATGAGTAAAGAGTGAAAGTTTATTTTGTAGGTTAAAAAAAAGCTCAAAAAGATCTACTAGAATTGGAAAAAGTACAGAAAAGAGAAACAAAAATGATAAGGGTATGGAATAGCTTCCATATGAGAAGAGATTAAAAAGCTTGGGATTGTTCGTCTTGGAAAAGAGATGACTGAGGGAGGGTCTGACAGGAATATAAAATCATTAATGGCATGGAGAAAGTGAATAAGGAAGTGTTATTGACCCTTTCACATAACGTACGATCCAGGGGTCACCCAATAAAATTAACAGGCAGCAGGTTCAAAACACATAAAAGGAAATACTTCTTCAGACAACAGAGTCAGCCTGTGTAACTTGTTGCTGGGGATACTGTGAAGGACAGAAGTATAACTGGGTTCAAAAAAGAGTTAGATAACTTTACAGAGGATATTTTCATCAATGGCTATTAGCCAAGATGGTCAAGGACTCAATCCCATGCTCTGGGTGTCCCTAAACCTCTGACTGCCAGACACTGGGACGGGATGGATCACTCAATGAACTACCCTGTTCTGTTCATACCCTCTAAAGCAGGGGTAGGCAACCTATGGCACACGTGCCAAAGGCGGCACGCGAGCTGATTTTCAATGGCACTCACACTGCCCGGGTCCTGGCCTTAAATGAGAGTGAATAAATGAAGACTCGGCACACCACTTCTGAAAGGTTGCCGACCCCTGCTCTAAAGTATCTGGCACCAGCCAATGTGAGAAGACAGGATATTGAACTAGATGGACCACATGTCTGATCCAGTATGGCCATTCTTAACTTTATGTTCTTAAGAATCTGCATTATTCCATTAAGATCATTCGGGTCAAAAGAAAAGACTGATAAAAGTGAATTTTCTGAAAGGACTCAATTTATTTTAACTTCAACAAATTATCAGATTTTCTTACAAATTTTCAGAAAATTCATTCTGTACACAGTAAGTGCTGTAAACTTAGTGAGGATACACTATTTTTCATACAAAGGAGGATTTATCCCTGCTTTAAGTGAAAAACTGAACTAACTATGGAGTCACAATCAGCATTTCCATAATTATGTTCTATATTTCTTAGGTATATCCAGTGCTACACTGTTGTAACAGAGAAAAATAAAAGCAAATTATTGGAAATTATCTGATGGCAGAATACAGATATGCCAATGAAAAAAGGGGTGGTCTGTACATAATGGGGAGTGGGGGTGAGGTGTCAGGTGAACTGGCTCTTGTTCATTACTCTACCATCCCTTTATTTTTCCTCTGTGAACTGAGGCAACTCACAGTCTCGAAAAAATTGGGATATAACCGGACAGGTATAATGAGTATACTGATGTTTGTAAAGCATGTTCCCATCCTTGGAGAATGCCAGTTTCACTCCACGATCACCTTTTAGAAAAAGCAGTGTTGATTCTATGGGTCATCACTTTAATTCAGTAGCTTTATTTTCAGACATTCCTGATCAATTTCTACTTCTAACATAGCTTTTCATTAAGAATTACTTAGATTCATTTGTATCTAATATCAAAGTAGCTTTTTTCTGGTGTAGTTTGACTGTTACAGAATCAACAAAAAAGTCAAATTACCGGTTTGATGCGAAGCTGGTCACCCACCACTTCCAATATGGCATGTTTTCGGGATACTCTCTTATCCGTAATCTGAAAAAAAGACAGGCAGTTGAGATAAGAGCAAATTATGGCACTCATATCTCGAATCATTATAGCAAACAAGCAAACAAAAATCAAATCAAGATAAATCAATAAGCAGATTACAAGGTCTCATCGAGTACAGTTCATACAGGCTGTAGGTTTCTGATGCCCTGTAAGTAGTTCCACATAACACAATTAGTTTAAAAAAATAAAGAAAAATTCTGTATTAGAACTAGATTAAAACATTAAGATCAAGATTTTCAGAACTGGGTGCCTGACGTTATACTATTTTAAATACAGAAATTAACTTTCTAGCCTCAGTGTGGAGAAAAGCTTGAGAATATGAGCCCTGCTGGCTCAAATATCCAAAGGCAAGCAAAAAAACCCCAGAATTTACCATTTGTTAAAATCTCATGATTTTTCAAGGTCTGACAGTGCTACTTAGAAGAGACAGTAATGTGTCTTGAAATGTTATAGAGTGCTGTGCTTGTCTCAAAGCTACTAGCATACAGAGAGCAGGAATTCATGTTTTCTATAAAGAAAGTTTCAGGGTAACTCCAGTAAATTCCACCACCACAGCAGACAAACAGTTAATCCTAGAAACACTGACACAAAAACTGAAGTAGAGACAGTACCCGGGGCTTACAAAACTCAGGAAAAAAGTTATTATTTCCTAAGAACTGGCATTACAAGAACATTTTGTGAGGAACACACTGTTTTAAAAAATTGAGATAATTTTTAATCCAGCGTAACAGATGCTAATTCTCCTGTTTTTTCATTTGGAGAAGTTTGGAGCTCTAATGAGATTTTGCCAGAGTCATTTGTTTTAATATTATTTATTACAGTGAGAGAGCTCTCTCTTCTGTATATGCAGCAAAACTAATACTGATGGGTTAACTAGAAACCTGCTGCTATTTGCAAGGAAAGTTCTTCCTGTTCATACATTTCCTTTAAGTGTGACATTCAAGACAGCAAAAAGATCCAATTACATCTTTGTAGGAAACTATAATTCATTTCTCTCAATGTTTATTCGGTTTAAAGGTGTGTATTCAAACTGGCAGAAAACTGCTACCAGAATTACAAGTGTATGTTGTGACCTCTAGTGAGGAACTATGTTACTTCACTTAACCAAATAAATTCATAAGAGAAAACACAGTCGCTCTATATGAGATTATTAGACAAGAAAATACATCTGAAAGATTACTGAAGGTAAAACGTGTTACATTTGACCAGTAAAAATTCAATTGAAAAAAATCGATTTTTTCTCTCATTGTAGGCACTTACTACAAACAAACATTGCATGCAAAATATTAAACAAGTGCTGCAAGAGCAAAGCTAGGGAAAGAAACAAAGCTTGCACAGGATAAGCATAAACGTGCTACTTCAGGACAGGGTCCTAACGTATTATCTTAAGAAGGAAGAAGAAACAGTTTAGAGCCCACTGAATCTGGACATAAAGGGAGTGTCACAGATGGGAGAAGGGGAATAGGTACTAGTCCAGGAGAAATTCACACCCTTAATGGCAAAAGCAGCATAAATTAAGAGGTGGCATGTTGTGTGAAATGTTCCAAGCCAGAGAGGGAATACAGTAAGCATGTGTATGGTGTATATATAGCAGTGTTGTAAGAAACAAAGTGCTGTATGATTACTGAGAACACCCTATTAGGTCCAAGTCACTAGAAACCCCATGACAATAAGAATGAGTACTGTTGTTGGCCAGGAAAAACAAAATTTACTATCCTTATTAGGAATCAAAGTCCAATTTTAGAACAAGATAATTAACTGGTAAAATAATCCATCAAGCTGCTATTGTGGCAAGAACAAGCCCATGATACCACAGGATCCTAATTAATGGCTAATGGCCATAAACCCTTGTACACACAATAACCTCAAGGTCAGTGCTTGGAAGGTGTGCAGTAGCACATAAGCGTCCATGATTCTGCCAGACTGCCAAGCATTCTACATGCCAATCTGAGGTAAGCAAATAAGAACCAACACACTCCATGAACAAAGATGGTAGCAGATTACATCACCATCATCACAGTGTGTGTGGGGGAGGGAGGAGGTCCCAGTGTATGTCTGCTACATGTCAGTGAGGAAGCCAAGCACATGTGATCATGGGACTTGCATTGATATTTGGGATAGTCATTGTGGGGCACTTCCCCTTTCCACTTCTGTCTATTAGTAGTGGCTATTATCTGAGCTGGGGTCTGCAGCTTCCATGGTTTTCACCAACGTTGATACAATGTTCATAGATAGAGATAAAGGAACTACACTGAGTTAGAAGATACTGTTCTCATATCTCTGCTGCTCTTAGTTTTGCCAGATGACAGAGAGAAATCAAAAGGACTCAGAGTGATTTCACTCCTGCTATTAAGAACGTGTGGTCAATTAAACGGATAACAGTGACAAGGTGGATGAGGGAATATCTTTTATTGGACAAACTTCTGTTGGTAAGAGAAACCAGGTATAATGAGTATAGCTACACAGAGCTCTTCATCTGCAAACAACTGATGGATCAGTTACATTCTGCTGTTTTAGAAAGCTATGAACACCAGCAGATGGAAGCATTAGAATAAAACAAAACACAGAAGCTTGGGGCGAGTAACAGAAATCCACCTCAATCTATAGAACCTTCCCAGCACCACTTTGATTGCTGCCAGGAGACTGAAGGCGGGGTAAAGCAACAAAGGGTATGTCTTCACTTACCGGAGGGTCCGGCGGCAGGCAATCGATGTTCTGGGATCAATTTATCGCGTCTGGTTAAGACGCGATAAATCGATCCCGGAAGTGCTCGCCGTCGACGCCGGTACTCCAGCTTGGCGAGAGGAGTACGCGGCATCGACGGGGGAGCCTCCGTGCCGCGTCTGGACCCACGGTAAGTTCGGACTAAGGTACTTCGAATTCAGCTACGTTATTAACGTTATTAATTTGCGTACCTTAGTCAGCAGTGGGGACTTAGTGGGGACCAGGCCAAAGGCACCCAAGCCAGCATGGCTCTGCAGCAATCAGGAGGTTCTGAGAGAGCAAGCTGAGAGAGAGTTCTTTCTTTTTATCAGCCAGAGGCTGCTGGTATGGCTTTCTATTTTCAAACACCCACTAGGCAGAAACCAATACGAAAACTGGAGCATGATCTGAGCCAAGTCCACTGATAAGAATCCTAGCACCAGCCCCTCTACCAACAGTTGGGTGTGAGGGCTGGAATTCTCAGTGTGTTGCCTTTGGATCTCTCAAACTTCCCCGCCACTGCTCATCTTTCCTACTGGTCTCTTGCTAGTAGGTGTCTTACATTTTTTCAGCCCTACTCCAGTTCTACAAATGAGGTTTTGACATAGTGGACATGATTTCATCTCTTTCCACAGAAGGACAAGGTAGTTAATATGGGAAGAAGTGTTCCCACTGCCAATGGCCTGCTCATATCCACTGACATTTCCAGTGCCAGAGAAAGTGATCCAAACAAATCTTTCACACATCCCCACATTAAACAGGGGAAGCGTTGCCTGCAAAGATCTTATCAGCAGCCTCCCCCAAGTAAAGCCTTCCTCAACTGACATCCTCAGAGCTTCAGAAATCCGAAGATCGTAGAGCAGTCAAGTCTAACATATTACAACAGCAGGTCTGGGAGCCTCATGAAGCGGTCCTCCTCCATTCTTTAGCTACTAGCTTAGCCTTTGAAAATCAATTAAGCATGCAGACAAGCAACTAAACCAGTTCTCATTAAAGCAAATGCTGACAAAGTAAAATACACCTCTACCTCGATATAACGCTGTCCTCAGGAGCCAAAAAATCTTACTGCGTTATAGGTGAAACCGTGTTATATTGAACTTGCTTGGATCCACTGGACTGCGCAGCCCCCCCCCCCCCCCCCGGAGCACTGCTTTACCGCATTATATCCAAATTCATGTTATATCGGGTCGCGTTATATCAAGGTAGCAGTGTATATTAGAAGTCAGCTAGCAGGTATTCTATGTATTAGTAAGGAATACATTCAAGCCATAAAACATTACAAAATGAAAAAATGCCTCAGTTAAACTAAAGTCAAATATAATTCAACAGCACAGATCAGAAACAGCCTAGTGGTCCAATTCTGAAATACAGCCCATGAAGAAGCAACATTTCCCTGTGCACAACTCTTTGAACCAACCACAAACTCATCTTAAAACTACATTATATATGTTCTTAAAATACAAATACAAAAGTGAACCCAGGTATACATGAGAAACAACAAATGGCCATCTAATAGCAGAAAGTAACTTAAATGACAATAATCCAGGGTGGATAAAAATTAATGATTTTTAAAAAAAAAACAATAAAAAATAGAATTTTATTTAAATCAGATTTTTTTGATAAAATGCTTTTTGAGGAAAAAACCTATCTAAAGATAGTTTTAATTAAGATACATTATAGCTCAAAAATATCTCATCATGGAATAGGGATTATAAATTCTAATTCTAGAGTATGAGACAATATATTCATGTAATGTTTAAGAAAAGTTTTGTAAATGAGTTCCAATAATTCATGGATTAGGGATCCAATCTTATGCGGTTCCAGGGGCTTCTGTATAGATTATTCAGGTTAATCTTTCTATCTACCCAATGGGACTCAGTGCTCAGTCTAGAAGATACCATCAGAGATGCTTAGCTTTGCAGTTCTCAAACTGTAGATTTGTATCTTCAGAGATAATATGCTTATTAACAGCAAAAAATGTTTAAAAAAAAAATAAATAAATAATGCACCTCTACCCCGATATAACGCGACCCGATATAACACGAATTCGGATATAACGCGGTAAAGCAGCGCTCCAGGGGGGCGGGGCTGCGCACTCCAGCAGATCAAAGCAAATTCGATATAACGCGATTTCACCTAAAACACGGTAAGATTTTTTGGCTCCTGAGGACAGTATTATATCAGAGTAGAGGTGTATATAGAAGTCAGAAATAACAGACCTCAACCCTATTGTCCCTCTGCAAATGTGTGTATACAGAGTCAATCCCTTACCTCTCTCTAAAAGTGCAAAGTTTCAAAAAGTTCAATGAATAGAAGATTGTTGGGGGCGGAATAGATCTGGACAAGGAGAAGAAGTCTGGAGATAAATGTGAGAAGGGAGGGACAGGCAGTAGAAACAAAAGAGAAACTGTTTGAGCAGCATACTCCAGAAGTCTTGAAGTCTTTCTGAGTGTAGCCTTCACTGGTTTGAGATCTACCATACCATTCTCTCACTAGAAAGGAAAACCTATAATGTCAGCAAGCTGTAAAAGAGACCCGGTTTGGGAATAAGAACCATTTAAGAAATATGTTTGCTGATATGTTTTAAAGAAAGTTACACCAGTGAACTGGTGGAAGTCACTTAAGCTCTTGGATTCAGAGACTGTTGAAGTGATAATCTCACTTTTAATAGCAGTAGCTTCTTCTGCTGGTGTAGAAAGAATATTTTCTTCCTTTGGACTAATTCATTCCAAACTGAGAAATCGTTTGGGACCTGAAAAAGCAGGAAAGCTTGTTTTTCATTTCCAGATTATGAACAAACAGGAAAATGAAGGTGAAGATGACTGAGTGAGCTGCAGAAGCCAATATTTTAACTTTCTCATGTTGACCTGGCTGACAGAGTCAATTTAATTGTTGTTTTTTTGTTTTTGAATATTTAACTATTTTAGTTAAAAACAATTTTAACAAAAACAAACCTGATTTTAAAAAACCTGAATGTTTAACTAAATTCAAAAAATCATATGCTTGTTTTGTTAAAATATTATATGTTTGCTGTTGAAGAAAAAAATCCAGAATACATAACATTGTTGTTTTAGTTATATAAAACAATTTCAATGTCTGTCTGGTGATGTTCTCCTCCTAATACAGCATGGCAAGAAAATCCTCCAAATATTAATGATTAACCCATTGAATTGGAGATAGTTCACCTCCCAATGACTTCATAAATATCTGCTTCAATTACCTTTGGTAAATGAAATAACCAATCATTCATTTTCTGATATAGCTGTAAAACTCATCTGAAAAGTTTTCCAAATAAATCACTTAAAAAATGTATAGTGTGTACCTTCCAAAAATGAAACCTGCATCTATCTCTGAGTTTTGAAGAATATGTATTAAGGTTATAACAACCAACAAGAATGCCCTTTTATGTAGAAATCCATGATTAAATCGAGTTTTCCTGACTAGTGATTTAAATCAAATCCACCCTGGAATAATCTGACTAGCTGAAAAGGCTTCCAGTCTATGCATATGAAGACTATGTAGCTTTTAAACCAGTCAGATTGCTTATGCCCCTCACACACACACACTTTCATAACTATTTGACCCCTGTGCTGATCTGTCTACCTGTTCCACTCACAGAGTTTCATTTACTATGCATTAATATTGTTGCAAGTGCTTGATTTTCTCCAGGAAAACTTTGAAGCTTGGGCAGCAGAGTCGGACAATCTGAATACGTACTTCAGGAAGTTCCCATTTATTTATTATATAGCTATATTACTAGAGAGAAGCCTAGAACAGGACAGCTGCTTGTTTTTAATGTAATGCTAATTATGCTGACTGTGAATGAGCCATCATGCCAATTGGAAAAATGTACCTGCCCTCTTCAGAGGAAGACCAGTCAAAGGGACAAACACAAAATAATGGTTTAGTGCAAAAACCCTAGGCAATAAAGGATACCTAAATGTGAAAAGGGCCCAATTTGAATGCAACCAGAAGAATTTATTTTAAAAAGACTGGCTCCCTCCCCTCACTACACCTTTCCTATCACTACAAACTACAGCAGATGGATTCTTTAACAGCATAAATGGGATATATTAATCTGGGTATTTAATATGGTGCTTAGCCCTCTGGGCTGGGATTATGCAGACATGTGTCTACCTCAGAGCTGGAAAAAAAGATGGAATGTTAAGTAATTTAGTGTATTAGAATGTGTAGAACACTGAAAGTTGTATTTATTTTCCACTACTTATACAAGTATCAGGGGGTAGCTGTGTTAGTCTGTATCCACAAAAACAACAAGGAGTCAAGTGGCACCTTAAAGACTAACAGATTTATTTGGGCATAAGCTTTCGTGGGTAAAAAAACCCACTTCTTCAGATGCATGGAGTGAAAATTACCAACTTATTACAACTAATTACTACATATACAGTTTCATTTTTGCATTCCACATCTAGCATAATGAATCCACACTGATCAGTTTCACAAGCTTTTCTAGTCAATCTCACTTTTCTCATGCACACTATTCTGACTCTGGGCACTAGCATTACAGAAGAGTAAATTAAACACAGAAAACAGCTGATCAAATTCTGCCCCTAGTTAAATCCACTGGTTTGTACAGGGTGTAACTAAGGGCAAAAATGTATCATTTTTAAATGAGTTTAAAAATACTAACACCATTTGTATTAGATTATCTTGAACTCTCTCCCCCAAATCTAAAACTACTTAACAGACTCGTATATAAGCTTTTGGTAAATGCAGCCACATTTGCCAACTAGAGAAAGATACCATAGCAATTAGGTACTAAGCGTTGATATGGCTGAGTGAAGTGAGTGCAAGCCCTGGTCTACACTGAACATTTAGACTGACATAACTACATCGCTCAGGGGTGTAAGAAATTCACACCCTTGAGTGCCATAGTTAAGCCAACCTTAAGAATTCCAAGTTAAGAATTCTTCTGCTGGCCCAGCTACTGCCGCTCAGGGATGTGGAATATCTACACCAATGGAAAAATCCCTTTCCTAGATATAGGAAGGGTCTATGCTATGGTGCTAAAGCTGTACAGCAGTCACTGTAGCACCGATAGTGTAGACATACCTCGAAACTATCTGCAAAAAAAGTTTTGTTGGAAGAGACACGGCCAACTTAAGTCACATCTTTCTGAAATGTTATTACCAACCTATTGTTACAAGTATACCTGAAGTTACTATTGAGAAAATTGTTTCACTTTAAATTTGTATACAGTGCTTCAGGAGAAGAGGTGATTTTTCTGGAGGATGCCATCTTGTGCTCTAAAGCAGTGTTTCCTGAACGGTGGGTTGCAGGCCCAGCGCAGAGAGGAAGCCACAGGAAGGAGTGGCAGGCTTGAAAAGTGAGCCTGTCCTGCTCTCACTAGCAGTAGCAGCTCCTGCCCCACAGGGGTGAGCCTGCCTCCCCACTCCGGACATTGTGACCTGGCACACAGGTCACATCCCCACTCAGGTTTCACCCAGCCATCAGGACAAACCTGAGTGGTGCTGAGACCCAGTGCGCCAGGTCACAACACCCAGAGCAGCGAGCCAGGCCCTGCCCTGTAGGACTGGAACCACTGCTGCTAGGTGAGTGTGAGGCAGGTTTGCTCTCCAACTTCCTCCCAGGGCAGGGCCTCCCCTCTGCATTGGGCTGGGATTAAGGTTGAAGTGTCAGGGCAGAAGGTACTGCTGCAGGTGGTCAATGCCCCCTCAGTGGAGCAAAGAGGCAGTGGAGAACACCACCAGCCTATGAAGTGGGCCCCACAAACATGCACATTTGGACCCTGGGTGGATCGCGCACACACACGAAGGAGAGAAAATGCAATTGGTGAGTCACCTTCATAAAAAATTTGGGAACCGCTGCTCTAAATCTTAAGATTTCACTCAAAAAATAAATAAAAAAAATAAAAAAGGAGGGGACTTTTGCCCATATGGTTGCAAAGATTACACTTCTCACATTAAATGTAATGGGTGCAGTGAAATTAGCACAAGGAAGTCGGAAAAAAGAGCTCTGAGAAAAATGTGCATTGTCCCTATACATTTCAATGGGTTGGGAACTCTGAAGGCTACTGTTAAGGATATGTTAACATTATTAGTTATTTCACAGTTGATGAAAGCACACAAGAGCACAAGACAATATTGTGTTATTATTCAAGTTTCCTGTAAGTGAAGTCTTGCTTTGATGTCTCAGAGCAGAACTTAGTTTGTGTTGGCAGAAAGTTTGGAAGACTGATGCTATTCCCTCTCCCCTGTTCAACCCCTAATTTCCTCTGATTTGGGAGAGAATCGGGAAAGCGATGTTTATGCAAACAGGAAAATAAGTCAGTGTCGCCAACCCATACAATTTGTTAGTCTCATAATGTTTAGAATTTCTCTTAAAGCCCCAGCTCCTAGAGTCACGCTAAAGGAGAATCTCTGTTTTTGTTAACACAAGTTTCCTATCGCTCCAGATTATGGAGAAACGCTTGAAAGGAGCTGGAGGGCTCTGATTCCACCTTCCTCTGTAGGGGGGGCCAGCCTCTATTCCACCCTGGCCCCATGGCCTGACGGGGATATTGATTAGTGGCTCATCTGTGGAGCCGTGAGCAGGGGCATGTACCTGGCACAGTTCACCCCCATCCCTGACACCCGCCCCTTTTGTGGTATGAGGGAGAACCTGGTGCATGCTTATCTCGAATGCGTCAGGTTGCAGCCCCTCCAGAACCTCCTGCTGAAATTCTAACTGCACTTTTCCCCACACCTGCTTATATTTACACACCCTGTCCATGGCCCCACCAAGTCACAAGACCACCTCATCAACCTCCTCCTCGCCCTGGCCAAAGTAGCCTCTACAACACCAGGAGGAGGATGTTAGATGAGGGAGTGCTCCGCGACTGGGGGGGGGGGGGGGGGGGGGCCTATTTCTGCTCCTCCCTGGTCTCACGCATCCGGGCAGAGTTCCTTTGGGCAGCACCCGCTGGCACCCTAAACAGGTCTGAGGCACAGTGGGCACTGTCCAGGGTTTTCTGCTTGGTGTCCCCCTCTAGGGCCCTAGTTCTGAACCTGTGATCATCACTCCTGACCCTGTCATTCCTTAGTTGCCCCCATCTTCATTTGGTTCCCGGGGCCAGAGGTCCCCCCGCAAGGCTGTGGATGACATCTGAGAGCCTTAGCTCTGCCGGAGGCCCATGGTCCCTTCCAGCCCCAAGTGGAACTTGTGGGGTGTGCAGCGCCCGGCCCACTGAGGCTATGGGCAGGCCCGCGCCAGGCCTCCCCCGAGGCGGCTCCTGGGCTCGCTGGCACTGGGCTGGGGGCTGCAGCGGCCGCGCTGGGCAGCGGGGTCAGGGAGCCCCCCAACCCCCCTGCCGAGGAGCCAGACTTACTCCCAGCAGGGGGCCTCTTCCCAGCACTGTCTGGCCGGGCTGCAGCGCCACCGGGCAGCCCCCGTCCGCGGGCGCTAGCTCGAACCCCGGCATGGGCGTCGCTGGGGGGCTCTCCGCCTGCGGGCAGGGAGCAGGCCCCGCTATCCCCTCCGGAAACTCGCACCACGCAGGGAGGTTCGTCTCCCTTCCGTTTCCCTCCGTGCTAGGAGGCGGGGCAGGCGACCGCTGTTTGTGTTTAAATCCCCGCACCACCGCCCACGGCTTGGCCGGCCATCCCGGAAACGGTAGTTTCCAACTCACACCCTCCCCGCCCGGCCGCGCTTGAGCGTTGCCGCGGGGAAACTACAAATCCCGGCGTGCCCCGCCTCAACAGCCCCCGCCGCATGCGCATTGCCTCGGGAAGCCAGTGGGCGGCGGTGTAAACAAACAAGTTCGAATGGGGGAGACGTTTAAACCGTCACCTGGGGGCAGCAGCGCGGGGCCAGGTAGGGGGCGGCCTGCGGGGCTGGAATTTCCCTCCACCCGCCTTCGCCGCGGGCGGCTGGGGGATGAGAGCGGGCTCCAGCCACGGCTTGGCCAGGCGAGCTCCGAGGCGGGGCCGGGCTCGGCAGCGGGCAAAGGGCGCCTGATGGTTGAGCAGAGGCAGGGCACCGTCTGTCTCTTGCCTGGGGACTGGGCACAGGGCACCGTCTATCTCTTGCCTAACGCCTGGAGGCTGGGCTAGCCTAGCCTTAGCACTTTGCACAGCCAGGGTGCGAGGCATAGCACGCTGTTTAATACATGAGGCACTTTAACATAACCTTCACAATTAGAGTTAACTTGGTGAAAGTTAACTCCATGTATTCTGTAATTGAGATCAGTGACCAGGGCATGCCACCAGCTACATGTGAGGCTGTTTAGTGACCACTGTACTTCCTCACCCCCAGGGTTACTCATGGTGGATGTACTGAGGCATTAAATTATGCAGAAAGCCTCAAAGAAGAACAAACAGGCACTTGCTTCGTATAAAGATCTGACCGTCCTTCCTCCAGCCAAGAAAAAAGAGGAAAATCGGGAGGACTTTGTAGAGCTGCTGCCTCCAGAAGTCAGTTTTAAAATTTTCAGTGAACTGGATATTCAGAGCTTATGCAAAGCTGCAGTGACATGCAAGAGCTGGAATCGTGCAATTGAGAACAGTGACCATTTGTGGAAACATCACTGTTTAACTGTAAGAGCTGTCTGTCAGCGAGAGATAGACTGTGATCGAGGAAATGGATATTCGTGGAAGGTAAATTTAAGAACATGGACTGTCTAGCTTTGGGAAACTGGGTAGCTTTCAGGATGAGTATTAAGATATGTGAGGTTCTCTCCTGATCAGTATTTCTGATCCATCCAAGGTCAAGAGCAATTCAAAGTTGTTACCATCTAATAGCTGCAGCCTGTGAGATCTCAGGGCTTGTTTACACTACAAAATTAAGATGACTTAAGTCGAAGTACAGCCTCCACAGTAATTAAAAGCAGTAGTTCACAGCCACACTTACTCCTTCAGTCGGCAGTGCACGTCCTCACCAGGAGTGCTTCCACCAACTGAAGTGGGGCATTATAGGACACAGATCTGGAGCCTATCAGCCCAAGCTGTCAGTGGGGTGCAGGGCTCACCCAGCTGTCAGTGCCAGGGCATGGGGGCCCCAGCTGCGAGCAAGCACCCACAACTGACAGCTCAGGCTATCCCCACCAGAGAGTAGAAGGACTCCGGCTGACAGCCAACAGGCTATGTCAGTTAATCACTGTCTAACTGCATCAACATAAGCGCTACACCTCTCATGGAGATGGAGTTATGTCAGCGTAGCAGGTGACTTCCTTCATCAGAAGCCGCATTCTAATGTAGACTGACATAATTAGGTCATAATACGCCACCTTGCATCAACCTAACTCTGTAGTGTAGACCAGACCATAGTGAAATAGTATCACGAACACCATCACAACTGGCAGTCTGTGCAGAGATGCCAAAAAATAAGAGTACCATAGAGACAGTGAACTTACCTGGTCCCTGAGAAATGATCAGTCCAGCTCTGGAATGGAACACATTGCGAAAGGGACACAGTTTTACATACATGTTCCCCGTAATTTTACTTCAGTGGAATACTCCTGCTGGGAGAAAAGGGGTTCCTGGAATCTGCTGATCTAGAGAAGTTTTTGCCCCTACACACCTCTTAAACCAGATACAGCTAGGGGTCAAAGAACCAGCTGCTTTAGAACCCCCTTACCCAGCACCATTGCAGCTGCTACTCAAAACAGTGAGGAGGAGTTGAACATGTTGAGTGAAATCCTATTGAGGAATGGAGAAAGCATGAACTCTGGCAACTTAAGTGTTAAAATATAATTAGGAAGGCCAAAAAAAAATTTGAAGAACAGCCAGCGAAAGACTCAGAGTAATAACAAAAACATTTTTAAGTACATCAGAAGCAGGAAGCCTGCTAAACAACCAGTGGGGCCAGATTCCCAAACCTGAGCCATTCTTTTTAGGTGACAAATCTGAGGAATGTCTCAGACTGAGGTGTCATTAGAGGAGGTTTTGGAACAAATTAATAAACAGTAATAAGTCACCAGGACCAGAGGTATTCACCCAAGAGTTCAGAAGGAACTAAAATATGAAGTTACAGAACTACTAAACTTATCATTTAAATCAGCTTCTGTACCAGATGACTGGAGGACAGCTAATGTGATCCTAATTTTTGAAAAAGGGCTCCAGAGGCAATCCTGGTGATTAAGGGTCAGTAAACCTAACTTCAGTACCAGGCAAATTGGTTGAAACTATCGTAAAGAAAAGAATGATCAGACACATGATTTGTGGAGGAAGGGTCTACAAAAAGTATTAAGGGAAATCATGCCTCAGCAATCTACTAGAATTCTTTGAGGCCATCAACAAGCATGTGGACAAAGGTGATCCAGTGGATATAGTGTACTGAGATCTTCTGAAAGTCTTTGACAAGGTTTCAGAGTAGCAGCCGTGTTAGTCTGTATCCGCAAAAAGAACAGGAGTACTTGTGGCACCTTAGAGACTAACAAATTTATTAGAGCATAGAAGTGGGCTGTAGTCCACGAAAGCTTATGCTCTAATAAATTTGTTAGTCTCTAAGGTGCCACAAGTACTCCTCCTTTTGACAAGGTTCCTCATCAAAGGCTCTTGAGCAAAGTAAGTTCTCATGGGGAGGGTCCTACTAAATTCACTGTCCATTTTGGTCAATTTCACGCTGATAGGATTTTTTAAATGGTAAATTTCATGATTTCAGCTATTTAAATCTGAAATTTCACAGTGTTGTAATTGATGGGGTCCTGACCCAAAAAGAAGTTGTAGGGGGTTGCAAGTTTATTGTAGGGTGGTTGCTGTACTGCTACCCTTACTTCTGTACTGGTGCTGGCAGCGGCTCTGCCTTCAGAGCTGAGCAGCTGGAGAGTGGTGGCTGCTGGTCGGGAGCCCAGCTCTGAAGGCAGAGCTGCTGTCTGCAGCAGCACAGAAGTAAGGATGACATGGTATGGTATTGCCACCCTTACTTCTGTGCTGCTGCCTGCAGAGCTGGGCCATCAGTCAGTAACTGCCTCTCTCTAGCCATCCGGCTCTGAAGGAAGCAATGCAGAAGTAAGGGTGGTATGGTATGGTATTGCCACCCTTCTGCACTGCTGCTGGCAGGGCGCTGTCTTCAGAGCTGGACACCTGGCCAACAGCTGCCACTCTCCAGCCGCTCAGCTCTGAAGGCAGCACAGAAGTAAGGGTGGCAATACCACAGACTCCTTAAAATAACCTTGTGACCCCCCCCCCCCATTTGAGAAATGTTGGTCTCCCCCATGAAATCTGTATAGTATAGGGTACAAGCACACAAAAGACCAGATTTCACAGGGGAGACCAGCTTTCACGGTCTGTGATGCGTTTTTCATGGCCGTGAATTTGGTAGGGCCCTACTCATGGGATAAGAAGGTCCTCTCCTGGATCGGTAACTGGTTACGAGATAGGAAACAAAGGGTAGGAATAAATGGTCAGTTTTCAGAATGGAGAGAGGTAAATAGTGGTGTCCCCCAAGGGTCTGTACTGGGACCAGTACTGTTTAACATATTAATAAATGAGCTGGAAAAAGGGGTAAACAGTGAGGTGGCAAAATTTGTAGATGATACAAAACTACGCAAGATAGTGAAGTCCCAGGCAGACTGCAAAGAGCTACAAAAGAATCTCACAAAACTAGGTGACTTGGCAATAAAATGGCAGATGAAATTCAATGTAGATAAATGCAAAGTAATGCACATTGGAAAACAATCCCAACTATACATGTAAAATGATGGGATCTAAATTAGCTGTTACCACTCAAGAAAGGGGATAGATAGTAAGACAGAAAATATCATATTGCCTCTGTATAAATCCATGGTATGCTCACATTTTGAATACTGCGTGCAGATATGTCATCCCATCTCAAAAAAGATATATTGGAATTGGGAAAAGTACAGAAAAGAGCATCAAACATGATTAGAAGTATGGAACAGCTTCCATATGAGAAGAGATTAATAAAATGGATTTTTCAGCTTGGAAAAGAGACTACTAAGGTTATGATAGAGGTCTAGAAAATCAAGACTGATGTGGAGAACGTAAATAAAATAGGAGAAGGTGTTATTTACTCTAACACAAGAACTCAGGGTCACCAAATGAAATTAATAGGCAGCAAATTTAAAACAAACAAAAGGAAGTATTTCTTCACATGACATACAGTCAACCTGTGGAACTCTTTACCAGAGGATATTGTGAAGGCCAAGACTATAACAGCATTCAAAAAGAACTAGCTATGTTCATGGAGGATAGCTATTGATGGACCTATTAGCCAGGATGGGCAGGGATTCAAAGCCATGCTCTGAAGTTTCCCTAGCCTCTGTTTGCCAGAAACCTGGAATGGGTGACAGGGGATGGATCACTTGATGATTACCTGTTCTGTTCATTCCCTCTGAAGCACCTGGCATTGGCCACTATCAGAAGACAGGGTACTGGGCTAGATGGACCACTGGTCTAACCCAGTATGGCCGTTCTTATGACAGCTATAGCATCATACTTATAGAATCCAGCCTGCAGGACTTAGCAGCTCAGAGAGGGAATGGATTCAGACATTGCAACTACCACCCTCAATCAGCACTAGTTTGAAAGAAAGTACAGCCACCTCTTTTGGGGCTTTAAGTCTACTTCTGCATAGATCACTGGTCAGTGGAATTCAGAGTTACACAGTTTTAGACTCATTTCCTCTCTGAGGAAGTGTTTTAGTAGTTCAGTATGAGGCAAGAGCTCACAAGGAGGCAAGGCTGTGAGCAGATGGAGTACTCATGCTGCTCTGAAGATAGTAGACACACTGAAATCCAAACTCAACACCTTCCTGGCATCTGACTTCATTAACAAAGCAAACATCACAAATCCTAGTCCAGACTTTCTCCAGTTATATGGCCATTTCCATGTCTCCTCCCATAGGCCTTCTCTGCCCTAGATCCTTCTCCCAGACAGCTAATTCTACCTCCTAATGTCCAGGGTTGAGGTAACAAGCTACATGTGTCAAAAAGTCAATAAGTTAGTACCTCCCTGCATGAGCAGGGAACATCCCAACAGAGGAACCCAACCACCCTGTTGTTAGAGCATACAAGAGAGTTTGTATTATTTTGGGGCCTGCAGAATAGGGAAGAGAAATAGAAAGATTTAAAAAAAAATTACTTTAGGGTAGGGATTTGGCTTGAAAGGGTGGGGATGAGAGGCAGATGATTTGAGAAGTGAGAATGATCCCCATGTTACTCTGAAGAATGTGAAGTTAGCCCTGGTCCACTAGAGGGCATTTGTGCACCTATGTATTGCATTGAGGGCCCAGACACCCAAATGTATTATAATGTAGAGGCTTTTTCTGGTGTAAAACTTTAGTTCTTCCAACTTCCAATGTTTACATTGGCTTCTGCTTAGTTTATTCAAGTTTTTCAAGGCTTTTTAACTGTTTGCTCTGTATCAGGTCACTCTACTGAGAAACTACTGGAAGAGCAAAGTGAAGCATGAATGGCTAAGTGGAAAATATAGCAACATTCACTCACGCTGTGGCTTACCAGAAAAAAGCATGTATCCCATGGATGCTGATACATGGGGAGAAATACTGGAAGCAGAACTGGAGAGATAAGAAACCACATGGATCTTAAATAGCAAGAAATGGCACAGAACTGACTGTTTTTACTGTAAATATTTAGCCATTCACACCAGTGACATTTGCAAATATGTAATAGAAACTTCACTGGAAAAAATGTATAAATACAGAGTTTATTTTTATTTTGCACTTTATCAGAACAGCTTGTTGTAAAAACCCTGAATGAGATATAAACTATACAATGTAATTATTTTTAAAGATCTGCTGTACTGTTACACAGATGTTAAGTCTTGGACTGACTTTTCATTAGGCACTTTTTGAAAAAATAGAAAACAAATTAGTTTTTTTTTTCCACTTGAAATTCGTATGAAACAGAACCATGAGAAGACCATAGGCATGGGAAATGGAGGGGATTGACTACCGTATTAGCATCAAAGCCACTGGGTATGAACTCCTTCAGGCTGGCCCTCTTTACCATCAGGTTCTACTTGAAGTACAGTTATGGTCAGAAGAGTGACTGTAGTAGTGCCTCCTTCTTAGTCCACTGACCTGCTCCTAGTGTGTATTCAATCACAGCAACAAAAATCAGCAGTTAAGTTTTATCTTTTACTACTGCAGAAACTACTATGGGTAACTGAGCTGGATATACTTTGACTTAATTCAGGTTACATTAAGATTTATAGTAGAGTTCTCCTTGAAATGGAATAAGGGTTACATTTCTCCAATAAACCTCTTTAAATCTAGAGTTGAAACCTCACATACAATAGGAAGGGAATTCAGTCATCCTCTTACCCTCACCCAACCTCCAGCTAGTTGACACCTCCTCCTCTTTGCTTCTGGGGCAAAGAGATTTCTACATATCACTTCACTTTTGACGGCTTGAGTTCAGCCTTTGTAATAAGGGGATGTGTTAGAGAACTCTTCAGGGGAAGAGCAAATCAGGAAGGTCAGAGGACATTGTACAGCTGGGTTCAGGAAAAGGGTAGATGAATTCATGGAAGGGAAGCAGTAGTGGGAGAATGGAAAACAAAAGGGATTGCACAGAAGAACAGTGAGAAAACAGCAGCCTGGTACAATAAACCACCTCTTACGCTCATTTTGTAGGCCTGGTCTATACACAGTTTTTGTAGTGATATAAAATTTGATTTTTTTTTTAACAAATCGTTCAGTTGACACAACCTCTATTGTGGACACAGTTATAAAGGTGCTTATAATTGCATCCACTCTGGGGGGAGGAGGGGTCATACTAATTTACATAGGTTTTAAACAGATAGAATGATGTTTAGACAAGCCCTGTCAGAGCATCTTCCATACAATGTATTGTAAAATGTTTTACAATGAGAACCAAGCAAACTGATGGGTGAGGTTTAAGAGAAGTTGTCTCAGAAGGAAGAGAAGAGAGCTGGACAGAGAACGTAATATAGAGAGGAGGCAATAGAGAGGGTTAGGATGGGGGTGAAGGTTAGAGGTTAGAGTAAGGGTTAGGGTTAGAGTTTGTGTGAGCATTAGAGTTTGTGTTGGGGTTAGGGTGAGCGTTAGAGTTTGGGTTATGGTTAGTGTTAAGGTGTAGAGTTTTTAGCTAGGGTTAGAGTGAGGGTTAGGGTTAGTGGGTGAGGGAGAGGGTTAGGGTTAATGTAAGGTTTAGGGTGAGGGTTTGGGTTAGGATTAGGGTGAGGGTTTGGGAGAGTAGGAGTTAGGGTTTGTGGAAGGGTTAGGGTTAGTGTTTGTGTTAGGTTTAGGGGTTAGGGTTATAGTGAGGGTTGGGGTAGAGTTAGGGTGAGGGTTGGGGTTAGGATTAGAGTTAGGGGTTGGGTTTGGATTAGAGTTTAGGGTTAGTGTGAGGGTTAGGCTGAGGTTAACTGTTAGGATTACGGTGAGGTTGAGGATTAGGGTTTAGGGTTAGGTTGAGGTTGAATGTTAGCGGTTAGGGTTTGGGTAAGGTTAAAGTTAGGGTTAGGGGTTAGGTTTAGGGTTAGAATTAGGGTGAGGGTTAGAGATTAGGGTTAGGGTGAAGGTTAGGGTAAGGGGTTAGTGTTACCTTTAGGGTTAGGGGTTAGGATTAGAGTGAGGGTTAGGTTTAGGGAGGATTAGAGTTAGGGATTAGGTTAGGGTTAGAGATAGCATTAGGGTTAGCATTAGAGCGAGGTTGAGGGTTAGGATGAGGTTGCGGGTGAGAGAGGCTAGGGTGAGGTTTTGGGTTAAGGTTAGTGTTAGAGTTAAAGTTAGGGGTGAGGGTGAGGTTTAGGATGAGGGTTATGGTTAGAATAAGGGTTAGGGTGAAGGTTAGGGTGAGGTTGAGAGTTGGGTTAGGGTTAGGATTTAGGGTGAGGGTTAGGAAGAGGTTGCAGGTGAGTGTTAGAGGTTAGGGTGAGGGTTAGGATTAGAGTTAGGGATTGGGTTAGGGTTAGAGTTAAGGTTGGGGGTTAGCGTTAGGATGAGGTTGTAGGTGAGGTTTAGACATTAGGTTGAGGTTTAGGGTTATGGTTAGAATAGGTTTAGGGTTAGGGTGAGGTTAAGAGTTAGGGTTAGCGTTACAGTTAGGGTTAGAGTAAGGGTGAGGATTAGGTTGAGGTGGAGGGTTAGGTTTTAGGATTCACTCTCTTGCGAAATTTCTGATCTTTATTCCCAGCGTCAATGCGGAGTCATCCCCTGTGTGCAATGGAGTCAGGGCTCAATTCTGCTCCCACCCCCCTGGGTTCAATCTACACTGACCTTCCCTCTGCATTTCCCCGCTGTCTGGGGTCTGTTCTTGGCTCACGTGACTCCTGGGGCTCCCCTCAGAGATGGATCCAGCTGTCAGCTGAGCTGAGCATCCCTGAGTCTCCTTCCCCTTCCAGTGTTGTTATATGGATCCCGACTTGGAAGTTGGGTTTGGGGTGGGGGCAGCTCCTCCCACTGAGAGGCCCAAAGATGCTGGATGGGGCAGGGAGTTAGGTGGGAAGCTGAGACACTGAGAGCCGCACAGCCCCGTGCCTGGCGCACCTCTCCCTGCAATGCTCAACCCAGTATTTCCCCAAGGATGGGAATGGAACCCAGGAGTTTTGGTCCCAGCCCCACTGCTCTAACTACTAGATACCACTCCTCTCCCAGAGACAAGGATAGAACCCTGAAGTCCTGAATCCCAGACCCTCTAACCACACGGCCCTGGTGTCCCAGTGAATCTACCCCCTTAATGGGTGCCCTGGGTACCCCATAATCACAACCCCCTGCCCCAGCCAGTCCCTGCTCAAGTTCCCTGCCCAGGTCCCTGGATATCATGAGGGGCAGCGACCCAGCCAGGGGAGGGGCAGGCCTGGCTTCTGGAGCTGTCCATGTCCAACCAAGTCAGTGGGAGCTGAGTCCTTCCCCTCCAGCCCCCAGCAACACCTGAGTCTGGGGGAAAGACAAGGGCTGGAGAGGAAGTGAAGTGCAGTCGTCTCTCTTGGGTGTGTGTCCTGCCCCTGCTCTCTGTGTTTGTGGGTGGGGGGCGGGAGGGGGGAGAAAGAGTCAGAGTGTGTGTGGGAGTGTGTGTGTGCAGTGTGTACCAGTGTGTGTGTGTGTGCTCATTGTGTATGAGCAATGTGTGTATGTGCAAAGTGCAAGGGTATGCATCTGGGTAGGGAGTGTGTTCCGGTGTGCGCTCTGTCAGCATGTGCGTGTCACTGTGCTCATGGGGGAATTTGTCCCTGTGTGTGTCTGATCTGGGGCTTTCTCACCAGCTGATCTTGTCAGAGTCTGATCCCCAGGTGTGTCCTGTTGGAGTAGGGATGACCTGGGCCCAGGGGGATCCGGGGCAGGCCGGGTTGGCCAAGCCGAGAGGGATCTGCGGCAGGATGGCAGGCCCAGGGGGATTCCATTCACCCTGCAGTGTCCCCTGGTGCTCACGGGCTCAGTGTTTGACACCACCACAGTTCTGGGGCAGGTCCAGATCTGGCCCTAACGGGGCTGCCCACAACCCCGTTAGCCTGGACTGGCCCCAGCCTGTCCCAGACAGGGAGTGAGGCCCCAGGGCCCGTCCAACTCTGCCCAACCCCGTTGGCTCCCCCAGTGTCGGTTGGGCCGTTGCTGGATCCCTCCCTGTGGTCTGGGGCAGGCTGCTCTCCCCAAGACATGCGGGGGTGGGGGAACCCTACACACCCAGGGGCAGTTTCACAACCCCAGGGCCCATGGGCTGAGGCTGGAGAAACTGGCAGAGGGACGGGGCTGGGAGTGTGTGACTGTAGATGGGAAAATTTTCCACCCAAGGTGCTTTAGAGCTCAGGGATGTGATGGGAAATGTCCCAGCTGAATGTGTCTGGCTGTAGAGCTATGTGTCCTGGCAAGATAAGGGCACCTGCCAGGGGTGCCTCGCATCTCCCCGTTCTCCCTCCAAGCTCCATGTGTGTCCCCCCTTCTACTTCAGAGTTACCTTGAGAGCCCTAAAATTCCCCCAGCCCCCTAAACACACTGACTCATTCTGCATTGGCAGGAAAGTGTTTTATTGCAGGAAGCAACAAGGAAACAAAACGCAGTGACAGCTTCCAGGCCCCGCCTCTGGGACAATCTTCTCCCAACAACATGTCCCCAATACTATGGATGTGGAGGGGGGAGGAGGCGACAGAACTGTATGATGGGCACCCAGTGAGGAGGCCACTGGGCTCAGGCTGAGGGTGTCAGTGCCAGCTGGGGGGCTGGGCATCCAGATTTTCACTCATGTGGATGGGAACTGAGCACCCAGCATAGGAAATCCCCCTACAGGCCCCAAGCTGCCAGCCTCTGGGATGAGGGGAGACACTGAATGTCTCTGTGGAGAGTCATGGCGGGCACTGCCCAGGAGGGGCAGGGATGGGGTAGGAGAGCCTCAAGCAATAGGGGGCTGCCCAGGAGCAAAATTGGGGAGCAGGGGAACCTCTGCTCCCAGACCATGGCCAGTGCGTGGGCTCTACAGGACTCTGTCAAAACGCACAGGCCTTCCTTGGCCACAGGTCACATGTATCCTGCTGGTCTGGGCTCTGCCTCAGTACATACAACACCCCGGGCGGGAGCCAGGCACCATCCAGCAGGTTGTCATGGGGTAGGCTGCGTTACTGTCACAGTGGTGGCATCTATCACACTGTGGCCGCAGATGGCTCGGAGCCGGCTGGGGGGGGGAGAGGATGAAGGTGTGGGTGGTTTTGCAGAAAGGGCTAGTCAGATTCCAGTATGGCATCAGGAGGTTGTAGCACCGATGGTCATTAGTGGCACTGGGGAAATCAACATGTTCTCTCAGGAACTGCTCATAGGTGTCATGTGGTCCAAACTGGGCCAGGCCGGCGGCCAGCAGGATGAGGGTCAGGAAGAGCAAGGGGCACAGTCTGCTTGGGGCCATAGCCATGTCTGTCACTGGATAGAGCTGCAGTGGGGAGAGGGAGGAGATGGATGCAGACAGCGCAGGGTGGGGATCTGCCTCCTTCATGAAATCTCCTGAACCCAAACACCTCCCCCTGTCAGCCCATTCTACCCCTAAAGCCTCATTACCCCGACCAAGATTAGGGCCCTCATTGTGCCAGGTGCTGCCCAGACCCCAACCGAGTTCAGGCCCTATTGTGCCAGGCACTGCACAGATCCTGACCAAGTTCAGGACTCCCGTTGTGAAAGGTGCTGCCCAGACCTTGACTGATATCAGGGCCTCCATTGTGCCGGGCGCTGCACTGACCCCGACCAAGATCAGGGCCCCATTGTGCCAGGTGCTGCAGGAACCCCAACCAAGATCAGGTCCCCGTTGTGCTGAGAGCTGTACAGACCCTGACTGAGATCATGGCCCCTTTGTTTTGAAAGCAAAACACATTCTAAACTGATCTTAACACTTGCGGTGCCCTTACAAACTTAGATGCTTCTCACCCCTGGCTGGCTGGTTGCCCTTAAGTCAGGCTCTTCCCTTTGATCAGCATTTCAGTCGCTTGGTGGTGGTGTCTGTAGATGGAGGGGAAAGAGAGAGAGCATGGCCAACGTCTCTTCCTTTTATCATGTTCTTTCTTCCCTCTTGGCTTTGCCCCCTCCCATTTGTTGGCTTTGCCCCCCCATGCTTGCCCTTTTCTGTACCTTTTCCAATTCCAATATATCTTTTTCAGATGTGGAGACTAGCTCCAGTATACAAGATGTGGACATACCATGGATTTATAGAGAGGCAATATTACATTTCTGTCTTATTATCTATCCCTTTCCTAATGATTTCCCAATATTTTGTTCGCTTTTTGACTGCCAATGCACATTGAGTGGATGTTTTCAGAGAACTATCCACAATGACTCCAAGATCTCTTTCTTAAGTTGTAAGAGCTAATTTAGACCCCATCATTTTAGATATAGAGTTGGGATCATGTTTCTCAATGTGCATTACTTTGCATTTATCAACATTGAATTTCATCTGCCATTTTGTTGCTCAGTCAGCTAATTTGGTGAGATCCCTTTGTCACAATTTGCAGTCTTTTTTGGACTTAACTAACTTGAGATGGTTTGTATCATCTGCCTCACTATTTACCCTTTTTTCCAGATCACTTAGGAGTATGATGAACAGTACTCGTCCCAGTACAGACCCCCGGGGGACACCACTATTTACCTCTCTCCATTCTGAAAACTGACCATTTAGTCAAACCCTTTCTTTCTTGCCTTTTAACCAGTTACCTATCCCAGAGAGGATCTTCCATCTTATCCCATTTTGCTTCTGAGCTTTTGGTGAGGGACCTTGTCATAAACATACAGCTAAGGGTAGCATAAAATCCCTCTTTACCCTGTAAAGGGTTAATTCCTCTTTTACCTGTAAAGGGTTAAGAAGCTCAGATAACCTGGGTGGCACCTGACCAAAAGGACCAATAAGGGGAGAAGATACTTTCAAATCTGTGGGGGAAGGTTTTTTGTCTGTGTCTCTGGGAGTCAGCAAAGAAACCAGGGCAGGGAAATTACATTTCCTTAAGCATATCTGAACTCAGCATCTAGTATTGCAGAAATAGTAAGCAATAGTAAAGAAATGTGTTAGATTATCTTTTGTTTTAGCTTGTGAATTTTCCCTGTGCTAAGAGGGAGGTTTATCCCTGTTTTTGTAACTTTAAAGTTTTACCTAGAAGGGAAATCCTCTGTGTTTTTGAGTCTTTTGTTACTCAGTAAAGTACTTACCATGCTAATTTTACAGAGGTGATTCTTTTACCTTTTCTTTAATTAAAAATCTTCTTTTAAGAACCTGATTGATTTTTTTCATTGTTCTTAAGATCCAAGAGTTTGGGTCTGTGTTCACCTGTACCAATTGGTGAGGATATTATTCTCAAGCCTTCCGCAGGAAAGGGGGTGCAGGGCTTGGGGGAATATTTTGGGGGAATAGGACTCCAAGTGGTCCTTTCCCTGATGCTTTGTCTAAATCACTTGGTGGTGGCAGCATATTGTTCAAGGTGGAATTTGTTCCTTGGGAAAGTTTTAACCTAAGCTGGTAAAAATAAACTTAGGGGGGTCTTTCATGCTGGTCCACACATCTGTACCCCAGAGTTCAGAGTGGGGAAGGAACCCTGACATGGCTGTAGCAGTGGGATCATTTTGACCAAGATCCCAGTAGGATTTTAAAAGAACATTTTTTTCTCCTTTTTGGCTGCTTGGAAAGCAGAGAGGTTTTTTTGTTTTGTTTGTTAGCTTAAAAAAAAAAACCTTTAAAAAAAAAACAGAGAGTACTTGCAGTTTTTTTCCTCTGCCTGAGGGCGGGGTAGTTAACTTCCTGCAAGAGAATTCACAAGTGGTTTTTCCTTCCTTCTAGCTCTCGGGTTAAGCTAGGTTAAGCACAGAAAGGCTAGGATGACAGAAAGTGAGGTCCAGAAAAAACTGGAATTAGCCAGATTTAAAACTGAAGAAAGATTAAGGCTAGGTCAACACGGGGGGTGGGGGGGCGGAATCGATTTAAGATACGCAAATTCAGCTACGAATTCAACATATCCTATTTGACTTACCCCGCCGTGAGGACGGTGGCAAATCAGCCACCGCAGCTCCCCCGTTGACGGCGTTACTCCTCCTGAAGAGGTGGGAGTACACGCGTCGATTCAGAGATCGATTTATCCGTATAGATGAGATGCGATAAATCGATCCCCGAGAGACTGATTTCTACCCGCCAATCTGGGTAGTGTAGACTAGCCCTAAAAGAACATGATAGATAGATGGACAAGGAAAAACTAATTAACCTTGCTAAAGAGCTGCGTTGGAGCTGCTCCGGGGATGAGCTGGTTCCCTCCTCACCCCTCCTGGTGGTGGGAGAGGAACAGGAGAAAGGACAAAAGAACTAAGAGATGAAGAGAAAGGAAGGAGGGATGGAGGAAAAGGTAAAATGAAAAGGACAAACCCTAATGTTCCCAGTGATTCTACGCGACAAAATAAAATTCTGCCACCTTAAATTAGTGTTTTCCATGCCTAGAATTCAGCTGGCACCGGGTGGATCAGACTGAACAGGTTCCAAACCTCTCGGAAGCTCTTACCTTCTAAACAGGGACGTCTGTTTACTAGTAAAATCAGTAAAAGGAAAGGAGAAAACTCAAAAAAGGCTCCTCCTCGCACTCACGTAAGTGAACCCTAATATGCTCTCAGTCCTCAAAGAGAGACCTCAAGAAGGAGACTTGCTGAAGCAAAGCCACAGGGGTCTCTGAGGTTTCCCTGGCCCTGCGCCCCTGTCCTGTCTGGCTGATGTCAGCATCTCTCTGTGAGGTCACCACCTCCCCACCACCTTTGACCAATAGGCTGAGGTCCTGCAAAAGGCATTTGTGATGTCACTGCCACACACACCTCTCCCCTGAAATACTAATGTTCTGCTGCTGGCCAGACACTTTGAAGGTTTGAGCTACTCTCTATGGATCACCCAACTCAATGCGTGTTCATTCTAGGAAGAAAGCCGGCTAGACACTAAAACATAAGAGGCTGCTCCCAATGCTACACTCAGTTTTTCCGAAACTAGTAGACTTTATGGCCAGAAGAGACCTTTAGAGCATCTAATCTAACCCCCTGAATGATCACGGGCTTCCTGTATAGTACAATAGTTACTTTTTGGGCACACACATTCCAGAAAGGCATCTAGTCTTCATTCCATGACATCAAGAGATGGAGAATCCACCACTTTCCCTTTTAGTGAGTGCCAGGGGGCTCCATTTCCCCTTCCACTCGCTCCCCATTTACAGTGAGCCAGAGCAGTACCTGCAGCAGGGAGTGGGAGTTGCTGATGGCATGAAAGGTACAGCCCCTGCAGTGCCTCAGGCACCTGGCGCAAGTGCCGGATGATACGGAGCTGGTGCATCACTTTGGCCGTGACATCCTCCTGCTGCAAGGGAACGAGAAGCTATCAGAGACCCAAATGCCTTGAGGAATCAGGGGGAATTAAGAGCACCTGGAACCAGCAGTATTTCCACACAGCACCTCCCCACCACTGAGGGATGGATTCACCTCCTGACCCCCAGAATGGAGTCTTGTTATGCTTTCTAGTAACGTCCAGTGCCAAACCCCCTCCTTGTAGGGTGAGCTCCTGCCACCTCCCCCTCAGTGCCCTTGACAGCTGATCCACCTCTAAACCACAGCTCAAAGTTCTCAGAACCCTCTCCTCCAGCCCCACCCAGGTTGGGCAGGGAGGGGCCTCTAGCAGGGGCGGGCAGGAGTGATTCTGGCAGCAGTGAAGTAGGTTGCGGGGAGGTCGATATCTTGCCCCAAGTCATCCCAGACACTAATGCTGAAGCCACAGGAGGCAGCCCTGGTGAATGGGGCAGATCAGCAGCCCCTGCTGACTGAATCCTCCCCTTCTCTCTAGGTGGTGGCTCGGGTGACATGGACACTAGGCCACTGGGAACTAGGTGAGGCCCTCTGGGACAGGAGAGGCTCGCAGAGGGCACTTAGGGGACTCCTCTGCTCTTCCCAAGAGCAAAAGCACCGTGACCTAAGAACATAAGTTCGTGATGAGGTAACACTTGTAATTAATTAGCCTTGCTAAAGAGCTGTGTTGGAGCTGCTCCGGGGACAAGCTGGTTCCCTGCTGCTCACGGAAGTGAATTCATCTCCCTTCCCAGTAGCACCTGCTCTCACTCTCATTCCCCACCAGGCTCCATGCTGCCAGGCCAGCGAATGGCGATAGGATGGGAATGAGGCCAGGGCCCTGCCCCAATCTCCTGAGTCTAACACAGCTGCTTACCTTGTCCCCCATCAGCTCTTGGGCTTCCCCGAGGAGGGAGTAGGCCAGGACCAGACCAGCCTGGCTGACACGCAGCAGGGGGTTGTGGATGGCCAGCACTGCCGTCCGGAGGAAGAGTCTTCTCTGCCTTTCCAAGAAGAACTTTCCAAAGACCTAAAACCAACAGGATGTTAGGCATTAGCAGATTGCCCAGAGCCAGGCTTCAACTCCTGGGGCTAGAACGGCATCTCCATCTAGTGGCCCCTGGAGGCAGCCACTGCAGGGGACCCAGCCACCCCCACTCCCTGAGCTGTCTCATGCTCTGGCAGAGTGTCCTTACCTCCCCGACCCTGGCTGTGTTCCCGTAGCCCAGGAGCCTGCTGTCCTGGTGCTAGTCCCAGCACCACAGGTCTTCGGCCTCATGGATGCTCAGCCCGGGGAAAGAGAGACACACACACATTTGTCATTCTGGTAGCAGTGCTTGTGTCCTTCCAATCCCAGTGGTGGCTTCACAGTGGGCAGAGTCCTCCCTGCGTGCCTGGCCCAACAGAATTGCAGGGGAGGGGTGTAGAGCAGAGAAAGAGACAGACAGAGACTCATCCTCCAGCCAGGGTCAGTCTGAGAAATTGGCTGGGGTCCCAGTCTCACTCTTCTATCGGGTGCCATTTCCCAGCTGGGTTCCTTACCCCTCTGGTACAGCAGCAGCTGGTAGAGCCGGCAAACCCCCTCCCTCGCCTGCTGGCTGATGTGCTTGGCTGGGTCACAGATCAACAGAGCCAGCTGTGCAACGTGGTGACCCATCCTGGGGAATTCTGCTGAGTTCTAATGGAAGGG
The DNA here is from genome assembly GCF_011386835.1 of Chrysemys picta bellii. NCBI lineage: Eukaryota > Metazoa > Chordata > Testudines > Emydidae > Chrysemys > Chrysemys picta. Next base: position 190,893,416 of record NC_088793.1, read on the forward strand.
AGAGGGAGAGGGGACTCCATCCGCATTTTCCTGTCAGCTCCCAGTCCCCCGTGGGCCAGGACTCTCTTTTTCCCCGCAGCCCCTCTGCAGGAGATGCTACAGGATAGAAGCTAAAGCTAGAGCCTTAATTTCCTCTGCCCCCAAGGGAGCCTGGAGAACAGGGAATTGGGCAGGGCCCTCCATGAGGACATGCTTCCCCAGCTGCTCCAGGATGACAGGAAGGCATGAACCTGGAGCATGGTCCCCTTAAAAGCCCAGTCACCACTTAACCAAGAGAAGAAGAACTTGACTCAAGCCAAGCTCCTTCTCTGCTCTGCCTCTCAAGTCCTTGGTTGGGTGAAGGGACTGAGTGTGAGCACAATCCCCCCAGGAATCTCAGGGCCTGTTGGAGAGAAGCGCTGATTCTCCGGGGGCCTTCTGTTTCCCTAGCAAGGAGCCTGTGACTCTTCTCTGAGGACCATTTTCTGGATCTCACAGGAGGGGTTCAGACTCTCATGCCCTAAGCCAGCCAGGGGCCCTGTAGTTAGTTCTCAACAGAACCAGGCAGAGCTCTGGCTTGAAGCCCCAGCTCCTTCATCTGTCCTTCACTAGGAAGGGCCTGACACTGCATTGCACTGACTGCCCTGACCGAGGACGGGAAGAGGGGTCCCTGGGAAGCACTGGTGAGACCTCCAAACACATATCCCAGCCTCTCTCATTCACATCCCACTGCAGGCAATTAGCAGGGATTCATGGCAGGATGACAGCTGTCTCTTCAATCCTCGACTTTAGCATGATCTACCTGGCTGAGTGGTGTCCTTCTGGGTGCCTAGGGTGAAGACGGCATGCAGGGCAGCTCGAAGGAGGTGGGTCTCTAGCTCTTGCTCAAGGTGTCATGGTGCTGGAAAGAGAGAGGAGCCAGTATTAGACTGTGCAGTGTGGGGGTGGGACTGGCACCAACACGGCTGTGAAACAGCAGGGAAACTGAGGCACCGAGCCAGGGAATGACAAAGACAATGTTTCCCAGACAGACAGTGGCAGGGCAGGAATAGCGCTTGGTCCCTGGACGCTGCTGGCCCTCCTGTATCTGATCCTCAGAGTGAGCCTCTCCTCAAAGCCATTGCAATGTTACTGGAGTGAAAAGAACAGCCCAGCCAGGAAAGAGTGAACCTTCTCACCACCTCTGCCACAGGAGCCACCCTCGGCTGCCCCTCCAGCACCAGCCATCCCCCATCCATTGGCCCAGGGAGATCCCTGCCCCTCCCATGTCTCTGTCCTCCCTCCAGCAGCTGGGCACCGCGTCTCACTCACCACAATCCTCTCCACCACAGCCGCCTTGCAGCAGTGCGGCTCCAATGTGTCCTGCCCTCTCTGCTGTGCATCGAGACACGAGGGGTGGATGGCGTGCAGGAACATGAGCTGCTAGGCCTCATCCTGCACCCACCAGGAGTGGGGTTAGGGGAGAGAGAGTCAATTAGCCAGGGACCTCCCTGCCCCACCCACACCAGCTGCAGGACTCAGGCCTGAATGGGGGATAGTGGGGACCCGCCCATTGTCCAAATCACCCACAACTCCTACACAAGCAGTGTCAGGACCTTGGACAGTACCTGTGGGGGGAGGGGACCCCGGCTGGTGGGTGAAAAATACCCCCATCTTGGGGGTCCCAGATCATGGTAGAGAAAGGTCCCCATTAGGGCTGGTGGATCATCAGAGACAAGACCCTCTGCAGGGGGTCAGGGTGCTGGGAAGGGGCAGGACAATCTCGGTTCCAGCACAGCTGGGGAACCTTTGTACCTATTCTTAGCCCTGGAGCTGCTCTTGGATGTTTTCGAGAGCAGCCTCCTCTGTGGCCAGGTCTACCTATTCCTCCTCCGCATCCTCTGAGTCCCTGGGGGTCCCTGCACCAGGGAGAGAAGGGGACAGGGTGACGCCTGCTGCCACTCAGGGGAAAGACAGCGGCATTGTGGGGCAATGTACCCCCTTCCCACCTCCAGGACCCAGGGCAGATTGGGCCCCACACTCCCCCCTCTCAGTGATGCCTTTAGCCCCCCAACTCCTTCAGGAGCCCATAGCAAAGAGACCCCCCACACACTATCCTGGACTCCCTAGGAAGTGCCTTCCCCACCCCCCACCCAACTGCAGCATCAACGACCAAAGTAGCAACATCTAGTGTCAGTGGGGTCCAAGCACTATTTGAACCCCACATTTTTGGATGGACCTCCCACAATGGGAGATGCAGAGCACCCCCAGCAACACACACGCACACACACCCCTCCTGGTGGTGGGAGGGGAACAGGAGAAAGGACAAAAGAAGGAAGAGATGAAGAGAAAGGAAGGAGGGATGGAGGAAAAGGTAAAACAAAAAGGACAAACCCTAATGTCCCCAGTGATTCTACGCGACAAAATCCCAGGTGGAGAATAAAATTCTGCCAAGATAAACTAGTGTTTTCCATGCCTAGAATTCAGCCGGCACCAGATGGATCAGACTGAACAGGTTCCAAACCTCTCGGAAGCTCTTACCTTCTAAACAGGGATGTTTGTTTTCTAGTAAAATCAGTAAAGGGAAAGGAGAAAACTCAAAAGAGGCTCCTCCTCGCGCTCATGTACGTGAACCCTAATACTCTCTCAGTCCTCAAAGAGAGACCTCGAGAAGGAGACTTGCTGAAGCAAAGCCATAGGGGTCTCTGAGGTTTCCCTGGCCCTTCGCCCCGTCCTGCCTAGCTGATGTCAGCATCTCTCTGTGAGGTCACCACCTCCCCACCACCTTTGACCTTTGAGGTCCTGCAAAAAGGCCTTTGTGATATCACTGCCACACACACACCCGTCCCCTGCAGTGCTAATGTCCTGCCGCTGGCCAGACACATTGGAGGTTTGAGCTACTCCCTGTGGATCACCCCACTCAATGAGTGTTCATAATAGGAAGCAAGCCGGCTAGACAGTAAAACATCAGAGGCTGCTCCCAATGCTACTCTCAGTTCTTCTTCGAGAGATGTCCCTGTGGGTGCTCCACTCTAGGTGTTGGTGCGTCCCTGCGCCTTCACTCGGAGACTTTGCATAGCAGTACTCGTACTGGCCACACATGCGCAGAGGCTGCCCCCCGCAGTGAGTCTAGGATAATAGTGCGCATGCGTGGCCAATCTCCTCAGTTCCTTCTCTACCGTCCCCGGCCTGAGACGGAGCTCAGCAGACTCGTTAGAAAATCCCTCACTTTGTTACTATTACCTGTTCTAGTAGTTAGTTTGTTGTCAGTTCTTGTTAGTGTAGCTCATTAGTTCTTTTATCTGTTAAAAAAAAATAAAATAAAATAAAATTCTCTCAGCCGCAGCCGCTTCTACCATGTCTGGCTCCACAGGCTTTAAGCGCTGCTCTACGTGTAAGGATGCTATTCCGCTCTCTGATGGCCACTCTCATTGTATAAAATGCCTGGGGGAAACACACATTCCCCAAAAATGTGTCCACTGTACCAAACTCAGTTCCAGGGCACGAAAGGACAGGGAGCTTAAACTGAAACTGCTCCTCCTGCAGAAGTCTATCGGGTCAGTTTCAGACCCAGGAGCCGACTCCAGCTCTACTGCCCGCCACAGCCCCCCTGCTTCAAAAAAACTGAAGAAAGCTACAAAAAAGGGGCAGCCCTCTCCAGCAAAGAAGTTGGTGAGGCACAAAAGTGCCTCAGGCAGGTCAACAGTTTCCCTGCCTGTGTTTCCTCGCCTCAGCACTTTTGAAGAGCCGGGCTCCTCAGGCACCGCACGAAAGCCGCCTCAGGCTGCGGCGGCGGCGCGAAGCTCCGGTGCCAAGGCTTCAGGCTTTCAGTTGCCTGCCTCGTTTATGGCACCGTTCGGCACCGAGACGAACTCGGTGCCGACATTTCCAGCCTTGCCTGACTCTGTGCGGGCTGATGTTGTCCCCCCGGCACCTACCACGGCACCGGCAATCACAGCACAGGCTGACAGGGAGATCAAAGGAAAAACCCCTGCTCAGAGGAATGTTCCCTCAGGGCAACTTCCTCCTCCGCAGCTTTCACCTCATGCAGGAGCCTCACCTTTTCAATTCACTCAGACAGCAGATCTATTGGTCTCACCTATTCTGCAGTCTCCCCTGATAAATGCCTGTTTTTCTCCAATGCTGGATTCAGGATCAGAACAACCTTCCTCCAGTGAGGAGGAAACTGATCCACAGGCAGTTTTTTCTCCTTCTCAAGACTCCCAGACCCAGATCAACAGGGGTTACAAAAAAACTACCTCAGCCTGTCCTCAGTATCCTGCCCCATGGGGAGTGAACCCTTGGATGGCAACACCTATGCCCTACCCACCACCTTGGCAATGTTGGGCACCATGGGCATCGTACCCCCGAGAACACATGCGCTACGGCACTTCGACCAGGCGCAACACCGGTTTAGCACTGCCTCGTGACGGACCTGCCAGTGACATAAGATACCAGGCAGCACCGTCACACTCCGAGGAGCAACTGAGTCCTGCTCCTATTCCAGCAGAGTCCGACGTAACGCTTGAGGAAGCCTTACTTCCCCTTCCTCCAACCCCGTCGGACGATTATGCCAAATTCCAAGACCTCTTTAAAAGAGCTGCAGGTGACTTGAAAATTAACTTAGAGGAAGTCACTGAACAACGGCATGAACTAACAGACATTTTGCAGCCCTCTTCTTCCTCTAGAGTGGCATTACCAATCAACATAGCCCTTTTAGAACCCGCTAAATCCATCTGGCAGAATCCAGCCACTAGCCTACCTACCTGTAAACAAGCGGACAGGAAGTACTTCATTCCTTCAAAGGGCTCTGAATTCCTTTTTACCCATCCGGCGCCAAACTCATTGGTAGTGGACGCAGCAAACCAGAGGGCCAAACAACAGTACGCCCACTCCACACCAGCCAACAAGGACAGTAAACGCCTGGACCTCTTCGGCCGTAAAGTATATGCATCCTCGACGCTACAATTTCGCATAGCTAATTATACAGCAGTCCTTGCAAAATATGACCACAAAAACTATAATAAATTCATGGATTTTATTGATCACATCCCAGAACAGAAGAAACAACAATTCACAGCTCTGGTTTCCGAGGGACAAACCATATCACGCACCGCTCTCCAAGCGGCCCTCGATGTAGCTAACACTGCAGCAAGGTCGACCGCCACAGCAGTGGTCATGCAACGAGGTTCATGGCTCTCTTCCTCCTTCTTCCCTCGAGAGGTCCAGAGCACCATTGAAGATCTTCCCTTCGATGGGGAAAAACTTTTTGCCTCCACCACAAACGACATGCTGCATTCGATGAAGGACGCAAGAGCAACCCTCCGGTCCCTAGGCCTCCAGCCACCTGCGACCAGAAGAAGACAATATAGATATCAACCTTATCACCGACCACGCTACCCCACATTTTCACAACACTCCTATAGACCACAGGAACAACAACAGCAACAACGACGCCAAAGACCAAGATTCCAGCGTCGTCGTCCTAATTCTACAGGGGCGCTGCAACCCCCTCCAACTAATAGGCAGATTTGAAGCATTGGTCGAGGGTTTAGAAAACAGCGTTCCCACTTCAGCCGGCACACCTATCTTTGGACACCGCCTACGACCATTCTCTCATCAATGGCAGAAAATTACATCCGACAAATGGGTCATAGAGGTAGTTACAATTGGATACGCCATCCCCTTCCTCTCCCTCCCTCCCACCCACCCACCCACCCTCCCCGTCCCTCTTCAGGGACCCATCTCACGAGCAACTACTCTTCCAAGAAGTGCAGCATCTCCTTCAACTGGGAGCAGTAGAAACTGTGCCAGAACGACACAGAGGGAAGGGTTTTTACTCCCATTATTTCTTAACAGAGAAGAAAAATGGGGGATGGCGACCAATCCTCGACCTCAGGCGGCTCAACAAATTTGTCAAAAAGCAAAAGTTCAAGATGGTCACTCTCACCACTATAATCCCAGCGCTGGAGCAGGGCGACTGGTTTTCAGCCCTCGACCTACAGGATGCCTATTTTCATGTGACTATACACCCATCCCACAGACGATTCCTACGCTTTACTCTCGGCTCCACACATTTCCAATACAGGGTTCTCCCTTTCGGACTGTCCACGGCCCCCCGTGTTTTTTCCAAGATCCTAGCCGTAGTTACAGCCTACCTCAGAAAACAAGGGATCGTAATATTTCCTTACCTAGACGATTGCCTCCTCAAAGCTTCAACGTTCGACGAAGCTCTCCGATCCATACGGCTTACCATTGATTGTTTCCTATCTTTAGGCCTGCAAGTAAACAAAAACAAATCCACATTATACCCCACCCAACATCTGGAGTTCATAGGGGCATACCTCGACTCCCGGACGGGGTTGGCATCTCTCCCACCAGCTCGCTTCAATTCTATAAGTCAACTAGCCACAAGGATTCGCAACAGTCCCCAGGTGACTGTCCGGGACTGCCTACAAATACTAGGTCACATGGCCTCGTGCACCTCCGTCGTTCAAAATGCACGTCTATATATGAGGTGCTTCCAAGTGTGGTTGGCCACGGTGTACAGACCGAATGTGCACCCTCTAAACAAGACTCTCTCCATACCTGCCCGAGTCAAAGATTCTCTACAGTGGTGGACAATTCACTCCAACCTCTGCTCTGGAGTCCCCTTTCTTCAGCAGGCTCCATCCCTCATACTGACAACCGATGCATCTCTGACAGGATGGGGTGCACACGTCTCACCACACAGCCCAGGGGCTTTGGTCTTCAACCGAGACCTCTCTCCATATAAATGTCCTAGAACTTCGAGCCATTCGCAATGCATGCCGTCAATTCCTACCACTGATCAAGAACCAACACGTACGCATAATGACAGACAATATTGCATGCATGTTCTACGTGAACAGGCAGGGGGGAGCTCGATCCCAGTCCCTGTGCACAGAGGCTATGAAACTCTGGAACTGGTGCATTGCGAACAACATCCGGATATCAGCGGCCTACCTTCCTGGAGTGATGAATACCACAGCGGACGAACTAAGCAGACATTTCCCGTGGGATCACGAATGGGAATTAAACGAGCACATCATTCGCGACATATTCCGCATTTGGGGCTACCCAGTAATAGACCTCTTTGCAACTGCAAAAAACAAGAAATGTCCCAATTTTTGCTCCAGAGCAGGGCTAGGCAAACATTCCCTGGGAGACGCATTCATGATCCCATGGCACCAAAACTTACTGTATGCGTTTCCCCCAATACCGGTTCTGAACAGGGTCCTGATAAAAATACGAACAGATGGAGCCAAAGTGATCCTAATTGCCCCATCATGGCCCAGACAGCCCTGGTTTCCGTTTCTCACCAAAATGTCCATTCGACCACCAATCCCCTTGCCTCTCATTCCGAACCTCCTATCACAACAACACGGCCGTTTTCTCCACCCCAACTTATCCATGCTCCACCTCAAAGCATGGTTCCTACATGGTTCTCCCAAAATGAACTAGATTGTTCTGAACAAGTTCAAAGAGTACTCCTGCATAGCAGAACACAATCTACTCGCACCACCTATATATGTAAGTGGAAACGATTCACACACTGGTGTTCAACTAAACAACTTAGTCCCACGTCAGCACCTCTTCCGCTCATACTTGACTACCTATTGGACCTTAAGCAATCCGGCCTTTCTTCCAGTTCCATCAGGGTCCATTTAGCTGCTATTACAACTTTTCATGACAAAATTGAGGGTACTTCTGTATTTGCTCATCCTATCACCAAACGCTTCCTCAAGGGACTCCAAACCCTATACCCAGACATAAAACCACCCACCACCCCGAGGGACCTTCATCTAGTTCTCTCTTGCCTAACCCAACAACCATTTGAACCCCTAGCCACGTGTTCCCTTTTACACCTTTCGATGAAAACAGCATTTTTAGTGGCAATTACCTCCGCCAGGCGGGCAGGAGAAATAGCAGCTCTTATGGCAGACCCACCATATACGATATTTTTCAAAGACAAGGTTACCCTCAGGTTACACCCCAATTTTCTTCCTAAAGTTCACTCCTCGTTCCACATTAATGAGCCGATTCACTTACCAACCTTTTTCCCGAAGCCACATGCGAACTCGTTCGAAGCCTCAATGCATACACTAGATGTACGCAGGGCCTTGTCCTTCTATTTGGATAGAACCAAACCTTTTAGAAATTCTTCCAGACTTTTTGTTTCCATCGCAGAGCGTTCCAGAGGTACACCTATTTCTACCCAGAGACTTTCAAACTGGATTTCTCAGTGCATCCGGTTGTGCTATCAGATGAAGAAAGTTACACCTCCAGACGGCATCAGAACACACTCCACTAGATCTATGGCTGCCTCTGTAGCATTCTTAGGCAAAGTTCCCCTGGCTGATATCTGTAAAGCAGCTACCTGGTCCTCTGAGCACACTTTTGTTAAACACTATGCCCTTACTCAAGGCCCTCTATCTGATATACGTTTGGGCAGGGCTGTACTATCAATGGCGTTCCTATCAGATCCGAAGTCCCTACCTCCTTAAGATACACGGCTTTTAAGTCCCCTAGAGTGGAGCACCCACAGGGACATCTCTCGAAGAAGAAGAGGAGGTTACTCACCCTGTGCAGTAACTGACGTTCTTTGAGATGAGTGTCCCTGTGGGTGCTCCACTACCCACCCTCCTCCCCTCTACTTCGGAGTTGGGGTAGCCTCCGTTGTAGAGAAGGAACTGAGGAGATTGGCCACGCATGCGTACTATTATCCTAGACTCACTGCGGGGGGCAGCCTCTGCGCATGTGTGGCCAGTACGAGTACTGCTATGAAAAGTCTCCGAGTGAAGGCGCAGGGACGCACCAACACCTAGAGTGGAGCACCCACAGGGACACTCATCTCGAAGAACGTCAGTTACTGCACAGGGTGAGTAACCTCCTCTTTTTCCGAAATTAGTCGACTTTATGGCCAGAAGAGACCTTTAGAGCATCTAATCTTACCCCCTGCATATCACAGGCCTCCTGCATACCACAATAGCTACTTTTGGGCAAACACATTCCAGAAAGGCGTCTAGTCTTCATTAAATGACATCAAGAGATGGAGAATCCACCACTTTCCTTGGTAGCTTGTTCCTGTGGTGAATCATCCTTGCTGTTGAATAGTTGTGCCTTATTTGTAATAGGAATTTGTCTCTTCACCTTCCAGCCATTGGGTCTTGTTATGACTTTCTGTGCTAGATTAAAGTGCCCTTTAATACCCAATATTTTCTCTCCATTAAGGCACTTCAACATTTCAATGAAGTCAACTTTCAATCTTCCTTTGATAAGCTAAACAGGTTGAGATCTTTCAATAGGGCTCTAGAAGGCATTTTTCTCCAGCCCTCAGAACATTTGGTGGCTCTTTGCTGCCCCAGCTCCAATTTCTCAACATCTTTTCCAAATGAGGACACCAAATCCGGATGCCGTATTCCAGTATCAGCCTCCCTGATGCTGTACTCCCTGATGCTGTATCACCTCCCTATATTACTCACGGCTCTGCTCATATGTCTAATGATGGCTCTAGCCCTGTTCACCACAGCATGACACTGGGAGCTCATGTTGCGTGACTTCTCCACTATGGTTTCTAAATCCTTTTCAGAGTCACTGCTTTCCTGGATACACTTCCCCATTCTGTAGGTGTGCCCGGCATGCCTTGTTGCTTGGTATAGGACCTTTTGGCTCTGGTCAAACTTATTTTCTTTGAATGGTCCAACTTGCTGAATGACCCAGATTGATCTGTATCACTGCCCTCTCCTCATCAGTAATTACCACTCTGCCAGTATTTTTTCACCCACCAGTCTTATCAGCAGTGATTGTATGTTTTCTCCCAATTCATTGATAAAAAATATTTTAAAAAATTAGTCCTTGAGAGCTTCTTCAGACCCTTAGTACCCAGGACCTGCTCCCCACAGCACAGTGAGAAAAGGCCGTCCAGCCCTGCTGGTACATAGGGGATAAGCACAGAACAAACACACCTTTAGGAGCTGTCTTGTCCATAGGCCCTGATCAACATGTGGGGTCAGCAGCTTACAAATGCACTACAGACCTGTAGTGTAGCCAGGTCCCAACTGTGTCTCAGTTTCCCACCCTGTTAAATGGGAAGAACAAACAAAACCTTGACTAGCTCTAGTTGATAGTTGGGGAAACCGAGGCACCCAGCGGTGAAGAGACTCACTCATGGTCAAAGCCAGGAATAGAAAATGGCAGGTCTTGTGATAGCCAGTCCTGGGACCTAGTCCCAGTTAGCCTGGCCTCGCTGCCCTAACTTTAATCACAGCCTCCATGTCTTTTCCTCCATGTGCCTTAACCCCACGTCACTGCAGAGGAAAGATTTTCTGTTAGCCAGCTGCCTCTAATGCATGTGGACGTCGTTCCAAAAGACAGGCTCTGGCTCAGTCCCATGCTATGGTTGGCTGAAGGAACCACCTGGTGACATTCTAGGACCTGAGTTATACGGAGGTGCGACTAGATGCACATAATGGTCCTTTCTGACCTTAACGTCTATCAATCTCCACATTTTCTGCTGCTAGGAAGATAACTCTGGATCTATTTTCTCTCATTCACTTTCAGTTGGAATAATTTAAATCCAGGCCAAAGGATTTCCTCTTCCATTGTGTCTTCAGCACCTTTGGGAGCAAACAGTTACTGTTAGCCCACAGGTTTCCAGTTTCAACCTGTCCCTGGGTGAGATGGCCAGGAAAGGGGCTGGTGCTCAACTGCACCTAGCCCAGGTTATGCAGCTCCCTAGGGTGAAGGGAATAAGTGTGGGGGTCACGTGACAAGAATCAGCATGTGACTGGGACCCAGAGCTGCTGAGAGATATAAGGGCAGCCTGTGCTCAGCCAGGAGAGAGACCCCAAGGGCAGCAGGTATGGGGTGGGCTTGGATAGTCCTTTAAAGGTCAGGGACAAGCCGGGAAGGGGTCAGGCTGAGCATTTAGGACAAGGCCCTAGGAGGAAAATACAGGGCAGTGTAGGTGATGGGGCAGATAGTCCAGTTGGTTTAGGCTCCTGGGCCAGACACCCACAGGTGAAGGTGATTGTCGGGGCTTCTGTCCTTATTCCCCAGGGTAGATTTGATAGGGCAGAAGACTGATGCCATAAGGGGGAAGTGAGTTAACAACAAGGTCACCCAGTGAGTTTATATCACGAATGCATACTCGGAAGGATCCAATAGAAACATGGATTTTCCAGTCTCTTCTTTCTAGGAGTCCCCAGCGCGAAGGTAAAACCCCTGCTGCCCCTCCCCATTCTGCTCACCTCCAAGATGTGCTGGAGTTTGTCTGTGCTGGGGGCTGCTGTCACCAGGATCTAGAACTCGTCATCCATGTCTCTGGGCAGGCCTTGCTCAGAGCCAGCCAGTGGAGGGAGACCATGGGTCAGGGTTATGGAACCTGGGGCTACACCTGCCAGGATGACAGCTGGCTCTGCAGTCCTTGCCCAGAGCAGCTCTCTGCAGAGGGCCTGATGCACAGCAGGGTAGGGAACAGCCAAGCTGCTAGGGATGGGAACTGGGCTTCTGGGCAGAGTCCAGGAACCAAAGCACAGCCTGCGGAAAGAAAGGACTGCCCACGGAGGGACAACAGGCTCTCCCTGCCATTTTTTAACCTCATGGGCTGTTCTCATGCTCTTCCAACCCCACCTCTCAGTAGCTCCAGCTGTCCGAGGGAGCAGGGACCAGAGGCCATCCTGCTGCTGGGACGGAGTTGGAGGTTGATCTTCTACCTGCATATGGGTATTGTCCTTTCTCATGCCCCAGGTGAATCCACCATGCAAGGGAAGCTCTCTGGACATGCGATTCCAGCTTCAGAGCCAGGGGCAGCTTCAGCTTGCTGGAAGGAGACCGTGTAGGAGACCTTGCAGTTGGGGGATGAGACAGGCACTAGCATTGATATGGAAGTTTGGGGAAATGTGGAAGAGGCCGGTGTTGGGCCAGGAGGGCAGGGATTTGGGAAGCAAGATCTGAGGATCAAACACTGTCTAATTGTTGGTTAGGATTATCCCCACTTCAGAGAGGAGGAAAGTGAGGCACCACATGGAAGCAGGATCTGGCCGATTGGGCTGAGTGTCTGAATAATCGCTAGAGCAAAAATATAAAAGCCATTAAGTGTCAGAAGAACATTCATCAGGGAATTGGAGAGTTCAAGGCTAGCCAGAAAATCTGTAGTATATGGCATAAACCAGTAGTTGCTCTGCCACCTCACTGGTTTTGGAGACAAGGGTACGTCTCTTGGAGAGAGGGGTTAGAGGATCTTTCTCTGAGACACACAACTGTCAATAGTTGGGAACCGAAACCCCATCTGTAATTTTGCTCACTAGCTCTGCCACAAACTCCATCTTCTAACCATTCTGAGCCAGGACCAGGAACACCATTCCACTGTCATAGTTACATGTACCTGCAGACATAGCAGTTGGCATATGCACTGGATGAACCACCCTGCTGACCCCCATATCCTGCATTCTCTCTCTGAGCAATCAGTCCTGCTCCCTGTTCTTCCTCTCTTCCTGGACCATGTCCCTTTCCTCCTTGGAACTTTTGAAAGCAATGTGCTCCTTGTTCCTCCTTGCCCCTATCTGCAAAAGCTCCTGCATGGTCCTCCTCCTTCTGGCCCTCTGCTGGTCACTTGTAGCACCCGCAGTCCCAGGCAGCAGGCTTGACCCAGTGGGTGTGGAAGTGTCTTCCAATGGAATGAAACAGAGGGTTTGTTCATTGTATTGCCATGGCGGGAGGAAGAAAGAATCCCCCACTTTGCTTTCTGTCTGTCCACAAGGCCATGATTTCCAACATTGTGGAATGCTTTGATATCACTCAAAGTCTCATGTACACTCCATCTCACTTCTGCCCTTGGAGGATTCACACACGCACATCCTATGCAGGTGTGTGAGTAACTTTAAATCAATTCCAAAGAAATTAAGAGGCTGGATCTGGGTGATGCAGGGTAGGCTGAAGTCGTGTTTTGGGGACATTTACCAATACTGACTCGGACTTTGTTTCATGCTCCATGAAAAACTTCCAAACATCACCTTCCAGGAACAGAAGGAAACCAGGACCCAAAGTAACATACTTTTGGTTAGAATGCAGCGTTCTGCAGGCAGCAGAGTGGATTCTCACCAGCCCTCCTCCTGAATCCAGCAACAGAATAGCCCGGACAACACAGGGCAAGAATGCCTGCTGCACAAAACAGCATCTAAAGTTGCCTTCCAAGGAGTTAAAGAGAAGTCAGGATAAATAAAATATTCAAAATTCACATTGTCACTGCTGGATGATATAATAATTCGCTACCCAAAATATGCATCTGCAGCATTAGATCGGTACCCAAGATAACAAAAAAGCTCTCCTTGGAAAAATATGCCCTCAGGCCTGCTAGGCCTGTTAGCTAATAAGAGTATGGAAAGCTATATCTTCAAGGTTTTTTCCCCTCTCTTTGGACTTGTGATTGGGAATACAAACCCCACACTGGGGAACAAGGGGTTAAGGAGCTGCTCTGGCCTCAGCCAGCCCAGCTCCATCACACCTGCAGAGGGTGCACAGACTGGACGAGGACTTGTGGGCAGACCAGGCAAGAGGAAGAACTTCTACGTTGCAGGCCCTGAAGGAAGGCAGGATCATTCCCTCAGCAACTGCCTGAAGGTCCCTCTCCCTGAGGGAAGGGAGGACCTGTTCCTGTTGCACCAGGGTGTGGTGTTCTGTCCCATCTAATGGCACTGAGACCACTTAGAGAGAGAGTTAAATGAGTCTGCTCTATAACCTTAACTAATAGCTAGATGGCTTTTAGCATATGCTATAGAGGCTCATGCACTAAGCTCTAGAGGTCCCAAGTTTGATCTTGCCCGCTGATGACTGGGGTCTGTCAGTGTTACAAGTGGGGGGTTGTGACGTTATTGACATGAACTGTTACCGTATAGATCATTGTTGAAACCAAGATCCTATAGTTGCACCAAATCTTGTACAAGGGAGGTCAAACGAGGTATCTATGAAAAGGTTGTAATTTGCTGGTTATGATTATGATGTCTGTATGTGTGTATCATTTTGTATTTGAAGTTAAGAGTATTGGTTATGTATTTGTATCTCACTGTGTTTGATTCTAAGTAGCATTAGTGAAGCATTTGGTCAGCTTTTTGAGAAAGGAATTTTCAGGTTAAGTGCCCAATCAAGAAACAATTAACTGACAATGGACCTTGAGAGACTCCAATCCACGTATGAGAAGCCTTCCTGGGAACATTCAAGGTAGCATGTGAGCAATGGTTGTTCTACCTGTAAAGAACTGAGTCCTGCATGGACACGTGACTTGCCCATGTGACTCCAAAATCCACCTCGCTGCTGTGATTTTCCACAGTAAGAACAAAGGGGTCCTTCCACATGGCAGAGGATAGAAAAGGCCCGGGAAACACCTCCATTTTGTCTTCAATCCTGCTTCTTACCTCTGGAGGAACTTTGCTACAAACTGAAGCTCTGAACAATGGACTGAATGACCCATCCAAATCTATGGATGTACTCCAGAGACGTGATTTGTGCCTGCAGTTATTCCATCACTGCTACAAGCAGTGATGGAACCAAGAACTTTGCCATTGCTGTATGTAATTGATTCCTTTAACAATGTTAACTCTCATCTATATTTCTTTCTTTTTATGAATAAACCTTTAGATTTTAGATTCAAAAGGATTGGCAACAGCGTGATTTGTGGGTAAGATCTGACTCGTCTATTGACCTGGGTCTGGGGCTTGGTCCTTTGGGATCGGGAGAACCTTTTTCTTTTATTGGGGTATTAGAATCATAGAATATCAGGGTTGGGAGAGACCTCACCAAGTCATCTAGTCCAACCCTCTCCTCAAAGCAGGACCAATCCCCAACTAAATCATCCCAGCCACGGCTTTGCCAAGCCTGACCTTAAAAATCTCTAAGGAAGGAGATTCCACCACCTCCCTAGGTAACCCATTCCAGTGCTTCACCACCCTCCCAGTGAAAAAGTTTTTCCTAATATCCAACCTAAACCTCCCCACTGCAACTTGAGACCATTACTCCTTGTTCTGTCATCTGCTCCCACTGAGAACAGTCTAGAGCCATTCTCTTTGCAACCCCCTTTCAGGTAGTTGAAAGCAGCTATCAAATCCCCCCTCATTCTTCTCTTCTTCAGACTAAACAATCCTAGTTCCCTCAGCCTCTCCTCATAAGTCATATGCTCCAGCCCCCTAATCATTTTTGTTGCCCTCCGCTGGACTCTCTCCAATTTTTCCAATCCTTCTCGTAGCGTGAGGCCCAAAACTGGACACAGTACTCCAGATGAGGCTTCACCAATGTCGAATAGAGGGGAATGATCACATCCCTCGATCTGCTGGCAATGCCCCTACTTATACAGCCCAAAATGCCGTTAGCCTTCTTGGCAACAAGGGCACACTGTTGACTCATATCCAGCTTCTCGTCCATTGTAACCCCTAGGTCCTTTTCTGCATTGGTATTGGTTTTCATAACCATTCATCCCCATAAGGAGTGGTGCTGGTGGTGATACAAGGGAACTGGGGTATCTGAGGGAATTGCTTGTATGACTTCTGGTTAGCCAGTGGGGTAAAACCAAAGTCCTTTCTGTTTGGCTGGTTTGGCGTGCCTTAATAGTAAAGGACACAAGGACACCCAGCCTTGGGCTGTGACTGTCCTGCTCCAAGCAATTTGTCCTGAATTGATACTCTCAGTAGTGTCCCACCAGAGGCCGCATTGTTACAGGGGTCATCTGGGATTTCAACTGGGAAGTCTCTGAAGCTCAGGATGCGCTTCCTCAGCTAGGGGAAGTATGTAACCCACACACCTTCTGGGTGTGGTGGTGTGTCCCATCTAGTGGCACCGAGACCATTTAGAGAGAAAGATAAAATGAGTCTGCTCTACAGTCTTAGCGAACAGCCAGTTGGCTTTTAGCTCATGCTGCAGAGGCTCAGGCACTAAGCTCCAGAGGTCCCAACAACCAGGGTCTGTCAGCATTACAGAGGCAGCTGCCACCCCAAGAGGGAGAGAGCTGCCATGCCACGCCCAGTTGAGAAGAGGTGCCAAGCAGTGAGCTGACACCCTTCAGAGCCTCCTGTGATAAACTCTGAACTTTGGACACCAACTGGCTGGTAGGAAGTGTCACACCCTTGTGTTGCCCTCAGAGTGGCTTGGGTGAGACCCTGTGGGAGGCCTGTGCTCCCCCACCATCTGCCGCGCCCTTCCCCTCCGCATGTCGAAGGGCTGAAACCCTGACCACTAGGCAACATCCCCACGAGCGAAGGCCATCACGAGGCATCCGTCTTTGAAAGTTTGCTGAGGATGCAGGGGCAGAAAGGGGAGAGAGGATGAGGGTGGCTGTTGAGGGGTGGGGGGAGAGACACATTGAGAGAGAGAGAGAGAGAGAGAGAGAGAGAGAGAGAGGGGAGCCATATGGGAATCTCTTGTTTACCGCCATCAACCCAATGATCAGACCATTGATGCCTAAACTGTTCCCTGACATGCTGTAATTGATTGGATCTAGATTTAAAAACGGTTACCACATTTACAGACAGAGAAATGTCAGCGAGTTGAGTGGAAGGCCATTGCAAGCTCAGCTAATTATGTAATGGGGTTTATGCCCCATGTAACAAGCTCCTTAAACAATAGCTCCCAATTTTCATTCACATTGTTCTGTTTAATTCTTTTGCTCCAAAACACTTTCACTAATCATTTTGGTCAGCTTTGGAAAGTTAACCCTTTCAGTGCACCAAATATAAATATTGCTGGTTGGGTCTGCCCTTTACTGGTCTGATCCAGTATGGCTGTTCTTATGACCAATGGCCCATCCAGCCCAGAATCCTATCCTCCCACAGTGGCCAATGTCAGGTGCCCCAGAGGGAATCGACAGAACAGGTAATCATCAAGCGATCCATCCCCTGTCGCCCATTCCCAGCTTCTGGCAAACAGAGGCTAGGGACACTTCAAGAGCATGGTTTTGTATCCCTGCCCATCCTGGCTAATAGCCAATGATGGACCTATCCTCCATTAACTTATTTAGTTCTTTGTTGAACCCTGTTATAGTCTTGGCCTTCACAACATCCTCTGGCAAAGAGTTTCCCCACGTTGACTGTCTGTTCTGTGATTAAATACTCCCTTTTTTTGTTTAAACTTGCTGCCTATTCATTTCATTTAGTGACCACTAGTTCTTGTGTTATGAGATGGAGTAAATAACACTTCCTTATTTACTTTCTCCATACCAGTCACCATTTTATAGACCTCTATCATATCCCCGCTTAGTCACCTCTTTTCCAAGCTGAAAACTCCACCCAGTCTTATTAATTTCATCTCATACGGAAGCTGTTCCATATCCCTAATAATTTTGGTTGCCCTTTTCTGTACCTTTTCCAGTTCCAGGATATCTTTTTCAGACCAGCTCCAGTATTCAAGATGTGGGCATACCATGGATTTATTGAGAGGCAATATTACATTTCTGTCTTCTTACCTATCCTGTAAGGTGATTTTGGTACATGGTCATATTCTGTTATGAATGTTGCTGCAATTCAAAATGGAGTTTAGAAATTCAAGATGGCGCATATGATAGGAAGGGTTTGAACGCCATTATGGTACCCTTTCTTCATAGCATTTTCCTGCCAAAACTCTGTTTTCCTCACGGAACCTGAGGGACAGAAAACTGGCGGGAACTGGTTGGGAGCGGTGCCTGTCAGAGTGTGCCTCAGGAATGCGCGCCTCAGCGTATAAGGGACTGTTAGTGGTGATGCAGGCACTGTCCACCATCGAGGCAGCCATGTCCAGCTTCTTTGTGCGGCATTAGATCAAGACTTCGCTTACTAACATCTGTCAAGGACTCTGATACTTACCTGACTCCTATAATCCATCAAAGGATCCAGTGAAGGCTGTGCTGTCCGCTCAGATCTGTTGATCTCTTGCTTGGGCAGTAGAGAGCCAGATCCTCTGATGTTCCAGAGATCCCGAGACGGACCATCCGTTGCCGGTGTCCTCCTGCAGATAGAAGAGAGACAGTAATTATTTTTTGGACATTTATTAGTTTAGCCAAGGGACAGTTTAAGGGCCTGGGCTTTATGCCCCCTTGCTGGAATCTATTCATGGGTATTTGTAGTGTTCCCCATAGTGCATCTTCCCCGAGTTGTATCTATCCCTTAATAAATCTGCTTTCTGTTTAAGGTTATATTCTTTCTATCCTTTATTTCAATGCAACATGGGCGGGAGGCACGCAGATTTCTAGTTCTCCCAGCTGATAGATGCTGGTAGGAGTCGAATCTGTTGCATATGTCACCTCCTTATTATTCCACACAGAGAGTTTGGGGTAACAATCCCTTTCCTAATGATTTCCCAACATTTTGTTCGCTTTGACTGCCAATGCACATTGAGTGGATGTTTTCAGAGAACTATCCACAATGACTCCAAGATCTCTTTCTTAAGTTGTAAGAGCTAATTTAGACCCCATCATTTTAGATGTAGAGTTGGGATCATGTTTCTCAATGTGCATTACTTTGCATTTATCAACATTGAATTTCATCTGCCATTTTGTTGCCCATTCACCTAGTTTGGTGAGATCCCTTTGCCACACTTTGCAGTCTCTTTTGGCATTAACTAACTTGACTTGGTTTACTTGTGGCACCTTAGAGATTAACATATTTATTTGGGCATAAGTTTTCATGGGCTAAAACCCACATCCGATGAAGTGGGTTTCAGCCCATGAAAGCTTATGCCCAAATAAATTCGTTGCTCTCTAAGGTGCCACAAGGACTCCACATTTTTTTTGCTGATACAGCTTAACACGGCTACCACTCTGTAATTTGAGTTGGTTTGTATCATTTGCAAATGTTGCCACCTCACTGTTTACCCCTTTTTCTAGATCACATAGGAGTATGATGAACAGTACTGGTCCCAGTACAGACCCCTGGGAGACACCACTATTTACCTCTCTCCATTCTGAAAACTGACCATTTAGTCAGACCCTTTCATTCTTGCCTTTTAACCAGTTACCTATCCCAGAGAGGACCTTCCATCGTAACCCATTTTGCTTCAGAGCTTTTGGTGAGGGACCTTGGCAAAGACTTTCTGAAAATCTAAGTATACTATATGCACTGGATCACCTTTATCCACATCCTTGTTGACTCCCTGAAAGAATTCTAGTAGATTCGTGAGGCATGATATCCCTTTACAAAAACCATGTTCAAATCTTCCCCAACAAATAGTGTTTATCTATGAGTCTAATAATTCTGCTCTTTACTATCATTTCACCCAATTTGCCTGGTACTGAAGTTTGCCCTAGTGGCCTGTAATTGCCGGGAGCATCTCTGGAGCCTTTCTAAAACATTGGTGTCATATTAGCTATACTCCAGTCATCTGGTACGGAAGCTTATCTAAAGGATAGGTTACATACCACAGTTAGTAGTACTGCAATTTCACATTTGAGTTTCTTCCCAACTCTTGGGTGAATATCATCTGGTTCTGGTGACTTATTGCTGTTTAATCTATCAATTTGTTCCAAAACCTCCTTACTGAATACAGTCAAGTCATGATCAGTGCCCCAGAGCAACCACGAACATCCAGTCCAGTGATCAGTTCATCTTTATCCACCACAAGGGTACAAAACTTTGCATTAGAAAAGTATTTATAATTTTTCAAAATCTCCATGATTTACTCCTGGCTTCGTGAGACCTCCCCGTCTGTCTCCCAGTAGAAAGTCCCCCGTGATAACCTAATTTCTTCCCACAAATCACAGACAGGTGCAAAAGGAGAAACATTTCCTGCTCTCTGGTTTGGATTCAGTGAACTGTGCCAGCCCCCCACCGGTTCACCTGCTGGGCTGTGTGAATTAGCAGATTGATCCCCATCCATTCGAGGTCCTGGGGTTCTCAATAACCAAGAACATAAAACAGGTAATGATGTGTCTAACGTGGGGATTCTCAAACTTCACTGCACTCCCACTCCCTTCTGACAACAAAAATTACTAAACGACGCCAGGAGGTGAGACTGAACCCTGAGCCCTCCCGAGCCCCACCGCTCCAGGTATGGGGGAAGGGCAAAGCCCGAGCCCCATCACCCTGCGTGGGGAGGCCAAAATCGAAGCCCAAGGGCTTCAGCCCCAGACGTGGGGCCTGCAACCTGAGCCTGACTGCCCAGGGCTGAAGCCCTCAGGCTTTGGATTCAACCTCAGGCAATGGAGCTTGGGCTTCAGCTTTGGCCCCAGGCCCCAGAAAATCTATACCAGCCCTGGTGACGCCATTAAAATGGGGTTGCAACCCACTTTGGGGTCCTGACCCACAGTTTGAGAACCGCTGGTCTAATGTAAAGTGCCACCCTGCCCACTACTTTTATCCTCTCTCCCCTACCTCAATGGGTTGTAACCAGTGACATTAACATTCCAGTCATACACATCGTCCCACCGGGTTTCCCCATTTCCCCACCCCAGAGAGAATTTCCAGCTCCTCTTCCTTATTGCCCAGGTTCCAGTGCCAAGAGCAGTGTTGCTTCCCTTCACGAGAGATGTCTTGCAGGGCACATACACTGCACCACAGCATTCCTCTGAGTCCACACTTGGGTTACTGCAGGTTGGGTTATCTATAAGCCAGGGAGAGACTCCATCTTACATGTTCCTTTCTTCCCTCCATTGGAAGGTGCCGGGGGAGAAAGAGAACGTGTCCCTAGGGCTGAGGCAGAATGGGATTGCTGGCGTTGCAGCATGCTCTCCAGGAACCCTCAAGCCTTCCCTATCTGCTCCGCAGCATCAGAACAGCAGAGCCTGGATTGGAGCAAGGGAACGGCCTCTTTTCCCACAGAATCCTTCCCTCAGGCCCAGAGTATTTATAGCAGAAATCCCTGTGGGAGTTAATGTTGCTCTAAAAAGAGTGGTGCAGCTTCTTGACTACACAATGCAAAGTGATCTGTTTGTAGAGATGCATAATGCCCTGCAGTGATTTCTCTGAGAAGATTCCCCTGAGCAGTTGCGGGAGGCAGGACCTTATTCCTTACCTCTCATGATAGGGCTGCGTGAGAGCTTGTAGAGAGCCAGAGGCAGCTTTCTAGAGGGTTCATTCAAAAATTCCCTATGGGACCTAACAGCTGCGGCCTACAACAGGAAGGAGCCAGGTGGTCGTTGGAATGACTTTAGGTGGAATGCTATGGGATGGCTTTCTGATCACCGCTTCACTCTGCTTCTTCCCAACCCACCTTTGGGGTAAGTCCATCACCTTCTCCTTAGTGTAGATGGGCTGGAAAACAGATATGGCATTAGGGAGGTTGCCCACTCAGTCCATGCACAGGAGGATTCATTGCAGCTCAAATCCTCCTGCTTGTTGCAGCCCAGAGGAATGCATGACACTGAGCCTGAACTCTGTGACTGCATTAGTCACCAACAGGTGAGTGTGGCAGGAGAGGACACATAACATAAGCTCTGGGATCTGAAGAGAGGTCTCTGGAGCCTCGGGATGTGCAGGTTTGGAGGCATGTGGCTCCTACCTAGTCCAAAGTAACCTGCCGTGCTCCCTGACAAGAGCCATATTAACAGGCAACACTGCGACTGACCCCCATGCCTCTCTATTTCCTTGGCCACACGTATTGTGTCCTTTTATTGGTGGCTAGTCCAGAAAAAGTGAAGAAGAGCTCACTACTGCTACCACCTCAGGGATTTGTTGGCTTGAGATCATGTTGATAGAAGCATGCAGTAGTGACAGAAACTGGGATGTCAAGCCCCTAGAGTGACCTCTTACCTTTATAGACCTGCCCTTTCATCGTACAAGGCTATTTTAAAGTTGAGTGTGATAGTAAAGAGACCCATTTTCAACCCTTCACCACACAAGACAAAGCCCACAGTATTCATCATTAACTATTTATTTCTACGCTCCTGGCTCCCAAACTGCTTTTCCTCCTTACTGCCACCAGCCACCTTCGTGTTCTCCCTCTTCTCTCCCCAGCTCTGCTCACTTGATTGCAGCAGCTCAGCGGATGCTCCAGTTTTACTCTTTCACTTCCATTCTTCTTCACTTCTGTGGATGGCTGTATTTGCCATTGAGCAGCATGATGGAAATACCTGACTCCTCTGTCTAGGCACGCAGGCCCAGCAGCTAAAGCCAAAGCCCCATTGAGAGCAGTGGGAAATTAGCTTGGTGTGTCAGGAATGGAGGCTTGGCCTATGGTGACCCCAGGCACTGCAGCTGCTGCCACCTACATGGTGAATCCTCCAACCCATCGCCAAACAGCTCTTCCACATTCTGAAAACTGGCCTCACTGGCTGACTCTCTAGGAGCATAGAAACACTTTGTTAGAGCAGGAGAGTCTCTTCAATGCAGCTCTCTTTCCACGGCTCCCAGAAGGTCACAATGAAACACCTGCAAGTCTCTAGGAGTCTCTCAAGAGTTCCCTGCTCAATCATTTGGCACCCACTAGCAATGGTCTCTGACAGTGGCATTGCAAAGGGGAGCTCAGTAGATGGTCCCTTTCTATGGCGTGCTGAGGGGGAGGGAGGTTGGTCTCGTCATTTAAGGCCTAGCTATCAGAGTCAGGGCTCCTGGGGTTCTCTGGCTTCAGAGGCGGGAGGAGTTTAGTGGTTGGAGCTGGACTGGTATCAGTACCATGCTTCCTTCCTGCCTCTGGCAGTGATGTTGTGTGTGACCTTGCAGCCAGTTGCTTTCCATCTGTGTGCGCCAGCTAACAGAGATAATACTGACCCCCTCAGAGGGGCTGGTAGGGGTCACTACCGTAATGACTCAAATTGGAGTGAGTTGTGCTCTTGGCAGTGAAGGGCCCAGATTCAGTCCCCACGGATGCCTAAGATATATATATGTGGCCATGGTTTGACTAACCTACCATTACAGACTGTTTAGTCGGGTCCTGGCCATGTGTGGTGCATCTTCTCCTGGCCCTCTCTGGCACACAGCTCCATCACACACAAGAACATGGCCCACCAAGGACAATCTATCAGCTCCCATCTGGTGTTCAGCTCCAAGATGGATTGTGAGCCCTAGTCAGACCGTAGAAAGACAAGGTGGTGTTCTTTGGTGGAAACTGCTGGAGCTTCAGCCTCTGCTCCCACCTCCACCCACATGCTAAGAGCTTCAAAAGTGGTCCCTGATCCCAGGTCAACAAAGTAGCTGAGCTGAGGCCAGGGTGGGTGGAATTACTGTTTGGACTGATCCTAGGAAAAGAGGAGATTTCTCTTCTGCTCTAGGGAGATTCCCATAGGAAAAGCAGCTGGGGTGGGGGCAATACAAGCACTACCCCTCAGCGCTTGAATAGGAGGCAAACAGGACTTTGGGAGCCAAGGTACTGGTGTATCTTTCTGGAGAGCAAAAAAGAGCATTGGAGAAATTGTACAATGTCACGGCTGGGTCAAGGGCAGCCAGAACTACTGGTCAGAGCCAGAGTCCACACTCACATAACCTGAGTTGAGACTCAGCTGGGTCAGGATTCTGGAAGATCAGAAGCACAAGAGAAACTTGCGATCACAACCACAAATCAGATGCCAGGAAATCAAGCCAGGGGAGCGGCGGCAGAAACAGGCAGCACATGGTCCAGAACAGGGAACAGCCCTGGTGTTCTGTCAGTTTCCTTTTCCTGCTGCTGCCTTAAGCAGGGCCAGAGGGCCAATTAGCTTCTCTGGGACTCCTCCAATAGGACCTCAGGAGTGGAGCCTGAAACTGGGGCTGAACTTCATGGGTCATAGGTAAGCAATTTTCAGCAGGCTGCCAGGTGGAGGGTTGGAGTGTGGCTGCTTTCATGAACCCTACAGCCCCGGGTTGAAGACCTCTGGGTAGTGACAGTGAGTGATCTCTCCCCGTTCAAACCTCCTACAGAAAACATTATCCAGGATCCTGGACACATCCTCTGAGAATAAAATGAGGATATCGTGATGAGAAAAAGGTTTCTGTACCACGGCTGGGATCCAGGGACAGGGAAAGCTTCCAACCAGGGTATGTAGCAGTTGCCCCGTTTGTTGCAAGAGCCCCAAGTGACAGGAAGAGTCAACGGTTCTTACCTCCACGAGATGCATGGGACCTTCCATTTGAGCCTCAATGAGACCCATGTTGCTTGGGTTGACAGGATGAGATCACCTGTCTCCACTGCTCCCTGAGCTGGGTTGGCTACAGGATACGTCTCTGTGAGAGGCTGGAGCAGAGCCTAAAAGACAGATGTGACAATCAGGGTTCTGTCACCTCAGGGGGAGAACAGAGGGTCTCTGCACCCCAAAGAATAAGCAAGTGAATCAACTGATTCAGTGCAGAATTATTGTACCATACAGGTCCCTAATAAGGTCCTCTCATGGATTGGTAACTGGTTAAAAGATAGGAAACAAAGGGTAGGAATAAATGGTCAGTTTTCAGAATGGAGAGAGGTAAATGGTGGTATCCCCCTGGGGTCTGAACTGAGACCAGTGCTGTTCAACATATTCATAAATAATCTGGAAAAAGGGATAAACAGTGAGGTGGCACAATTTGCAGATGACAAAAAAACTACTCAAGATAGTTAAATCTCAAGCAGACTGCAAAGAGCTACAAAAGGATCTCACCAAAGTGGGTGACTGGGCAACAAAATGGCAATGTTCAATGTTCAGAATTCTATGTTGATAAATGCAAAGAAATGCACATTGGAAAATACAATCCCAACTCTACCTATAAAATGATGGGATCTAAATTAGCTGTTACTACTCAAAAAAGGGATCTGGAGGGGTATGGAACAGCTGCCAAATGAGGAGAGATTAAGAAGACTGGGATTTTTCATTTTAGAAAAGAGACGACTAAGGGGGGGATATGATAGAGGGCTTTGAAATCATGACTGGTGTGGAGAAAGTAAATAAGGAAATGTTATTTACTCCTTCTCATCGTTCAAGAACTAGGGGTCACCAAATGAAATTAATAGGCAGCAGGTTGAAAACTAAAAATAGGAAGTATTTTTTCACACAACACACAGTCAACCTGTCGAACTCCTTGCCAGAAGGAGTTGTGAAGACCAAGACTATAACAGGGTTCAACAAAGAACTAGGTAAGCTCATAGAGGATAGGTCCATCAATGGCTATTAGCCAGGATGGGTAAGGATGCTGTCCCTAGCCTCTCTTTGCCAGAAGCTGGGAATGGGCGACAGGGGATGGACCACTTGATCATTACCTGTTCTGTTCATTTCTTCTGGGGCACCTGGCATTAGCCACTGTTGGAAGACAGGGTATGGGGCTAGATGGACCTTGGGTCTGACTCAGTATGGCCGCTCTTTTGTTTGGAAAGCTGACAACACTCTGGTGATGAATATCCTTGTGTGATGTAGGTCTGAGTGGGGTATAATGAGTTCTATACATGTACTGGAAATACGCCCCCTGAAATATATTGAGGGGTCAGACTTGATAAACCAGTTTGGCTTAGAGATAGAGAAGAAGTCCCTGTTTGTTTCATGTTCATAGAGCCATAGCCTAATAGTCAAGGCAGAAGGGGAGAAGAAAGTGTACCAGGGCAAGTGCAGGGGTAGGATCTGGTCAAGTGCCCAGCTCTCTCCCAGGTTTGTGGGTGAGAGCTAGGACAGGTCTCTATTGGATAAAGGACAACGCCTGCTCCTTACAATCCTCTGTGTCCATGGGAGAGAAGGGATGAATCCCTCCTTGAGAATCTCAGCAGCTTCCTAGGAAGGAGCCAGTGTTCTTCTCGGAGGGCCTTCCCCTGGACTTCACAGGGGTCTGATCTCTCACTCCACAAGCCTGCCTGGGGCCTTGGAGTTAGTGCTCAACAGGAAGAGCCCTGTTGTCGAGCACCAGCGCCTTCCCTCTATCCCTGAAGGTGGAAGGGCCCCAACACTGCCCTGCACTGACTGCTCTGACCACGGATGGCTCTCAGGTAGCAGGACACAATGGAAATGTGGATCATCCAGTCTCTCATTTCCAGGCCTCCCCAGGGCTAAGGTAAAATTCCTGCTCCCCCTGACCATTATGCTCACCTCCAAGATGTGCTGGAGATTTTCTGTGCTGTGGGTTGCTGTCAACAAGCTCTTCAGCATGGCATCCATGTCTCTGGGCAGGTCTTCTTCAGAGCCTGTCAACGGAGGGAGACCATGGGTCAGGGTTATGGTACCTGGGGCTACACCTACCAGGATGACAGCTGGCTCTGTAGTCCTTGCCCAGAGCAGCTCTCTGCAGAGGGCCTGGTGCACAGCAGGTAGGGAACAGCCAAGCTGCTAGGGATGGGAGCTGAGCCTCCTGGCAGAGTCCAGCATCTGCAAGGAAGGGTTTCCCCACAGAGAGGCAACATAATCTCCCGCAGAGGGGGAGTCTCCCCCTGACACTTGATTAAATCCTATGGCCTGTTCCCACCTCTCCCCACCCCACCCCCAAATCAGAGCAGCTCCAGCTACCAAAGAGAGCAAAAACCAGATGCCTTTCTGGCCCTTGGGACAGAGGAGTAGGTTGATGATCTAGCTGGATGTGAGTTTTGGCCTTCCCCATGCCTATGCTCTATACTTCCTTCAGGGCAGTGCACAGGAACCCACCATGGACTGCTCCACCCTTCCGGTTGTCCCAGCTTCAGTCTGCTTCATCTCTGTGCCAACCGTTTCCTCCTTCACCTCCCTGCAGCACTCGAAAGGGTGTGTTGGTGGACGATCAGCATGGTCCCCTTAAAAGCCCAGTCACCACTTAACCAGGACAAGAAGAACTTCACTCTACCCAAGCTCATTCTCTGCCTCACCCCTAACCCACAACCCCTGCAGCACTAGATCCTACAGCCAGTTGGAGCCAGCCCGCCTCATACCTCCTGGTGTTGGGAGGGGAACAGGAGAAAGGACAAAAGAAGGAAGAGATGAAGGGAAAGGAAGGAAGGATAGTGGAAAAGGTAAAACAAAAAAGACAAACCCTAAAGTCCCCAGTGATTGTATGGGACAAAATCCCAGGTCGGGAATACAATTCTGCCACCTTAAACTACTGTTTTCCATGCCTAGAATTCAGCTGGCACCAGATGGTTCAGACTGAACAGGTTCCAAACCTCTCGGAGGTTCTTACCTTCTCAACAGTGACATCTGTTTACTAGTAAAATCAGTAAAAGGAAAGGAGAAAACTCGAAAGAGGTTCCTCATCGAGCTCACGTACGTGAACCCTAATACTCTCTCAAAGAGAGACCTCGAGAAGGAGACTTGCTGAGCAAAGACGCAGGGGTCTCTGAGGTTTCCCTGGCGCTGCGCCCCTGTCCTGCCTGGCTGATGTCAGCATCTCTCTGTGAGGTCACCACCACCCCACCACCTTTGACCAATAGGCTGAGGTCTTGCAAAAGGCCTTTGTGATGTCACTGCCACAACCACCCATCCCCTGAAGTGCTAATGTCCTGCCGCTGGCCAGACATTTTGGAGGTTTGAGCTACTCCCTGTTGCTCACCCCACTCAATGAGTGTTCATTCTAGGAAGCAAGCCGGCTACACAGGAAAACATCAGAGGCTACTCCCAATACTACACTCAGTTTTTCCGAAATTAGTAGACTTTATAGCCAGAAGAGACCTTTAGAGCATCTAATCTAACCCCCTGCATATCACAGGCTTCCTATGTAGAACAATAGTTACTTTTTGGGCAAGCACATTCTAGAAAGGCATCTAGTCTTTATAAAATGACATCAATGAAATTAAGTGATGGAGAATCCACCACTTTCAGTTTTAGTGAGTGCCAGGGGGCTCCATTTCCCCTTCCACTAGCTCCCCATTTACAGTGAGCCAGAGCAGTACCTGCAGCAGGGAGCGGTAATTGCTGGTGGCCTCTGGGGCACAGCCCCTGCAGTGTCTCAGGCACCTGGCGCAAGTGCCGGATGATGCGGAGCTGGTGCATCACTTTGGCCGTGACGTCCTCCTGCTGCAAGGGAACGAGAACCTGTCAGAGACTCAAACGCCCTGAGGAATCAGGGGGAATTAAGGGCACCTGGAACCAGCAGCATTTCCACCAAGCTCCTGCCCACCTCTGAGGGATGGATTCACCTCCTAACCCCCAGAATGAAGTCTTGTTGTCCTTTCTAGTAACCTCCAGTTGCAACTCCTCTCCTTGTAGGGTGAGCTCCTGCTACCTCCGCCTCAGTGCCCTTGACAGCTGATCCACCTCCAAACCACAGCTTGAGTCTTCAGAACCCTCTCCTCCCACCCCCACCCAGGTTGGGCAGGGAGGGGGCTCTAGCGGGGGGGAGGAGGGTTTCTGGCAGCATTGAAGTGGGTTGCGGGGAGGTTGAGATCTTGCCCCAAGTCATCCCAGAAACTAATGCTAAGCCACAGGATCACAGCATCTAGTGTCAGTGGGTTACAAGCATTATTTCAACCCCACATTTTTGGATGGACCTCCCACAATGGGAGATGAAGAGTACCCCCAGCAACACACACACACACACATTGGTGGTGGAGGGGAACAGGAGAAAGGACAAAAGAAGTAAGAGATGAAGAGAAAGAAAGGAGGGATGGAGGAAATATGAACAAAAAGGATAGGTTCGAAACTTCTCAGAGGTGCTTACCTTCTAAACAGGGATGTACGTTTTCTACTAAAACCAATAAAAGAAAGGAGAAAACTCAAAAGAGGTTCTTTTCGTGCTCTGGAGCTGCTCTCAGATGTTTTTGAGAGCAGCCTCCTCTGTAGCCACGTCCACCCATTCCTCCTCCTCGTCCTCTGAGTCCCTGGGGGTCTCTGCACCAAGGAGAGAAGTGGACAAGGTGACGCCTGCTGCCACTCGGGGGAAGGACAGGGGCAGGGTGGGGCAATGTGACCCCTTCCCACCTCTGGGACCCAGGGCAGATTGAGCCCAACACGCCCCCTCTCAGTGATGCCTTCAACCGCCAACTCCTTCAGGAGCCCATAGGAAAGAGACCCCCCCACACTGTCCTGGACTCCCTGGGATGCCTTCCCCTCGCGCCACCCAATTGGAGCATCAACCACCAAAGTGGCAGCATCTAGTGTCAGTGGGGTTCACGTGGCTCAGGCCAGACACCTGGGCTGGGGACTCTTCTCCATAGCACTGGTCGAGTGCATGGCCCAGAGTGTTCACAGCCCCCTCTTCACCCCTCCCTGAACCCAGCCTGGCTCCTCACCTGGAACAAAGCAGCAGCGCCCATCGGCCTCGCTGCTACCTGAGTCCCAGGCACTGCTGCTGTCCCATGGGGAGCGGGCCGAGCTGCTGGTGCTGCGACAGGGATCCTCCACCTCCTGCCCTGGGGAGGCTGGAAGCTCCCCAGGGACCGGGCAGAGCGATGCCTCCTGCAGGGAATCAGGGCTGGGCTCTTGGGGCCGGTGCTTCCCACAAAACAAGCCCCAGAGCCACCCTGCCCGGCTCCCCTTCTGGGCTGGGTCCTTCCTACGCAGCTGCATCCTGGGCCAGCTCCATTTCGGCCTGGCTGGTGGCTCTCTCACCTCAGTGCCTGCGCCGGGAGGGGGTTTCCTCTGCCAGAAGGCTGGGCACTTCCACCTCCTCGCTCGGCCGGGATCTCCTTCCCCGCCAGCAGGGACGGAGAGGCCGCTCTGCTCCTGGGGAAGATGGCAGCTGCTTCCCTCAGGCTCTGGGGCCACCTGCAGAGCCTTCTTCCTGAACCTCCTCAGGAGTCTGGACAGCCTGGAACCGAGCGGGGAGCAGGCGTGAGTCTGGGGTCAAGGCAGCCTCTCACTAACCAGCCTTTTTGGTCCCTCCCCATCCCTGCCACAGCCAGAGCAGCTCCTTCTCCCCCCACAGCGGTGCAGGGAATGCAATCTACACACACTGGCAGGAGTTCATTGCATGATCTGCTCCCATGGATTGCAAATCCAATTTCCTTTGGGAGAGATTCTCTCCCCCTCTTTCTGCCTCTCCCCAGACAGACTGGGGACGCCACAGAGGAACTCTAATGCCACTCACTTGCTCTGGGTGATGGAGCGATGGATGGTGGATGTTCAGGGTCACCAGTTGTCCCTCCCCCTCCTCCTCACTCTCCAAGCTCAAGGCAGGCTGCAGAGTGTGGTGACCTAAGGAGTTACCCTACCCAGCAAGCAGGCAGGGTGATGACACTAGGCGATCGACTGGCTGTGAAAAAAAAGCATCTGTCTTATTGCCAAGGGACAGAGAAATTCAGCCAGCAGCAGGGGGTGCAGAACACTGCCCTAGTGCGGGGGTGACAGCGCATCCCAGCTCCTGACATCCCACCACTTTACACACCTTCCTGGAGCCTGCTGCACTTAACAATTTCAAAATAATAAAATACAAATAAAATAGAATATTTCACCTATTCTATTCTGTCATAATCTGATCTGAATAAACGGGATAGGGCACCTCATATTATGCAGTGCTCCTAGTGACACTCTCCAATGGATCCCCATCCTCCACCTACGCTGAGGTAGATAGAAGTGGATTGTTATCCCTACTTGAAAGGGGAAGAAGCTAAGGCTGAGAAAGGAGAATTGACTTGTCTTAGGTCACACAGCCAGTCAGTGGCAGAGTTGGGAATAGGACCCAAGAGCCCCCCTGACTTTCAATCTAAGCATTGGATTTGGAATTTCATACATTGAATAACCTGAATAAAGTGCTCTCAAAGGAGCTCCAGACCAACAACAGTTCATGAACTGAACAGAGACAATTAATGCAGAGAAGCAGCAAAATTCGTCAAACAGATGACTGGTTATGACTTATTTACTTATTCTTAAAAGAGAACAAAAAGGACCTGAGTATCCTCCAGGTCAATAACCCCGTGCTCAGCCAATCAGGGTAGAGACTGAGAGGCGGGAGGCTGAGAGTTCTCACCAGAGAGCCCAAAGGAAGGCCCAGGTCACCGGTAGGGATCACTGTCCGAGGACTATTTCAGCCGCACTTTGTTGGGTGGACCTCCACAATGGGAGATGCAGAGCACCCCCCGCAACACGCAACACACACACACACTCACACCTCCTGGTGGTGGGAGGGGAAGAGGAGAAAGGACAAAAGAAGTAAGAGATGAAGAGAAAGGAAGGAGGGATGGAGGAAACGAAAAAACGAAAAGGACAAACCCTAATGTCCCCAGTGATTCCACGGGACAAGATCCCAGGTGAGGAATAAAATTCTACCACCTCAAACTAGTGTTTTCCATGCGTAGAATTCAGCTGGCACCAGATCGATCAGACTGAACAGGTTCCAAACCTCTCGGGGGTTCTTACTTTCTCAACAGGGACATCTGTTTTCTAGTAAAATCAGTAAAAGGAAAGAAGAAAACTCTAAAGAGGTTCCTCCTCGCGCTCATGTCCGTGAACCCTAACACTTTCTCAGTCCTCAAAGAGAGACCTTGAGAAGGAGATTTGCTGAAGCAAAGCCACAGGGGTCTCTGAGGTTTCCCTGGACCAGCGCCCCGTCCTGCCTGGCTGATGTCAGCATCTCTCTGTGAGGTCACCACCACCCTACCACATTTGACCAATAGGCTGAGGTCCTGCAAAAGGCTTTTGTGATGTCACTACCACAACCACCCATCCCCTGAAGTGCTAATGTCCTGCCACTGGCCAGACACTTTTTAGGTTTGAGCTACTCTCTGTGGATCACCTCATGCGTGTTCATTCTAGGAAGAAAGCCGGCTAGACAGTAAAACATCAGAGACTGCTCCCAATGCTACACTCAGTTTTTCCGAAATTAGTAGACTTTATAGCCAGAAGAGACCTTTAGAGCATCTAATCTAACCCCCTGCATATCACAGGCTTCCTATATAGAAAAATATTTACTTTTTGGGCAAACACATTCTAGGAAGGCATCTAGTCTTCATAAAATGACATCAATGAAATTAAGTGATGGAGAATCCACCAATTTCCCTTTTAGTGAGTGCCAGGGGGCTCCGTTTCCCCTTCCACTAGCTCCCCATTTACAGTGAACCAGAGCAGTACCTGCAGCAGGGAGCAGGAGTTGCTGATGGTCTCAGAGCACAGCCCCTGCAGTGCCTCAGGCACCTGGCGCAAGTGCCGGATGATGTGGAGCTGGTGCATCACTTTGGCCGTGACGTCCTCCTGCAGCAAGGGAACGAGAACCTGTCAGAGACTCAAACACCCTGAGGAATCAGGGGGAATTAAGGGCACCTGGAACCAGCAGCATTTCCACCCAGCACCTCCCGACCACTGAGGGATGGATTCACCTCCTGATCCCCAGAATGGAGTCTTGTTGTCTTTTTTAGTAACCTCCAGTGCCAACCCCCAGTCTTTTTAGGGTGAGCTCCTGCCACCTCCCCCTCAGTGCCCTTGACAGCTGTTCCACCTCCAAACCACAGCTCAAGTTCTCAGATCCCTCTCCTCCAGCCCCACCCAGGTTGGAGAGGGAGGGGGGCTCTAGCAGGAGGGTCAGGAGGGATTCTGGTAGCAGTGAAGTGGGTTTCGGGGAGGTGGAGATCTTGCCCCAAGTCATCCCAGACACTAATTCTTCGGGCTGTAGTCCACGAAAGCTTATGCTCTAATAAATTTGTTAGTCTCTAAGGTGCCACAAGTACTCCTGTTCTTCTTTTTGCGGATACAGACTAACACGGCTGCTACTCTGAAACCAGACACTAATGCTGAAGCCACAGGATGGCAGCCCTGGTGAATGGGGCAGATTAGCAGCTGACTGAATTCTGCTGTTCTCCATAGGTGGTGGCTTGGTTGAAATGGACACTAGGCCACTGGGAACTGGCTGAGGCCCTCTGGGACAGGAGAGGCGCGCAGAGGGCACATAGGGGACTTGTCTACTCTTCCCGAGAGCGAACGCACCGCTCCCTAAGAACATAAGTCCATGATGAGTTAATGCTGGTCATTAATTAGCCTTGCTAAAGAGCTGTGTTGGAGCTGCACCATGGACAAGCTGATTCCCTCCTGCTCATGGAGGTGAATTCATCTCCCTTCCCAGTAGCACCTGCTCTCACTCTCATTCCCCACCAGGTTCCTTGCTGCCAGGCCAGCGAATGGCGATGGGATGGGTATGAGGCCTGGGCACATTCCCAATCTCCTGATGCAGCTGCTTACCTTTTTCCACATCAGCTCTTAGGCTTCCCCCAGGACGGAGTAGGCCAGGACCACCCCAACCTGGCTGACACGCAGCAGGGGGTTGTGGATGGCCAGCACTGACGTCCGGAGGAAGAATCTTCTCTGCACTTCCGAGAAGAACTTTCCGAAGACCTAAAACCAACAGGATGTGAGGCATTAGCAGATTGCCCAGAGCCAGGCTCCAACTCCTGGGGCTAGAACAGCATCTCCATCTAGTGGCCCCAGGAGGCAGCCACTGCAGGGGACCCAGAAACCGCCACTCCCTGAGCTGTCTCATGCCCTGGCAGAGTGTCCTTACCTCCCCCACCCTGGCTGTGTTCCTGTAGCCCAGGAGCCTGCTGTCCTGGTGCCAGTCCCAGCACCACAGGTTTTCGGCCTCATGGATCCTCATCCCGGGGAAAGAGACACACACACATTTGTCATTCTGGTAGCAGTGCTTGTTTCCTTCCAATCCCATTGGTGGCTGCACAGTGGGCAGAGTCCTCGCTGCGTGCCTGGCCCAACAGATTTGCAGGGGAGGGGTGTAGAACAGAGAAAGAGACAGACAGAGACTCATCCTCCAGCCGGAGTCAGTCTGAGAGAAATTGGCTGGGGTCCCAGTCTCACTCTTCTATCGGGTGCCATTTCCCAGATGGGTTCCTTACCCCTCTGGTGCAGCAGCAGCTGGTAGAGCCGGTAAACCCCCTCCATGGCCTGCTGGCTGATGTCCTGGGCTGGGTCACTGATCAACAGAGCCAGCTATGCCACGTGGTGACCCCTCCTGTGGAATTCTGCTGAGTTCTAATGGAAGGGAGAGGGGACTCCATCAGCATTTTCCTGCCAGCTCCCAGTCCCCCGTGGGCCAGGACTCTCTTTTTCCCCTCAGCCCCTCTGCAGGAGATGCTAGAGGATAGAAGCTAGAGTCCTCTGTCACCAAGGGAGTCTGGAGAACAGAGATGTGGACAGGGCCCTCCATGAGGACTTGCTTCACCAGCTGCTCCAGGATGACAGGAAGGTATGAACCTGGAGCATGGTCCCCTTAAAACCCAATCACCACTTAACCAGGACAAGAAGAACTTGACTCCAGCCAAGCTCTGCTCTGCCTCTGCCTCCCCAAGAGGAACACTCTTATCCCACAGCCCCTTCAGCAGCAGATCCTACAGCCAGTTGGAGCCAGCCCGCTCACGCCTGGAGTCAGGAAGCTGGGGTCAGAGATCACTTACGTCAAACTCAGGGAGGGTGATGGTGAATCTGAGCAGGGCCGTGCTGCTCCTAATGGCCTTGGCTCTCTCCTGCGACACCCTGGACACCATCCAGTAGTTATGTGCTGCGGGGAAAGGAGGCAGCTCAGGATCAATGGGCAGGTGCACGTGTTGTGCAAATGAGACCCCCCCTCTCCCCAATCTCCAGGGGGCTGAGACATTGTGCGCAAGGTGGCATATCTGATTCATTGATTGCAGAGCTTTAGAAGGGGATTGTTGCCACCAGAACGATGTTTGTATCCTGCAGGTCACAATTTATCATTTTCTCTGTAGATTGGAAAAATGCTCGGTGTTGGGGCTGGTCCCATCCTCCCTGAACACCTGATTCCTGAACAGCTCACCAGGAAGGAGACAGATCCTCACCCCTCCCTGCCTCTCCAGTCCTTGGTTGGGTGAAGGGACTGAGTGTCAGCACAATCCCCCCAGGAATCTCAGGGCATGTCGGAGAGAGGGGCTGATTCTCTGGGGTCCTTCTGTTTCTCTAGGAAGGAGCCTGTGACTCTTCTCTGAGGACCATCTTCTGGGTCTCACAGGAGGGGTTCAGACTCTCACTAACCAAGCCAGCCAGGGGCCCTGTGGTTAGTGCTCAACAGAACCAGGCAGAGCTCTAGCTTAAGTCCCAGCTCCTTCCCCTGATCTTCAAGGAGGAAGGGCCTGACACTGCATTGCACTTACTGCGCTAACCGAGGACGGCCACTGGGGACCCAGCTAGGAGGACAGACTGGAAAATGGATCTAAGAGTGAAGAAAAAATTGCCCCCACCTCTCTCATCAGGCTCACCTCCAAGATGCAGTGGAGCCTGTCGGTGTCTGGGAACTCTGCCAGCAGGTTCCCCAGCATGGCATCCACAAGGTGTGGCAAGACCCTATGCAGATCCTGCAAAGCAAGGGAGAGCCATGGGTCAGAGTCAGGGAAAGTGGGGCTACACCGGCCACTGGATGGGAAGAGGGGTCCCTGAGAAGCACCGGTGAGATCCCCCAAAACATATCCTGACCTCTGGCATTCACATCCCACTGCTGGCAATTAGCCAGGATTCATGGCAGGATGACAGCTGGCTCTTCAATCCATGACTTTAGCATGATCTACCTGGACTTGCGTGGTGTCCTTCTGCATGCCCAGGGTGAAGACGGCATGCAGGGCAGCTCGAAGCAGGTGGGTCTCTAGCTCTCACTCAAGGGCAGGTGTCATGGTGCTGGGAAGAGAGATGAGCCGGTATTAGACTGTGCAGTGCGGGGGTGGGACTGGCACCAACACGGCCGCAAAGCTGCAGGGAACGAGGCAGAGGCTGGAGAAAATGGAAACTGAGGCACCAATGACAAGGCCAAGGTTTCCCAGACACACAGTGGCAGGGCAGGAATAGCGCCTGTTCCCTGGACCCTGCTGCCCCTCCTGTATCTGATCCTGGGAGTGAGCCTCTCCCCAAAGCCATTGCAATGTTACTGGAGTGAAAAGAACAGCCAAGCCAGCAGAGAGTGAACCTTCCCACCACCTCTGCTACAGGTGTCACCCTTGGGAGGTGAGCTGGGAGTGGGAGGGGCAGTGACTCCCAGCCCTGGGCCTGAGCAGGACCAGGGTTAGGGGAACCGGGCGGGAGGGTCTCGGTACCTGAGGTTGCCCACAGCAATCAGGGAGTTAGCGAGGACGCCGCTGGGTGGAGAGTTATCAGGCAGCTCCTCAATGAGCTCCTGTGAGACCCAAAGGAGACAAAGGAGCGTGTGAGATTCGGGCCTCACTGACACTTGCCAGTGAGGAGATTACACAGGCAGCACCCCACACAGCCAGCAGGATCCCCCCACCTGCCTCCCGCTCCTCAGATTCCGGCCCACTAGTGATCAATCTCAGAATTTCTCCTGTCTCTCCTCCTCAATCTTCAGCCCGAGCAATCCCTGCCCTCAGCTGCCCCTCCAGCACCAGCCATCCCCCATCCATTGGCCCGGGGAGACCCCTGCCCCTCCCATGTCTCTGTCCTCCCTCCAGAGCTGGGCATCGCGTCTAACTCACCATAATCCTCTCCACCACAGCCGCCTTGCAGCAGTGCGGCTCCAATGTGTCCTGCCCTCTCTGCTGTGCAGCGAGACACGCGGGGTGGATGGCGTGCAGGAACATGAGCTGCTAGGCCTCATCCTGCACCCACCAGGAGTGGGGTTAGGGGAGAGAGAGTCAATTAGCCAGGGACCTCCCTGCCCCACCCACACCAGCTGCAGGATTCAGGCCTGAATGGGGGATAGTGGGGACCCGCCCATTGTCCAAATCACCCACAACTCCTACACAAGCAGGGTCAGGACCTTGGACAGTACCTGTGGGGGGAGGAGATCCAACTGGTGTGTGACAAATACCCCCATCTTGGGGGTCCCAGATCATGGTAGAGAAGGTCCCCATTAGGGCTGGGTGGATCATCAGATACAAGACCCTCCGCAGGGGGTCTGGGTGCTGGGAAGGGGCAGGACAATCTCGGTTCCAGCACAGCTGGGGAACCTTTCTAACTTTTCTCAGCTGTGGAGCTGCTCTCGGATGTTTTTGAGAGCAGCTTCCTCTGTGACCACGTCCACCCGTTCCTCCTCCCCTGAGTCCCTGGGGGTCCCTGCACCAGGGAGAGAAGGAGACAGGGGGATGCCTGCTGCCACTTAGGGAAAGGACAGGGGCATGGTGGGGCAAATGTGCCCCCTTCCCAACTTCGGGACCCAGGGCAGATTGGGCCCCACACTCCCTGGTCTCAGTGATGCTTTCAGCCCCGAACTCCTTCAGGAGCCCATAGCAAAGAGACCCCAAAACACTATCCTCAACTCCCTAGGAGGTGCCTTCCCCACCCCCCACCCAACTGGAGTATCAACGATCAAAGTGGCAGCATCTAATGTCAGTGGGGTCCAAGCACTATTTCAACCCCACATTTTTGGATGGACCTCCCACAAAGAGAGATGAAGAGCACCCCCAGCAACACACAGACACACACACACCGCTCCTGGTGGTGGGAGGGGAACAGGAGAAAGGACAAAAGAAGTAAGAGATGAAGAGAAAGGAAGGAGGGATGGAGGAAAAGGTAAAACGAAAAGGACAAACCCTAATGTCCCCAGTGATTCTACGGGACAAAATCCCAGGCGGGGAATAAAATTCTGCCACCTCAAACTAGTGTTTTCCATGCCTAGAATTCAGCTGACACCAGATCGATCAGACTGAACAGGTTCCAAAACGTCTCGGAGGCTGTTACCTTCGAAACAGGGACGTCTGTTTTCTAGTAAAATCAGTAAAAGGAAAGTAGAAAACTCAAAAGAGGCTCCTCCTCACACTCACCTGCGTGAACCCTAATACTCTCTCAGTCCTCAAAGAGAGACCTCGAGAAGGAGACTTGCTGAAGCAAAGCCACAGGGGACTCTGAGGTTTTCCTGGCCCTGCCCCCCTATCCTACCTGGCTGATGTCAGCATCTCTCTGTGAGGTCACCACCACCCCACCACCTTTGAGCAATAGGCTGAGGTCCTGCAAAAGGCCTTTGTGATGTCACTGCCACACACACCGCTCCCTTGAAGTGCGAATGTCCTGCTGCTGGCCAGACACTTTGAAGCTTTGAGCTACTCTCTGTGGATCACCCCACTCAATGCATGTTCATTCTAGGAAGCAACCTGGCTAGACCAGTTAACATCAGAGGCTGCTCCCAATGCTACACTCAGTTTTTCCAAAACTAGTACACTTTATGACCAGAAGAGACCTTTAGAGCATCTAATCTAACCCCCTGCATATCATAGTCTTCCTGTATATCACAATAGTTACTTTTGGGGCACACACATTCCAGAAAGGCATCTAGTCTTCATTCAATGATATCAAGAGATGGAGAATCCACCACTTTCCCTTTCAGTGAGTGCCAGGGGGCTCCATTTCCCCTTCCACTAGCTCCCCATTTACAGTGAGCCGGAGCAGTACCTACAGCAGGGAGCGGGAGTTGCTGATGGCCTCAGAGGCACAACCCCTGCAGTGCCTCAGGCACCTGGCGCAAGTGCCGGATGATGAGGAGCTGGTGCATCACTTTGGCCGTGACGTCCTCCTGCTGCAAAGGAACGAGAACCTGTCAGAGACTCAAACGCCCTGAGGAATCAGGGGGAATTAAGGGCACCTGGAACCAGCAGCATTTCCACCCAGCACCTCCCCACCACTGAAGGATGGATTCACCTCCTGACCCCCAGAATGGAGTCGTCTTGTCCTTTCTAGTAACCTCCAGTGCCAACCCCCTGATACCAGATACCTCTGTGTTCTTGGGGAACCAGGGTGCAGTATCCAGCCTGACTCATGAAAGACACTCCACCTGCCCCCCACACCTCTGCTTAAACTAAAACCCATCAGAGGAAAAAACTTGCACAGAGCAGTTAAGGGCATTGGGTGACACACCTAGGCCCCTCCTGACAAGGGTGACAAGATTAAGACATCTCTATTAGCATACAGAATGGAGAGCAGAGACAACTCCCCTAGCCTCATCTGCATGAAAGATGAGACAGGAAGAGATCTCAATTTACATACAGAATGGAGAACAGAGAACCACACTGAACTCTGGGACCAGAAAAAGCAGGGAAGCATTGCATCATGGGAATCTCTGCTCCAGATGCTAATGAACATATGGCTGCACACACCCGGTTCAGCAATTATCAGACCAATTCTCGTAATGAATCCTTAATTGATATCCAAATACTGAAGTAACCTAGTTGCATTGTGAGCTCCTTGGAAGAAAACACCACCCATAGCCAAGAGTGATCAGTTCCTATTGTCTAGTCTAAAGAAAACCCTTGAGTCTCTACAAAAATCCCTACTCACCCTCTAATCAGGGTTCTGATGCTTAGATCCAAACTATGCATCAGTTCCACTGGAACTCCATCTTCTCCTGACTGATCCTGCTCGGGGCTCTGCCTGTCTCCAACATTCAGGACCCTCCGCTACCACCATCACTTGGGAACCCCGACCAGTTCAAGCCTCATGGAGTGGGTGAGATCACCCCCCTTTCTCTCTCTGTGTTTTCCTTTCTACCTTAGGTATTAACCTTTAATAATGTATGTTATGTTGGTTTAGCTCTCCTTGTGTAGTTATCACTATTATTCAATAAATAACTTTTATGGTTAACTTGGTTGCTTCTCTCTCTCTTGCTGAACTTTACGCTTTTCTGTTTTTAGCTTCCCCCATTCACTCTACAGCCACGCTTCTTTTACCTAAGCTAAAGATCCCTGCAGCGCCCAAAATACTGTGGGGTTTACTCATCAAGTAGGTTACTGCCAGTACAATTGTGTTGGGGGAGTGGGGATAGGGACGTGCTGAATCTGGGATGCATAAGGGTAACAGCTTGAAAGTGCTGCTTGACCCAGTCCATGGAGCCCAGGGGCATATAAGGAGAGGTAGCTTGAAAGTGCTGCTTCATCCAGCCCAGGGAGTCCAGAGACATATAAGGGGTCAGCTTGACAGTGCTGATTGACCCGGTCCGCTCAGACTAGCTCTGTTAATGTATGTGTGGGTGGGTGTTCATCCGGTTCTGGGGCTGGAGTAACCCAGCCCTAGGGAGCCTAGGTCCTGCGGGATAGCTCCACTGGGAGGGGACTTGCAGAAGGGAGAAGTAGAGCTCCATATGAAAAGACAAGTGACACAAGCAGTACATTGATAGAATTACAGAACCCCCTTCCCCAGAAAAGTAACCGGAATAAATGTGCCAGCAATGCCCCTCTGCCATGTACATTGGCCAAACCGGACAGTCTCTACGCAAAAGAATTAATGGACACAAATCTGACATCAGGAATCATAATACTCAAAAACCAGTGGGAGAACACTTTAACCTGTCTGGTCATTCAATGACAGACCTGCGGGTGGCTATCTTACAACAGAAAAACTTCAAAAACAAACTCCAACGAGAGTCTGCTGAGCTGGAATTGATATGCAAAATAGATACAATCAACTTAGGATTGAATAAGGACTGGGAATGGCCGAGCCATTACAAACATTGAATCTATCTCCCCTTGTAAGTATTCTCACACTTCTTATCAAACTGTCTTTACTGGGTTAGTTGATTATCACTTCAAAAGTTTTTTTTCACTTACTTAATTGGCCTCTCAGAGTTGGTAAGACAACTCCCAAATGTTCATGCTCTCTGTATGTGTGTATATAAATCTCCTCAATATATGTTCCATTCTATGCAGCCGAAGAAGTGGGTTGTAGCCCACGAAAGCTTATGCTCTCATACATTTGTTAGTCTCTAAGGTGCCACAAGTACTCCTGTTCTTTTTGCGGATACAGACTAACATGGCTGCTACTCTGAAACCGAATAAATGAGCACACCCCAAAGTAATGGGCACAACTGGTAAAACCCCCTCCTTATAGGGTGAGCTCCTGCCACCTTCCCCTCAGTGCCCTTGACAGCTGATCCACCTCCAAACCACACCTCAAGTTCTCAGAACCCTCTCCTCCAGCCCCACCCAGGTAGGGCAGGGAGGGGGCTCTTGCAGGGGGGGCAGGAGAGATTCTGGCAGCAGTGAAATAGGTTGCGGGGAGGTTGAGATCTTGCCCCAAGTCATCCCAGACACTAATGCTAAGCCACAGGATGGCAGCATCTATTGTCAGTGGGGTTCACATGGCTCACACCAGACACCTGGGCTGGGGACCCGCACCCATAGCACTGGTCGAGTGCGTGGCCCAGGGTGTTCACAGGCCCCTCCTCACACCTCCCTGAGCCCAGCCTGGCTTCTCACCTGGAACAAAGCAGCGGCGTCCATCGGCCTCGCTACTGCCTGAGTCCCAGGCGCTGCTGCTGTCCCATGGGGAGCAGGCCGAGCTTCTGGTGCTGCAACAGGGATCCTCCACCTCTTGCCCTGGGGAGGCTGGAAAGTCCTCAGGGACCGGGCAGGGCGATGCCTTCTGCTGGGAATCATGGCTGGGCTCTTGGGGCCGGTGCTTCCCACACAACAAGCCCCAGAGCCACCCTGCCCGGCTCCCCTTCTGGGCTGGGTCCTGCCTGCCCAGCCGCATCCTGGGCCAGCTCCATTTCGGCCTGGCTGGTGGCTCTCTCACCTCAGTGCCTGCGCCGGGAGGGGGTTTCCTCTGCCAGAAGGCTGGGCACTTCCACCTCCTCACTTGGCCGGGAGCTCCTTCCCCGCCAGCAGGGACGGAGAGGCCGCTCTGCTCCTGGGGAAGATGGCAGCTGCTTCCCTCAGGCTCTGGGGCCACCTGCAGAGCCTTCTTCCTGAACCTCCACAGGAGTCTGGACAGCCTGGAACTGAGCGGGGAGCAGGCGTGAGTCTGGGGTCAAAGCAGCCTCTCACTAACCAGCCTTTTTGGTCCCTCCCCATCCCTGCCGCAGCCAGAGCAGCTCCTTCTCCCCGCACAGCAGTGCAGGGAGTGCAATCTAAACACACTGGCAGGAGTTCATTGCATGATCTGCTCCCAAGGATTGCAAATCCAATTTCCTTTGGGAGAGATTCTCTCCCCCTCTTTCTGCCTCTCCCCAGACAGACAGGGGACGCCACAGAGGAACCCTAATGCCACTCACTTGCTCTGGGTGATGGAGCGATGGATGGTGGATGTTCAGGCCAGCTGTCCCTCGCCCTCCTCCTCACTCTCCAAGCCCAAGGCAGGCTGGAATGGGTGGTGACCTAAGGAGTTACCCAACCCATCAAGAAGGCAAGCTGATGACACTGGGCGATCGACTGGCTGTGAAAACAAGCGTCTGTCTTATTGCCAAGGGACAGAGAAATTCAGCCAGCAGCAGGGGGTGCAGAACACTGCCCTAGTGCGGGGGTGACAGCGCATCCCAGCTCCTGACATCCCACCACTTTACACACCTTCCTGGAGCCGGCTGCACTTAACAATTTCAAAATAATACAATAGAAATAAAAAAAATATTTCAGCTATTCTATTCCGTCATAATCTGATCTGAAAAAATGTGATAGGACACCTCATATTATGCAGTGCTCCTAGTGACACTCTCCAATGAATCCCCATCCTCCACCTACGCTGAGGTAGATAGAAGTGGATTGTTATCCCTACTTGAAAGGGGGAGAAGCTAAGGCTGAGAAAGGAGAATTGACTTGTCTTAGGTCACACAGCCAGTCAGTGGCAGAGTTGGGAATAGGACCCAAGAGCCCCCCTGACTTTCAATCTAAGCATCGGATTTCGAATTTCATACATTGAATAACCTGAATAAAGTGCTCTCAAATGAGCTCCAGACCAACAACAGTTCATGAACTGAACAGAGACAATTAATGCAGAGAAGCAGCAAAATTCGTCAAACAGATGACTGGTTATGACTTATTTACTTGGTCTTAAAAGAGAACAACAAGGACCTGAGTATCCTCCAGGTCAATAACCCCCTGCTCAGCCAATCAGGGTAGAGACTGAGAGTTCTCACCAGAGAGCCCAAAGGATGGCCCAGGTCACTGGTGGGGATCACTGTCCGAGCACTATTTTAGCCCCACATTTTTTGATGGACCTCCCAAAATGGGAGATGCAGAGCACCCCACTCAACACGCAACACACACACATATTCACACCTCCACATAGTGGGAGGGGAAGAGGAGAAAGGACAAAAGAAGTAAGAGATGAAGAGAAAGGAAGGAGGGATGGAGGAAAACGAAAAACCCTAATGTCCCCAGTGATTCTAAAGGACAAAATCCCAGGCGGGGAATAAAATTCTGCCACCTTAAACTAGTGTTTTCCATGTCTAGAATTCAGCTGGCACCAAATGGATCAGACTGAACGGGTTCCAAACCTCTCGGAGGCTTTAACCTTCTCAACTGGGACGTCTGTTTTCTAGTAAAATCAGTAAAAGGAAAGGAGAAAATTCAAAAGAGGTTCCTCCTCGCACTCACGTACATAAACCCTAATACTCTCTCTGTCCTCAAAGAGAGACCTCGAGAAGGAGACTTGCTGAAGCAAAGCGACAGCGATCTCTGAGGTTTCCCTGGCCCACTGCCCCTATCCTGCCTGGCTGATGTCAGCATCTCTCTGTGAGGTCACCACCTCCCCACCAACTTTGACCAGTAGCCTGAGATCCTGCAAAAGGCCTTTGTGATGTCACTGCCACACACACACCCATCCCCTGAAGTGCTAATGACCTGCCGCTGGCCAGACACTTTTTAGGTTTGAGCTACTCCCTGTGGATCACCCCACTCAATGCGTGTTCATTCTTGGAAGCAAGCCGGCTAGACAGGAAAACATCAGAGGCTGCTCCCATTGCTACACTCAGTTTTTCTGAAATTAGTAGACTTTATGGCCAGAAGAGACCTTTAGAGCATCTAATCTTACCGCCTGCATATCACAGGCCTCCTGCATACCACAATAGCTACTTTTGGGCAAACACATTCCAGAAAGGCGTCTAGTCTTCATTAAATGACATCAAGAGATGGAGAATCCACCACTTTCCTTGGTAGCTTGTTCCTGGGGTGAATCATCCTCGCTGTTGAATAGTTGTGCCTTATTTGTAATAGGAATTTGTCTCTTTTCACCTTCCAGCCATTGGGTCTTGTTATGACTTTCTGTGCTAAATTAAAGTTCCCTTTAATACCCAATATTTTCTCTCCATTAAGGCACTTCAACATTTCAATGAAGTCAACTTTCAATCTTCCTTTGATAAGCTAAACAGGTTGAGATCTTTCAATAGGGCTCTAGAAGGCATTTTTCTCCACCGCTCAGAACATTTGGTGTCTCTTTGCTGCTCCAGCTCCAATTTCTCAACATCTCTTCTCAATGAGGACACCAAATCCGGATGCCGTATTCCAGTATCAGCCTCCCTGATGCTGTATCACCTCCCTATATTACTCACTGCTCTGCTCGTACGTCTAATGATGGCTCTAGCCCTGTTCACCACAGCATAACACTGGGAGCTCATGTTGAATGACTTCTCCACTATGGCTTCTAAATCCTTTTCAGAGTCACTGTTTTCCTGGATACACTTCCCCATTCTGTAGGTGTGCCCGGCATGCCTTCTTGCTTGGTATAGGACCTTGCATTTGGCTCTGGTCAAACTTGTTTTCTTTGAATGGGTCCAACTTGCTGAATGACCCAGATTGATCTGTATCACTGCCCTCTCCTCATCA
This sequence comes from Chrysemys picta bellii, assembly GCF_011386835.1. NCBI lineage: Eukaryota > Metazoa > Chordata > Testudines > Emydidae > Chrysemys > Chrysemys picta. The sequence goes on from NC_088793.1 coordinate 190,937,594, forward strand.
GTAATTACCACTCTGCCAGTATTTTTTCACCCACCAGTCTTATCAGCAGTTATTGTATGTTTTCTCCCAGTTCATTGATAAAAAATATTTTAAAAAATTAGTCCTTGAGAGCTTCTTCTGACCCTTAGTATCCAGGACCTGCTCCCCACAGCACAGTGAGAAAAGGCCGTCCAGCCCTGCTGGTACATAGGGGATAAGCACAGAACAAACACACTTTTAGGAGCTGTCTTGTCCATAGGCTCTGATCAACATGTGAGGGTCAGCAGCTTACAAATGCACTACAGACCTGTAGTGTAGCCAGGTCCCAACTGTGTCTCAGTTTCCCACCCTGTAAAATGGGAAGAACAAACAAAACCTTGATTAGCTCTAGTTGATAGCTGGGGAAACCGAGGCACCCAGCGGCGAAGAGACCCGCTCATGGTCCCAAAGCCAGGAATAGAAAATGGCAGGTCTTGTGATAGCCAGTCCTGGGACCTAGTCCCAGTTAGCCTGGCCTCGCTGCCCTAACTTTAATCACAGCCTCCATGTCTTTTCACCCCATGTCCCTTAATCCCACGTCACTGCAGAAGAAAGATTTTCTGTTAGCCAGCTGCCTCTAATGCATGTGGACATCGTTCCAAAAGACAGGCTCTGGCTCAGTCCCATGCTATGGTTGGCTGAAGGAACCACTTGGTGACATTCTAGGGCCTGAGTTATACGGAGGTGCGACTAGATGCACATAATGGTCCTTTCTGACCTTAACGTCTATCAATCTCCACATTTTCTGCTGCTAGGAAGATAACTCTGGATCTATTTTCTCTCATTCACTTTCAGTTGGAATAATTTAAATCCAGGCCAAAGGATTTCCTCTTCCATTGTGTCTTCAGCACCTTTGGGAGCAGTTACTGTTAGCCCACAGGTTTCCAGTTTCAACCTGTCCCTGGGTGAGATGGCCAGGAAAGGGGTTGGTGCTCAACTGCACCTAGCCCAGGTTATGCAGCTTTCTAGGGTGAAGGGAATAAGTGTGGGGGTCACGTGACAAGAATCAGCATGTGACTGGGACCCAGGCCTGCTGAGAGATATAAGGGCAGCCTGTGCTCAGCCAGGAGAGAGACCCCAAGGGGACCAGGTATGGGGTGGGGGGGGCTTGGATAGTTCTTTAAAGGTCAGGGACAAGCCGGGAAGGGGTCAGGCTGAGCATTTAGGACAAGGCCCTAGGAGGAAAATACAGGGCAGTTTAGGTGATGGGGCAGATAGTCCAGTTGGTTTAGGCTCCCTGGGCCAAACACCCACAGGTGAAGGTGATTGTCGGGGCTTCTGTCCTTATTCCCCAGGGTAGATTTGATAGGGCAGAAGACTGATGCCGTAAGGGAGAAGTGAGTTAACCCCAAGGTCACTCAGTGAGTTTATATCACGAATGCATACTCGGAAGGATCCAATAGAAACATGGATTTTCCAGTCTCTTCTTTCTAGGAGTCCCCAGCACTAAGCTAAAACCCCTGCTGCCCCTCCCCATTCTGCTCACTTCCAAGATGTGCTGGAGTTTGTCTGTGCTGGGGGCTGCTGTCAGCAGGATCTAGAACTTGTCATCCATGTTCTCTGGGCAGGCCTTGCTCAGAGCCTGCCAGCGGAGGGAGACCATGGGTCAGGGTTATAGAACCTGGGGCTACACCTGCCAGGATGACAGCTGGCTTTGCAGTTCTTGCCTAGAGCAGCTCTCTGCAGAGGGCCTGATGCACAGCAGGGTAGGGAACAGCCAAGCTGCTAGGGATGGGAGCTGGGCTTCTGGGCAGAGTCCAGGAACCAAAGCACAGCCTGCGGAAAGAAAGGACTGCCCACGCATGGACAACGTAATGTCCCATGGAGGGAAGAGGCTCTCCCTGCCATTTTTTAACCTCATGGGCTGTTCTCATGCTCTTCCAACCCCACTTCTCAATAGCTCCAGCTGTCCGAGGGAGCAGGGACCAGAGGCCAACCTGCTGCTGGGACGGAGGTGGAGGTTGATCTTCTGTCTGCATATGGGTATTGTCCTTTCTCATGCCCACGGTGAATCCACCATGCAAGGGAAGCTCTCAGGACATGCGATTCCAGCACCAGAGCCAGGGGCACCTTCAGCTTGCTGGAAGGAGACCGTATATGAGACCTTGCAGTTGGGGGATGAGACAGGCACTAGCATAGATATGGAAGCTTCAAAATCTCCAAGGATGATTTACTCCTGGCTACGGGAGACCTCCCGGTCTGTCTCCCAGTAGGAAGTCCCCCGTGCTGACCTAATTTCTTCCCACAAGTCACAGACAGGTGGAAAAGGAGAAACGTTTCCTGCTCTCTGGTTTGGGTTCAGTGAACTGTGCCAGCCCCACACCGGTTCATCTGCTGGGCTGTGTTAGTTACCAGATTGATCCCCATCCATTTGAGGTCCTAGGGTTCTCAATAACCAAGAACATAAAACAGGTAATGATGTGTCTAACGTGGGGATTCTCAAACTTCACTGCACTCCCACTCCCTTCTGACAACAAAAATTACTAAACGACGCCAGGAGGGGAGACAAAAGCCTGAGCCCTCCTGAGCCCCTCCGCTCCAGGTGTGGGGGGAAGGGCAAAGCCCGAGCCCCATCACCCTACGTGGGGAGGCCAAAATCGAAGCCCAAGGGCTTCAGCCCCAGACGAGGGGCCTGCAACCTGAGCCTGACTGCCCAGGGCTGAAGCCCTCAGGCTTTGGATTCAACCTCAGGCAGTGGAGCTTGGGCTTCAGCTTTGTCCCAGGCTCCAACAAATCTATGCCAGCCCTGGTGACCCCATTAAAATGGGGTTGCAACCCACTTTGGGGTCCTGACCCACAGTTTGAGAACCGCTGGTCTAATGTAAAGTGCCACCCTGCCCACCACTTTTATCCTCTCTCCCCTACCTCAATGGGTTGTAACCAGTGACATTAACATTCCAGTCATACACATCGTCCCACCGGGTTTCCCCATTTCCCCACCCCAGGGAGAATTTCCAGCTCCTCTTCCTTATTGCCCAGGTTCCAGTGCCAAGAGCAGTGTTGCTTCCCTTCATGAGTGATGTCTTGAAGGGCACATACACTGCACCACAGCATTCTTCTGAGTCCACACTTGGGTTACTGCAGGTTGGGTTATCTGTAAGCCAGGGAGAGAGTTCATCTTACGTGTTGCTTTCTTCCCTTCATTGGAAGGTGCCGGGGGAGAAAGAGAACGTGTCCCAAGGGCTGAGGCAGCATGGGATTGCTGGCATTGCAGCATGCTCTCTAGGAACCCTCAAGCCTTCCCTATCTGTTCTGCAGCATCAGAACAGCAGAGCCTGGATTGGAGCAAGGGAACGGCCTCTTTTCCCACAGAATCCTTCCCTCAGGCCCAGAGTATTTAGAGCAGAAATCCCTGTGGATGTTAATGTTTCTCTAAAAAGAGTGGTGCAGCTTCTTGACTACACAATGCAAAGTGATCTGTTTGTAGAGATGCATAATGCCCTGTAGTGATTTCTCTGAGAAGATTCCCCTGAGCAGTTGTGGGAGGCAGGACCTTATTCCTTACCTCTCATGATAGGGCTGCGTAAGAGCTTGTAGAGAGCCAGAGGCAGCTTTCTAGAGGGTTCATTCAGAAATTCCCTATGGAACCTAGGGGCTGCGGCCTACAGCAGGAAGGAGCCAGGTGGTTGTTGGAATGACTCTAGGTGGAATGCTATGGGATGGCTTTCTGATCACGGCTTCACTCTGCTTCTTCCCACACCCACCTTTGGGGTAAGTCCATCACCTTCTCCTTAGCGTAGACGGGCTGAAAACCAGATATGGCATTAGGGAGGTTGCCTACTCAGCCCATGCACAGGAGGATCCATTGCAGTTCAAGTCCTCCCGCTTGTCGGAGCCCAGAGGAATGCATGACACTGACCCTGAACTCTGTGACTGCATTAGTCACCAACAGGTGAGTGTGGCAGGAGAGGACACATGACATAAGCTCTGGGATCTGAAGAGAGGTCTCCAGAGCCTCGGGATGTGCAGGTTTGGAGACATGTGGCTCCTACCTAGTCCAAAGTAACCTGCCGTGCTCCCTGACAAGAGCCATATTAACAGGCAACACTGCGACTGACCCCCATGCCTCTCTATTTCCTTGGCCACATGTATCGTGTCCTTTTATTGGTGGCTAGTCCAGAAAAAGAGAAGAAGAGCTCACTACTGCTACCACCCCAGGGATTTGTTGGCTTGACATCATGTTGATAGAAGCATGCAGTAGTGACAGAAACTAGGATGTCAAGCCCCTAGAGTGACCTCTTACCTTTATAGACCTGCCCTTTCATCGTACAAGGCTATTTTAAAGTTGAGTGTGATAGTGAAGAGACCCATTTTCAACCTTTCACCACACAAGACAAAGCCCACAATATTCATCATTAACTATTTATTTCTACGCTCCTGGCTCCCAAACTGCTTTTCCTCCTTACTGCCACCAGCCACCTTCGCGTTCTCCCTCTTCTCTCCCCAGCTCTGCTCACTTGATTGCAGCAGCTTAGCGGATGCTCCAGTTTTACTCTTTCACTTCCATTCTTCTTCACTTCTGTGGATGGCTGCATTTGCCATTGAGCAGCATGATGGAAATACCTGAGTCCTCTGTCTAGGCACGCAGGCCCAGCAGCTAAAGCCAAAGCCCCACTGAGAGCAGTGGGAAATTAGCTTGGTGTGTCAGGAATGGAGGCTTGGCCTATGGGGACCCCAGGCACTGCAGCTGCTGCCACCTACATGGTGAATCCTCCAACCCATCGCCAAACAGCTCTTCCACATTGTGAAAACTGGCCTCACTGGCTGACTCTCTAGGAGCATAGAAACCTTTTGTTAGAGCAGGAGAGTCTCTTCAATGCAGCTCTCTTTCCACGGCTCCCAGAGGGTCACAGTGAAACACCTGCAAGTCTCTAGGAGTCTCTCAAGGAGTTCCCTGCTCAGTCACTTGGCACCCACTAGCAATGGTCTCTGACAGTGGCATTGCAAAGGGGAGCTCAGCAGATGGTACCTTTCATAGAATCATAGAATCATAGAATATCAGAGTTGGAAGGGACATCAAGAGGTCATCTAGTCCAACCCCCTGCTCAAAGCAGGACCAATTCCCAGCTAAATCATCCCAGCCAGGGCTTTGTCAAGCCGGGCCTTAAAAACCTCCAAGGAAGGAGACTCCACCACCTCCCTAGGTAACGCATTCCAGTGTTTCACCACCCTCCTAGTGAAATAGTTTTTCCTGATATCCAACCTGGACTTCCCCCACCGCAACTTGAGACCATTGCTCCTTGTTCTGTCATCTGCCACCACTGAGAACAGCCGAGCTCCATCCTCTTTGGAACCCCCCTTCAGGTAGTTGAAGGCTGCTATCAAATCCCCCCTCATTCTTCTCTTCTGGAGACTAAACAATCCCAGTTCTCTCAGCCTCTCCTCATAAGTCATATGCTCCAGACCCCTAATCATTTTTGTTGCCCTCCGCTGGACTCTTTCCAATTTTTCTATGGCTTCCTGAGTGGGAGGGAGGTTGGTCTTGTCATTTAAGGCCTAGCTGTCAGAGTAAGGGCTCCTGGGGTTCTCTGGCTTTGGAAGTGGGTGGGGCTAGTGGTTGGAGCTGGACTGGTATCAGTACCATGCTTCCTTCCTGTCTCTGGCAGTGATGTTGTGTGTGACCTTCCAGCCAGTTGCTTTCCATCCCTGTGCGCCAGCTAACAGAGATAATACTGAACCCCTCACAGTGGCTGGTAGAAGTCACTACCTTAATGACTCAAATTGGAGTGAGTTGTGCTCTTGGCAGCGAAGGGCACAGATTCAGTCCCCACGGATGCCTAAGGTATCTATATGTGGCCATGGTTTGACTCACCTCCCATTACAGACTGTTTAGCCCGGTCCTGGCCATACGTGGTGCATCTTCTCCTGGCCCTCTCTGGCACACAGCTCCATCACACACAAGAACATGGCCCACCAAGGACAATCTATCAGCTCCCATCTGGTGGTCAGCTCCAAGATGGATTGTGAGCCCTAGTCAGACCATAGAAAGACAAGGTGGTGTTCTTTGGTGGAAACTGCTGGAGCTTCAGCCTCTGCTCCCACCTCCACCCACACGCTAAGGGCTTCAAAAGTGGTCCCTGATCCCAGGTCAACAAAGTAGCTGAGCTGAGGCCAGGGTGGGTGGAATTACTGTTGGGACTGATCCTAAGAGAAGAGCAGATTTCTCCTCTGCTCTAGGGAGATTCCCATAGGAAAATCAGCTGGGGTGGGGGTGGAGGCAGTACAAGCACTACCCCTCAGCCCTGGAATAGCAGGCAACCAGGACTTTGGGTGCCAAGGTACTGGTGTATCTTTCTGGACAGCAAAAAAGAGCATTGGAGAAATTGTACCAAAGTCAATGTCACGGCTGGGTCAAGGGCAGCCAGACCTACTGGTCAGAGCCAGAGTCCACACTCACATGACAGGAGTTGAGACTCAGCTGGGTCAGGATACTGGAAGATCAGAAGCACAAGACAAACTTGCGATCACAACCACAAATCAGATGGCAGGAAATCAAGCCAGGGGAGCGGTGGCAGAAACAAGCAGCACACGGTCCAGAACAGGGAACAGCCCTGGTGTTCAGTCAGCTTCCTTTTCCTGCTGCTGCCTTAAGCAGGGCCAGAGGGCCAATTAGCTTCTCTGGGGCTCCTCCAATAGGACCTCAGGAGTGGAGCCTCAAACTCGGGCTGAACTTCATGGGTCATAGGTAAGGAATTTTCAGCAGGCTTCCAGGTGGAGGGCTGGAGTGTGGCTGCTTTCATGAACCCTACAGCCCTGGTTTGAAGACCTCTGGGTCGTGACAGTGAGTGATCTCTACCCATTCAAACCTCCTGCAGAAAACATTATCCAGGATTCTGGACACATCCTCTGAGAATAAAAGGAGGATATCATGATGAGAGATAGGTCTCTGTAACCAGGGCTGGGATCCAGGGACAGGGAAAGCTTCCAACCAGGGTATGTAGCAGTTGCCCCGTTTGTTGCAAGAGCCCCAAGTGGCAGGAAGAGTCAACGGTTCTTACCTCCAGGAGATGCATGGGATCTTCCATCTGAGCCTCAATGAGACCCATGTTGCTTGGGTTGACAGGATGAGACCACCTGTCCTCACTGCTCCCTGAGCTGGGTTGGCTGCAGGATACATCTCTGAGAGGCTGGGTCAGAGCCTGAAAGACAGATGTGAAAATCGGGGTTCTGTCACCCCAGGGGTAGAACAGAGGGTCTCTGCATGCCAAAGAATAAGCAATTGAATCAACTGATTCAGTGCAGAATTATTGTACCATACAGGTACCTAATAAGGTCCTCTCATGGATTGGTAACTGGTTAAAAGATAGGAAACAAAGGGTAGGAATAAATGGTCAGTTTTCAGAATGGTGTGAAGAAAATTGTTGTGTCGCCCTGGGGTCTGACCTGAAACCAGTGCTGTTCAACATATTCATAAATGATCTGGAAAAAGGGGTAAACAATGAGGTGGCAAAATTTGCAAACGATAAAAAAACTACTCAAGATAGTTAAATCCCAAGCAGACTGCAAAGAGCTACAAAAGGATCTCACCAAATTGGGTGACTGGGCAACAAAATGGCAATGTTCAATGTTCAAAATTCAATGTTGATAAATGCAAAGAAATGCACATTGGAAAATACAATCCCAACTCTACATATAAAATGATGGGATCTAAATTAGCTGTTACCACTCAAGAAAGGGATCTGGAGGGGCTGGAACAGCTGCCAAATGAGGAGAGATTAAGAAGACTGGGATTTTTCATCTTAGAAAAGAGACGACTAAAGGGGGAATATGATAGAGGTCTTTGAAATCATGACTGGTGTGGAGAAAGTAAATAAGGAAATGTTATTTACTTCTTCTCATCGTTCAAGAACTAGGGGTCACCAAATGAAATCAATAGGCAGGAGGTTGAAAACTAAAAATAGGAAATATTTTTTCATACAACACACAGTCAACCTGTGGAACTCCTTGCCAGAGGATGTTGTGAAGACCAAGACTATAACAGGGTTCAACAAAGAACTAGGTAAGCTCATAGAGGATAGGTCCATCAATCGCTGTTAGCCAGGATGGGTAAGGATGCTGTCCCTAGCCTCTGTTTCCCAGAAGCTGGGAATGGGTGACAGGGGATGGACCACTTGATCATTACCTGTTCTGTTCATTTCTTCTGGGGCACCTGGCATTGGCCACTGTTGGAAGACAGGATATGGAGCTAGATGGACCTTGGGTCTGATCCAGTATGGCCACTCTTATGTTTGGAAAGCTAACAACACTCTGGTAATGAATAACCTTGTGTGATGTAGGTCTGAGTGGGGTATAATGAGTTCTATACATGTACTGGAAATACGCCCCCTGAAATATGTTGAGGGGTCAGACTTAGTGATAGAGAAGAAGTTCCTATTTGTTTCATGTTCATAGAGCCATAGCCTAATAGCCAAGGCAGGAGGGGAGAAGAAAGTGTACCAGGGCAAGTGCAGGGGTAGGATCTGGTCAAGTGCCCAGCTCTCTCCCAGGTTTGTGGGTGAGAGCTAGGACAGGTCTCTGTTGGTTAAAGGACAACGCCCTGCTCCTTACAATCCTATATGTCCATGGGAGAGAAGGGATGAATCCCTCCTTGAGAATCTCAGCAGCTTCCTAGGAAGGAGCCAGTGCTCTTCTCGGAGGGCCTTCTCCTGGACCTCACAGAGGTCTGATGCTCTCACTCCACAAGCCTGTCTGGGGCCTTGGAGTTAGTGCTCAACAGACCCAGGCAGAGCCCTGTTGTCGAGCACCAGCGCCTTCCCTCTATCCCTGAAGGTGGAAGGGCCCCAACACTGCCCTGCACTCACTGCTCTGACCACGGATGGCTCTCAGGTAGCAGGACACAATGGAAACGTGGATCATCCAGATGTGCTGGAGACTGTCTGTGCTGGGGGTTGCTGTCAGCAAGCTCTTCAGCATGGCATCCATGTCTCTGGGCAGGCCTTCTTCAGAGCCTGCCAGCGGAGGGAGACCATGGGTCAGGGTTATGGAACCTGGGGCTACACCTGCCAGGATGACAGCTGGCTCTGCAGTCCTTGCCCAGAGCAGCTCTCTGCAGAGGGCCTGGTGCACAGCAGGTAGGGAACAGCGAAGCTGCTAGGGATGGGAGCTGGGCTTCCTGGGAGAATCCAGCATCTGCAAGGAAGGGATTCCCCACAGAGGGGCAACATAATCACCCGCTGAGACTTGATTAAATCCTATGGCCTCTTCCCACCTCTGCCTCCCACCCCCACCCCCAAATCAGAGCAGCTCCAGCTACCGAAGAGAGCAAAAACCAGAGGCCTTCCTGGCCCTTGGGACAGAGGAGTAGGTTGATGATCTACCTGGAGGTGAGTTTTGGCCTTCCCCAGGCCCATGCTCTATACTCCCTTCAGGGCAGTGCACAGGAACCCATCATGGACTGCTCCACCCTTGTGTTTGTCCCTACTTCAATCAGCTTCATCTCTGTGCCAACCGTTTCCTCCTTCACCTCCCTGCAGCACCCGACAACGTGTGTGTGTGGAGGGTCAGCATGGTCCCCTTAAAAGCCCAGTCACCACTTAACCAGGACAAGAAGAACTTGACTCCAGCCAAGCTCATTCTCTGCTCTGCCTCTGCCTCCCCAAGAGGAACACTCCTAACCCACAGCCCCTTCAGCAGCAGATCCTACAACCAGTTGCAGCCAGTACGCCTCACCCCTCCTGGTGGTGGGAGGGGAATAGGAGAAAGGACAAAAGAAGTAAGAGATGAAGAGAAAGGAAGGAAAGATGCAGGAAAAGGTAAAACAAAAAGGACAAACCCTAATGTCCCCAGTGATTCCACGGAACAAAATCCCAGGTGGGGAATAAAATTCTGCCACCTGAAACTAGTGTTTTCCATGCCTAGAATACAGCTGGCACCAGGTGGATCAGACTGAACAGGTTTCAAGCCTCTCGGAGGCTCTTACCTTATAAACAGGGACATCTGTTTTCCAGTAAAATCAGTAAAAGGAAAGGAAAAACTCGAAAGAGGCACCTCCTCGCACTCACGTACGTGAACCCTAATACTCTCCCAGTCCTCAAAGAGAGACCTCGAGAAGGAGACTTGCTGAAGCAAAGCCACAGGGGTCTCTGAGGTTTCTCTGGCCCTGGCAGGATGACAGCTGTCTCTTCAATCAACGACTTTAGCATGATCTACCTGGACTTGGGTGGTGTCCTTCTCGGTGCCTAGGATGAAGACGGCATGCAGGGCAACTCGAAGGAGACTGGTCTCTAGCTCTGGCTCAAGGGCAGGTGTCACGGTGCTGGAAAGAGAGAGGAGCCGGTATTAGACAGTGCAGTGTGGGGGTGGGACTGCCACCAACATGGCCGTGAAACAGCAGGTAAACTGAGGCACCGAGCCAGGGAATGACAAAGCCAAGGTTACCCAGACAGACAGTGGCAGGAGAGGAATAGCGCCTGTTCCCTGGACCCTGCTCCCCTCCTGTATCGGATCCTGGGAGTGAGCCTCTCCCCAAAGCCATTGCAATGTTACTGGAGTGAAAAGGACAGCCCAGCCAGGAGAGAGTGAACCTTCTCACCACCTCTGCCACAGGAGCCACCCTCGGCTTCCCCTGCAGCACCAGCCATCCCCCATCCATTGGCCCGGGGAGACCCCTGCCCCTCCCATGACTCTGTGCTGCCTCCAGCAGCTGGGCACCGCGTCTCACTCACCACAATCCTCTCCACCACAGCCGCCTTGCAGCAGTGCGGCTCCAATGTGTCCTGCCCTCTCTGCTCTGCAGCGAGACACGCGGGGTGGATGGAGGGCCCTGAGCTTCATCCTGCACCCACCAAGAGTGGAGTTAGGGGAGAGAGAGTGTCAGTTAGCCAGGGACCTCCCTGCCCCACCCACAGCCACTGCAGGACTCAGGCCTGAATGGGGATAGTGGGGACCCGCCCACTGTCCAAATCACCCACAATTCCTACACAAGCAGGGTCAGGAACTGGGACAGTGCCTGTGGGGGTGGAGACCCCAGCTGGTGGGTGAAAAATACCCCCATCTTGGGGGTCCCAGATCATGGTGGAGAAAGGTCCCCATTAGAGCTGTGGATCATCAGAGACAAGACCCTCTGCAGGGGGTCAGGGTGCTGGGAAGGGACAAGACAATCTCGGTTCCAGCACAGCTGGGGAACCTTTGTACCTTTTCTCGGCCCTGGAGCTGCTCTTGGATGTTTCTGAGAGCAGCCTCCTCTGTGGCCAGGTCTACCTATTCCTCCTCCACGTCCTCTGAGTCCCTGGGGGTCCCTGCACCAGGGAGAGAAGGGGACAGGGTGACGCCTGCTGCCACTCAGGGGAAAGACGGGGGAAAGGTGGGGCAATGTGCCCCCTTCCCACCTCCAGGACCTAGGGCAGCTTGGGCCCCACACTCCCCCCTCTCAGTGATGCCTTCAACCCCCAACTCCTTCAGGAGCCCATAGCAAAGAGACCCCCCACACACTATGCTGGACTCCCTAGGAAGTACCTTCCCCACCCCCGACCCAACTGCAGCATCAACAACCACAGTGGCAGAATCTACTGTAAGTGGGGTCCAAGCACTTTTTGAACCCCACATTTTTGGATGGACCTCCCACAAACAGAGATGAAGAGCACCCCCAGCAAAACACACACACATGCACACACACCCCTCCTGGTGGTGGGAGGGGAGACCTAGAGAAGGAGGCTTGCAGAAGCAAAGCCACAGGGGTCTCCCAGTTTTCCCTGGCCCTGCCCCCCTATCCTGCCCGGCTGATGTCAGCATCTCTATGTGAGGTCACCACCTCCCCCCACCTTTGACCAATAGGCTGAGGTCCTGCAAAAGGCCTTTGTGATGTCACTGCCACACACACCCCTCCCCTGAAGTGCTAATGTCCTGCTGCTGGCCTGACACTTTGAAGGTTTGAGCTACTCCCTGTGGATCACCCCACTCAATGCGTGTTCATTCTAGGAAGCAAGTCAGCTAGACAGGAAAACATCAGAGGCTGCTCCCAATGCTACACTCAGATTTTCCAAAACTAGTAGACTTTATGGCCAGAAGAGACCTTTAGAGCATCTAATCTAACCCCCTGCATGGTTACGGGCTTCCTGTATAGTATAATAGTTACTTTTTGGGCACACACATTCCAGAAAGGCATCTAGTCTTCATTCAATGACATCAAGAGATGGAGAATCCACCACTTTCCCTTTTACTGAGTGCCAGGGGGCTCCATTTCCCCTTCCACTAGCTCCCCATTTACAGTGAGCCAGAGCAGTACCTGCAGCAGGGAGCGGGAGTTGCTGGTGGCCTCAGAGGCACAGCCCCTGTAGAGCCTCAGGCACCTGGCGCAAGTGCCGGATGATGTGGAGCTGGTGCATCACTTTGGCCGTGACGTCCTCCTGCTGCAAGGGAACGAGAACCTATCAGAGACTCAAACACCCCGAGGAATCAGGGGGAATTAAGGGCACCTGGAACCAACAGCATTTCCACCCAGCATGTGCCCACCTGAGAAGGACGGATTCACCTCCTGACCCCGAGAATGGAGTTTTGTTGTCCTTTCTAGTAACCTCCAGTGCCAAGCCCCTCTTTGTAGGTTGAGCTCCTGCCACCTCCCCCTCAGTGCCCTTGACAGCTGTTCCACCTCCAAACCACAGCTCAAGTTCTCAGAACCCTCTCCTCCCACCCCCACCCAGGCTGTACAGGGAGGGGGCTCTAGCAGGAAAGTCATGAGGGATTCTGTCAGCAATGAAGTGGGTTGTGAGGAGGTGGAGATCTTGCCCCAAGTCATCAAAGACACTAAAGCTGAAGCCACAGGATGGCAGTCCTGGTGAATGGGGCAGATTAGCAGCCGCTGCTGACTGAATTCTGCTGTTCTCCATAGGTGGTGGCTTGGTTGACATGGACACTAGGCCACTGGGAACTGGCTGAGGCCCTCTGGGACAGGAGAGGCGCGCAGAGGGCACTTAGGGGACTTGTCTACTCTTCCCGACAGCGAACACACCATTCCCTAAGAACATAAATCCATAATGAGTTAATGCTTGTCATTAATTAGCCTTGCTAAAGAACTGTGTTGGAGCTGCACCATGGACAAGCTGGTTCCCTCCTGCTCATGGAGTTGAATTCATCTCCCTTCCCAGTAGCACCTGCTCTCGCTCTCATTCCCCACCAGGCTCCTTGCTGCCAGGCCAGCGAATGGCGATGGGATGGGTATGAGGCCTGGGCACAGCCCTAATCTCCTGATGCAGCTGCTTACCTTGTCCCTCATCAGCTCTTGGGCTTCCCCCAGGAGGGAGTAGGCCAGGACCAGCCCAGTCTGGTTGACATGTAGCAGGAGGTTGGCCAGCACTGCCGTCCGGAGGAAGAATCTTCTCTGCACTTCTGCGAAGAACTTGCCAAGACCTAAAACCATCAGGATGTGAGGCATTAGCAGATTCCCAGAGCCAGGCTCCAAATCCTGGGACTAGAACGGTATCTCCATCTAGTGGCCCCAGGAGGCAGCCACTGCAGGGGACCCAGCCACCCCCACTCCCTGAGCTGTCTCATGCCCTGGTAGAGTGTCCTTACCTCCCCCACCCTGGCTGTGTTCCTGTAGCCCAGGAGCCTGCTGTCCTGGTGCCAGGCCCAGCACCACAGGTTTTCAGCCTCATCGATCCTCAGCCCGGGGAAAGAGACACACACACATTTGTCATTCTGGTAGCAGTGCTTGTTTCCTTCCAATCCCATTGGTGGCTGCACAGTTGGCAGAGTCCTCACTGCGTGCCTGGCCCAACAGAATTGTTGGGCAGGGGTGTAGAACAAGAAAGAGACAGACAGAGCCTCATCCTCCAGTCGGGATCAGTCTGAGAGAAATTGGCTGGGGTCCCAGTCTCACTCTTCTATCGGGTGCCATTTCCCAGCTCGGTTCCTCTGTCACCAAGGGAGACTGGAGCACAGGGATGTGGGCAGGGCCTTCCATGAGGACTTGCTTCCCCAGCTGCTCCAGGATGACTGGAAGACATGAGCCTGGAGCATGGTTCCCTGAATATCCCAGTCACCACTTAACCAGGACAAGAATAACTTGACTCAAGCCAAGCTCTGCTCTGCCTCTGCCTCCCCAAGAGGAACGCTCTTAACCCACAGTCCCTTCAGCATCAGATCCTACAGCCAGTTGGAGCCAGCCCGCCTACGCCTGGAGTCAGGAAGCTGGGGTCAGAGGTCACTTACGTCAAACTCAGGGAGGGTGATGGTGAGTCGGAGCAGTGCCGTGCTGCTCCTAATGATCTTGGCTCTCTCCTGCGACACCCTGGACACCATCCAGTAGTTATGTGCTGTGGGGAAAGGAGGCAACTCAGGATCAATGGGCAGGTGCACGTGTTGTGCAAATGAAACCCCCTCTCCCCTATCTCCAGGGGGCTGAGACATTGTGCACAGGGTGCCATATCTGATTCGTTGATTGCAGAGCTTTAGAAGGGGATTGTTGCCCCCAGAACGATGCTTGTATCCTGCAGGTCACAACTTGTCATTGTCTCTGTAGACTGGAACAATGTTCGGTGTCGGGGCTGGTCCTATCCTCCCTGAACGCCTGATTCCTGAACAGCTTACCAGGAAGGAGACAGACCCTCACCCCTCCCTACCTCTCCAGTCCTTGGGTGGGTGAAGGGACTGAGTGTCAGCACAATTCCCCCAGGAATCTCAGGGCCCGTCGGAGATGGGGGTTAATACTCTGGGGTCCTTCTCTTTCTCTAGGAAGGAGCCTGTGACTCTTCTCTGAGGACCATCTTCTGGATCTCACAGGAGGGGTTCAGACTCTCATGCCCCACGCCAGCCAGGGGCCCTGTGGTTAGTGCTCAACAGAACCAGGCAGAGCTCTGGCTTGAAGTCCCAGCTCCTTCCCCTGACCTTCAAGGAGGAAGGGCCTTACACTGCATTGCACTGACTGCCCTGACCGAGGACGGGCTACTGGGGACCCAGCTAGGAGGACAGACTGGAAAATGGATCTAAGAGTAGAGGAAAACTTGCCCCCACCCCCCTCATTGGGCTCACCTCCAAGATGCAGTGGAGCCTGTCGGTGTCTGGGGACTCTGCCAGCAGGTTCCCCAGCATGGCATCCACAAGGTGTGGCAAGACCCTATGCAGATCCTGCAAAGCAAGGGAGAGCCATGGGTCAGAGTTAGGGAAAGTGGGGCTACACCTGCCATGGGATGGGAAGAGGGGTCCCTGGGAAGCACTGGTGAGACCCCCAAAAACATATCCTGGCCTCTGGCATTCACATCCCACTGCTGGCAATTAGCCAGGATTCATGGCAGGATAACAGCTGGCTCTTCAATTCATGACTTTAGCATGATCTACCTGGACTTGCGTGGTGTCCTTCTGCGTGCCCAGGGTGAAGACGGCATGCAGGGCAGCTCAAATAAGGTGGGTCTTTAGCTCTGGCTCAAGGGCAGGTGCCATGGTGCTGGGAAGAGAGAGGAGCCGGTATTAGACTGTTCAGTGCGGGGGTGGGACTGGCGGGACTGGCACCAACAAAGCCGCGAAGCAGCAGGGAAGTAGGCAGAGGCTGGCGAAAATGGAAACTGAGGCACCAATGATAAGGCCAAGGTTTCCCAGACACACAGTGGCAGGGCAGGAATAGCGCCTGTTCCCTGGACCCTGCTGCCCCTCCTGTATCTGATCCTGGGAGTGAGCCTCTCTCCAAAGCCATTGCAATGTTACTGGAGTGAAAAGAACAGCCCAGCCAGGAGAGAGTGAACCTTCCCACCACCTCTGCCACAGGTGTCACCCTTGGGAGGTGAGCTGGGAGTGGAAGGGGCAATGACTCCCAGCCGTGTGTCTGAGCAGCACCAGGATTAGGGGAACCAGGCGGGAGGGTCTCGGTACCTGAGGTTGCCCACAGCAATCAGGGAATTAGCGAGGACGCCGTTGGGTGGAGAGTTACCAGACAACTCCTCAATGAGCTCCTGTGAGACCCAAAGGAGACAAACGAGCGTGTGAGATTCGGGCCTCACTGACACTTGCCAGTGAGGAGATTACACAGGCAGCACCCCACACAGCCAGCAGCATCCCCCCACCTGCCTCCCGCTCCTCCAATTCTTGCCCACTAGTGATCAATCTCAGAATTTCTCCCGTCTCTTCTCCCCAATCGTCAGCCCCAGCAATCCCTGCTCTCAGCTGCCCCTCCAGCACCAGCACCAGCCATCCCCCATCCATTGGCCCCGGGAGACCCCTGCCCCTCCCATGTCTCTGTCCTCCCCCCAGCTGCTGGGCACCACATCTCACTCACCACAATCCTCTCCACCACAGCCGCCTTGCAGCAGTGCGGCTCCAATGTGTCCTGCCCTCTCTTCTCTGCAGCGAGACACGCGGGGTGGATGGCGTGCAGGAACATGAGCTGCTAGGCCTCATTCTGCACCCACCAGGAGAGGGGTTAGGGGAGAGAGAGAGTGTCAGTTAGCCAGGGACCTCCCTGCCCCACCCACACCAGCTGCAGGACTCAGGCCTGAATGGGGGATAGTGGGGACCCGCCCATTGTCCAAATCACCCACAATACCTACACAAGCAGGGTCAGGAACTGGGACAGTACCTGTGGGGGAGGAGACCCAGCTGGTGTGTGACAAATACCCCCAACTTGGGGGTCCCAGATCATGGTAGAGAAAGGTCCCCATTAGGGCTGGGTGGATCATCAGAGACAAGACCCTCTGCAGGGGGTCAGGGTGCTGGGAAGCGCTAGGACAATCTCCGTTCCAGCACAGCTGGGGAACCTTTGTACCTTTTCTAGGTCCTGGAGCTGCTCTTGGATGTTTTTGAGAGCAGCCTCCTCTGTGGCCACATCCACCCATTCCTCCTCCTCTGAGTCCCTGGGGGTCCCTGAACCAGGGAGAGAAGGGGACAGGGTCACGCCTGATGCCACTTGGGGAAAGGACAGGGGCATGGTGGCACAATGTGCTCCCTTCCCACCTCCGGGACCCAGGGCAGATTGGGCCGACTCTCCCCCCCTCAGTGATTCCTTCAGCCCCCAACTCCTTCAGCAGCTCATAGCAAAGAGACCCACACACACTGTCCTGGACTCCCTAGGAGGTGTCTTCCCCACCCGCCACCCAACTGCAGCCCCCAGAATGGAGTCTTGTTCCACCTCCAAACCACAGCTTGAGTCTTCAGAACCCTCTCCTCCCACCCCGACCAAGGTTGGGCAGGGAGGGGGCTCTAGCAAGGGGGGCAGGAGGCATTCTGGCAGCAGTGAAGTGGGTTGCGGGGAGGTTGAGATCTTGCCCCAAGCCATCCCAGACACTAATGCTAAGCCACAGGATTGCAGCATCTAGTGTCAGTGGAGTCCAAGCACTATTTCAACCCCACATTTTTGGATGGACATCCCACAATGGGAGATGAAGAGTATCCCCAGCAACACACACACACACAGACACCCCCCTCCTGGTGGTGGGAGGGGAACAGGAGAAAGGACAAAAGAAGTAAGAGATGAAGAGAAAGGAAGGAGGGAAGGAGGAAAAGATAAAACAAAAAGGATAGGTTCCAAAGCTCTCGGAGGCTCTTACCTTCTAAACAGGGACGTATGTTTTCTAGTAAAACCAGTAAAAGAAAGGAGAAAACTCAAAAGAGGTTCTTTTCGTGCTCTGGAGCTGCTCTCAGATGTTTTTGAGAGCAGCCTCCTCTGTAGCCACGTCCACCCATTCCTCCTTCTCGTCCTCTGAATCCCTGGGGGTCTCTGCACCAAGGAGAGAAAGGGACAAGGTGACGCCTGCTGCCACTCGGGGGAAGGACAAGGGCATGGTGGGGCAATGTGACCCCTTCCCACCTCCGGGACCCAGGGCAGATTTTGCCCCACACTCCCCCTTCTCAGTGATGCCTTCAGCCACCAACTTCTTCAGGAGCCCATAGGAAAGAGACCCCCCACACTGTCCTGGACTCCCTGGGATGCCTTCCCCTCCCGCCACCCAACTGGAGCTTCAACCACCAAAGTGACAGGATCTAGTGTCAGTGGGGTTCACGTGGCTCAGGCCAGACACCTGGGCTGGGGACCCGCATCCATAGCACTGGTCGAGTGCATGGCCCAGGGTGTTCACAGCATCCTCCTCACACCTCCCTGAGCCCAGCCTGGCTCCTCACCTGGAACAAAGCAGCGGCGTCCATTGGCCTCACTACTGCCTGAGTCCCAGGCGCTGCTGCTGTCCCCTGGGGAGTGGGCCGAGCTGCTGGTGCTGCGACAGGGATCTTCCACCTCCTGCCGTGTGGAGGCTGGAAGGTCCTCAGGGACCGGGAAGGGCGATGCCTTCTGCTAGAAATCAGGGCTGGGCTCTTGGGGCCGGTGCTTCCCACACAACAAGCCCCAGAGCCATCCTGCCCTGCTCCCCTTCTGGGCTGGGTCCTGCCTGCCCACCCACATCCTGGGCCAGCTCCATTTCGGCCTGGCTGGTGGCTCTCTCACCTCAGTGCCTGCGCCGGGAGGGGGTTTCCTCTGCCAGAAGGCTGGGCCCTTCCACCTCCTCGTTCGGCCGGGAGCTCCTTCCCCGCCAGCAGGCACGGAGAGGCCGCTCTGCTCCTGGGGAAGATGGCAGCTGCTTCCTTCAGGCTCTGGGACCACCTGCAGAGCCTTCTTCCTGAACCTCCTCAGGAGTCTGGACAGCCTGGAACCGAGCGGGGAGCAGGCGTGAGTCTGGGGTCAAGGCAGCCTCTCACTAACCAGCCTTTTTGGTCCCTCCCCATCCCTGCCGAAGCCAGAGCAGCTCCTTCTCCCCGCACAGGGGTTCAGGGAGTGAAATCTAAACACACTGGCAGGAGTTCATTGCATGATCTGCTCCCATGGATTGCAAATCCAATTTCCTTTGGGAGAGATTCTCTCCCCCTCTTTCTTCCTCTCCCCAGACAGACAGGGGACGCCACAGAGGAACCCTAATGACACTCACTTGCTCTGGGTGATGGAGCGATGGATGGTGGATGTTTAGGGTTGCCAGCTGTCCCTCGCCCTCCTCCTCACTCTCCAAGCCCAAGAGGGTGGTGACCTGAGGAGTTACCCTGCCCAGCAGCAGACAGGGTGATGACACTGGGCGATCGTCTGGCTGTGAAAACAAGCGTCTGTCTTATTGCCAAGGGACAGAGAAATTCAGCCAGCAGCAGGGGGTGCAGAACACTGCCCTAGTGCAGGGGTGACAGCGCATCCCAGCTCCTGACATCCCACCACTTTACACACCTTCCTGGAGCCTGCTGCACTTAACAATTTCAAAATAATAAAATACAAAAAAAAAAAAATATTTCAGCTATTATATTCTGTCATAATCTGATCTGAATAAACGGGATAGGACACCTCATATTATGCAGTGCTCCTAGTGACACTCTCCAATGAATCCCCGTCCTCCGCCCACCATGAGGTAGATAGAAGTGGATTGTTACCCCTACTTGAAAGGGGAAGAAGCTAAGGCTAAGAAAGGAGAATTGACTTGTCTTAGGTCACACAGCCAGTCAGTGGCAAAGTAGGGAATAGGACCCAAGAGCCCTGACTTTCAATCTAACCATTGGATCTTGAATTTCATACATTAAATAACCTGAATAAAGTGCTCTCAAATGAGCTCCAGACCAACAACAGTTAATGCAGAGAAGCAGCAAAATTTGTCAAACAGATGACTGGTTATGACTTATTTACTTGTTCATAAAAGAGAACAAAAGGGACCTGAGTCTCCTCCCTGTCAATAACCCCATGCTCAGCCAATCAGGGTAGAGACTGAGGGGCGGGAGGCTGAGAGTTTTCAGCAGAGAGCCCAAAGGAAGGCCCAGGTCACCGGCAGGGATCACTGTCCGAGGACTATTTTAGCCCCACATTTTTGGATGCACCTCCTAAAATGGGAGATGCAGAGCACCCCACACAATATGCAACACACACACACACTCACACCTCCTGGTAGTGGGCAGGGAACAGGAAAAAGGACAAAAGAAGTAAGAGATGAAGCGAAAGGAAGGAGGGATGGAGGAAAAGGACAAACCCTAATGTCCCCAGTGATTACATGGGACAAAATACCAGGTGGGGAATAAAATTCTGCCACCTTAAACTAGTGTTTTCCATGCCTAGAATTCAGCTGGCACCAGGTGGATCAGACTGAACAGGTTCCAAACCTCTCGGAGGCTCTTACCTTCTAAACAGGGACGTCTGTTTTCTAGTAAAATCAGTAAAAGGAAAGGACAAAACTCAAAAGAGGCTCCTCCTCGCACTCACGTACGTGAACCCTAATACTCTCTCAGTCCTCAAAGAGAGACCTCGAGAAGGAGACTTGCTGAAGCAAAACCACAGGGTCACTGAGGTTTCCCTGGCCTTGCGCCTATATCCTGCCTGGCTGATGTCAGCATTTCTCTGTGAGGTCACCACCTCCCTACCACCTTTGACCAATAGGCTGAGGTCCTGCAAAAGGCCTTTGTGATGTCACTGCCACACCCAACCATCCCCTGAAGTGCTAATGTCTGTCGCTGGCCTGACACTTTGAAGGTTTAAGCTACTCTCCGTGGATCACCCCACTCAATGCGTGTTCATTCTAGGAAGCAAGCCGGCTAGACAGGAAAACATCAGAGGCTGCTCCCAATGCTACACTCAGGTTTTCGAAAATTAGTAGACTTTCTGGCCAGAAGAGACCTTTAGAGCATCTAATCTAACCCCCTGCATGTCAGAGGCTTCCTGTATAGCACATACATTACTTTTGGGGCACACACATTCCAGAAAGGCATCTAGTCTTCATTCAATGACATCAAGAGATGGAGAATCCACCACTTTCCCTTTTAGTGAGTGCCAGGGGGCTCCATTTCCCCTTCCACTAGCTCCCCATTTACAGTGAGCCAGAGCAGTACCTGCAGCAGGGAGCGGGAGTTGCTGATGGCCTCAGAGGCACAGCCCCTGCAGTGCCTCAGGCACCTGGCACAAGTGCCGGATGATGCGGAGCTGGTGCATCACTTTGGCCGTGACGTCCTCCTGCTGCATGGGAACAAGAACCTGTCAGAGACTCAAACGCCCCGAGGAATTGGGGGGAATTAAGGGCACCTGGAACCAGCAGCATTTCCACCCAGCACCAACGCACCACTGAGGGATGGATTCACCTCCTGATCCCCAGAATGGAGTCTTCTTGTCCTTTCTAGTAACCTCCAGTGCCAACCCCCCTCTTTGTAGGGTGAGCTCCTGCCACCTCCCCCTCAGTGCCCTTGACAGCTGTTCCACCTCCAAACCACAGCTCAAGTTCTCAGAACCCTCTCCTCCCACCCACACCCAGGTTGGGCAGGGAGGGGGCTCTGACAAGGGGATCAGGAGGGATTCTGGCAGCACGGAAGTGGGTTGTGGGGAGGTCGAGATCTTACCCCAAGTCATCCCAGACACTAATGCTGAAGCCACAGGATGGCAGCCCTGGTGAATGGGGCAGATCAGCAGCCCCTGCTGACTGAATCCTCCCGTTCTCTCTAGGTGGTGGCTCGGGTGACATGGACACTAGGCCACTGGGAACTGGGTGAGGCCCTCTGGGACAGGAGAGGCTCACAGATGGCTCTTAGGGGATTCGTCTGCTCTTCCCGAGAGCGAAAGCACCATTCCCTAGGAACAGAAGTACATGATGAGGTAATGCTTGTCATTAATTAGCCTTGCTAAAGAGCTGTGTTGGAGCTGCTCCAGGGACAAGCTGGTTTCCTCCTGCTCATCGAGGTGAATTCAACTCCTTTCCCGGTATCACCTGCTCTCGTTCTCATTCCCACCAGGTTCCTTGCTGCCAGGGCAGCAAATGGCGATAGGATGGGAATGAGGCATGGTCACGCCCCAATCTTCTGAGTCTAACACAGCTGCTTACCTTGTCCCCAATCAGCTGCTGGGCTTCCCCCAGGAGGGAGTAGGCCAGGACCAGCCCAGCCTGGCTGACATGTAGCAGGGGGTTGTGGATGGCCAGCACTGCCATAGGAAGGAAGAATCTTCTCTGCCCTTCCAAGAAGAACTTTCCAAGACCTAAAACCAACAGGATGTGAGGCATTAGGAGATTGCCCAGAACCAGGCTTCAACTCCTGGGGCTAGAACGGCATCTCCATCTAGTGGCCCCAGGAGGCAGCCACTGCAGGGGACCCAGCGACCCCCACTCCCTGAGCTGTCTCATGCCCTGGCAGAGTGTCCTTACCTCCCCTACCCTGGCTGTGTTCCTGTAGCCCAGGAGCCTGCTGTCTTGGTGCCAGGCCTCATGGATGCTCAGCCCTGCGAAAGAGAGACACACACACATTTGTCATCCTGGTTGCAGTGCTTGTGTCCTTCCAATCCCATTGGTGGCTGCACAGTGGGCAGAGTCCTCGCTGCGTGCCTGGCCCAACAGAATTGCAGGGGAGGGGTGTAGAACAGAGAAAGAGACAGACAGAGACACTTCCTCCAGCCGGGGTCAGTCTGAGAGAAATTGGCTGGGGTCCCAGTCTCACTCTTCTATCGGGTGCCATTTCCCAGCTAGGTTCCTTACCCCTCTGGTGCAGCAGCAGCAGGTAGAGCCGGTAAACCCCCTCCCTGGCTTGCCGGCTGATGTCCTTGGCTGGGTCACTGATCAACAGAGCCAGCTGTGCCATGTGGTGACCCATCCTGGGGAATTCTGCTCAGTTCTAATGGAAGGGAGAAGGAGAGGGGACTTCATCAGCATTTTCCTGCCAGCTCCCAGTGCCCCGTGGGCCAGGACTCTCTTTTTCCCATCAGCCCCTCTGCAGGAGACGCTAGAGGATAGAACCTAGAGTTAGACCCTTAATTTCCTCTGCCGCCAAGGCAGAGTGGAGAACAGGGATATGGGCAGGGCCCACCATGAGGACTTGCTTCCCCAGCTGCTACAGGATGACAGGAAGGCATGAACCTGGAGCATGGTCCCCTTAAAAGCCCAGTCACCACTTAACCAGGACAAAAATAACTTGACTCAAGCCAAGATCATTCTCTGCTCTTCCTCTGCCTTCCCAAGAGGAACACTCCTAACCCACAGCCCCTTCAGCAGCAGATCCTACAGCCAGTTGGAGCCAGCCCGCCGACGCCTGGAGTCAGGAAGCTGGGGTCAGAGGTAACGTACGTTCAACTCAGGGAGGGTGAATCTGAGCAGGGCCGTGCTGTTCCTAATGGTCTTGGCTCTCTTCTGCGACACCCTGGACACCATCCAGTAGTTATGTGCTGTGGGGAAAGGAGGCAGCTCAGGATCAATGGGCAGGTGCACGTGTTGTGCAAATGAAACCCCCCTCTTCCCAATCTCCAGGGGGCTGAGACATTGTGCACAGGGTGCCATATCTGATTAATTGATTACAGAGCTTTAGAAGGGGATTGTTGACCCCAGGACTAGGCTTGTATCCTGCAGGTCATAACTTCTCATTGTCTCTCTAGATTGGAACAATGTTCGGTGTCGGGGCTGGTCCCATCCTCCCGGAATGCCTGATTCCTGAACAGTTCACCAGGAAGGAGACAGATCCCCACCCCTCCCTGCCTCTCCAGTCCTTGGGTGGGTGAGGGGACTAAGTGTCAGCACAATCCCCCCAGGAATCTCAGGGCCCGTCAGAGAGAAGGGCTGATTCTCTGGGGTCCTTCTGTTTCTCTAGGAAGGAGCCTGTGACTCTTCTCTGAGGACCATCTTCTGGATCTCACAGGAGGGGTTCAGACTCTCACTCCCCAAGCCAGCCAGGGGCCCTGTGGTTAATGCTCAACAGAACCAGGCAGAGCTCTGGCTTGAAGTCCCAGCTCCTTCCCCTGACCTTCAAGGAGGAAGGGCCTTACACTGCATTGCGCTGACTGTCCTGACCGAGGACGGGCCACTGGGGACCAGCTAGAAGGACAGACTGGAAAATGGATCTAAGAGTGAAGGAAAAATTGCCCCCACCCCTCTCATCGGGCTCACCTCCAAGATGTAGTGGAGCCTGTCGGTGTCTGGGGACTCTGCCAGCAGGTTCCCCAGCATGGCATCCACAAGGTGTGGCAAAACCCTATGCAGATCCT
Organism: Chrysemys picta bellii; assembly: GCF_011386835.1. Lineage (NCBI taxonomy): Eukaryota > Metazoa > Chordata > Testudines > Emydidae > Chrysemys > Chrysemys picta. Next base: position 190,961,496 of record NC_088793.1, read on the forward strand.
GCAAAGCAAGGGAGAGCCATGGGTCAGAGTTAGGGAAAGTGGGGATACACCTGCCACTGTATGGGAAGAGGGGTCCCTGAGAAGCACCGGTGAGACCCCCAAAAATATATCCTGGCCTCTCGCATTCACATCCCACTGCTGGCAATTAGCCAGGATTCATGGCAGGATGACAGCTGGCTCTTCAATCCATGACTTTAGCATGATCTACCTGGACTTGCGTGGTGTCCTTCTGCGTGCCCAGGGTGAAGATGGCATGCAGGGCAGCTCGAAGCAGGTGGGTCTCTAGCTCTGGCTCAAGGGCAGGTGCCATGGTGCTGGGAAGAGAGAGGAGCCGGTATTAGACTGTGCAGTGTGGGGTGGGACTGGCACCAACAGGGCCGTGAAGCTGCAGGGAACTAGGCAGAGGCTGGCAAAAATGGAAACTGAGGCACCAATGACAAGTCCAAGGTTTCCAAGACACACAGTGGCAGGGCAGGAATAGCGCCTGTTCCCTGGACCCTGCTGCCCCTCCTGTATCTGATCCTGGGAGTGAGCCTCTCCCCAAAGCCATTGCAATGTTACTGGAGTGAAAAGAACAGCCCAGCCAGGAGAGAGTGAACCTTCCCACCACCTCTGCCACAGCTGTCACCCTTGGGAGGTGAGCTGGGAGTGGAAGGGGCAATGACTCCCTGCCCTGTGTCTGAGCAGCACCGGGGTTAGGGGAACCGGGCGGGAGGGTCTCGGTACCTGAGGTTGCCCACAGCAATCAGGGAATTAGCGAGGACGCCGTTGGGTGGAGAGTTATCAGGCAGCTCCTCAATGAGCTCCTGTGAGACCCAAAGGAGACAAACGAGCGTGTGAGATTCGGGCCTCACTGACACTTGCCAGTGAGGAGATTACACAGGCAGCACCCCACACAGCGAGCAGGATCCCCCAACCTGCCTCCCGCTCCTCCGATTCCTGCCCACTAGTGACCAATCTCAGAATTTCTCCCATCTCTTCTCCCCAATCGTCAGCCCCAGCAATCCCTGCCCTCAGCTGCCCCTCCAGCACTAGCCATCCCCCATCCATTGGCCCCGGGAGACCCCTGCCCCTCCCATGTCTCTGTCCTCCCTCCAGCTGCTGGGCACCGCGTCTCACTTACCACAATCCTCTCCACCACAGCCGCCTTGCAGCAGTGCGGCTCCAATGTGTCCTGCCCTCTCTGCTGTGCATCGAGACACACGGGGTGGATGTCGTTCAGGAACATGAGCTGCTAGGCCTCATTCTGCACCCACCAGGAGTGGGGTTAGGGGAGAGAGAGTGGCAGTTAGCCAGGGACCTCTCTGCCCCACCCACACCACCTGCAGGACTCAGGCCTGAATGGGGGATAGTGGGGACCCGCCCATTGTCCAAATCACCCACAATTCCTACACAAGCAGGGTCAGGAACTGGGACAGTGCCTGTGTGGGGAGGAGACCCGACTGGTGTGTGACAAATACCCCCAACCTTGGGGTCCCAGATCATGGTAGAGAAAGGTCCCCATTAGGGCTGGGTGGATCATCAGAGACAAGACCCTCTGCAGGGGGTCTGGGTGCTGGGAAGGGGCAGGACAATCTCCGTTCCAGCACAGCTGTGGAACCTTTGTACCTTTTCTCCGCCCTGGAGCTGCTCTCGGATGTTTTTGAGAGCAGTCTCCTCTGTGGCCACGTACACACATTCCTGCTCCTCGTCCTCTGATTCCCTGGGGGTCCCAGCACCAGGGAAAGAGGGGGACAGGGTGATGCCTGCTGCCACTTGGGGAAAGGACAGGGGCATGGTGGGGCAATGTGCCCCCTTCCCACCTCTGGGACCGAGGGCAGATTGGGCCCCACGCTCCCCGCTCTCAGTGTTGCCTTCAGCCCCCAACTCCCTCAGCAGCTCATAGCAAAGAGACCCACACTGTCCTGGACTCCCTAGGAGGTGCCTTCCCCACCACCCACCCAACTGGAGCATCAACGACCAAAGTGGCAACATCTAATGTCAGTGGGGTCCAAGCAATATTTCAGCCCCACATTTTTGGATGGACCTTCCACAATGGGAGATGCAGAGCACCCCCAGCAACACACACAGCACACACACACAAACACACCCACACACCTACCTCCTGGTGTTGGGAAGGAAACAGGAGAAAGGATAAAAGAAGTAAGAGATGAAGAGAAAGGAAGGAGGAAGGGAGGAAAAGGTAAAAGAAAAAAGACAAACCGTAATGTCCCCAGTGATTCTACGGGACAAAATCCCAGGTGGGGAATAAAATTCTGCCACCTTAAACTAGTGTTTTCCATGCCTAGAATTCAGCTGGCACCAGATGGATCAGACTGAACAGGTTCCAAAACCTTCGAAACAGGGACGTCTGTTTTCTAGTAAAATCAGTAAAAGGAAAGGAGAAAACTCGAAAGAGGCTCCTCCTCGCACTCACATATGTGAACCCTAATACTCTCTCCGTCCTCAAAGAGAGACCTTGAGAAGGAGACTTGCTGAAGCAAAGCCACAGGGGTCTCTGAGGTTTCCCTGACCCTGCGCCCCTATCCTGCCTGGTTTATGTCAGCATCTCTCTGTGAGTTCACCACCTCCCCACCACCTTTGACCAAGAGGCTGAGGTCCTGCAAAAGGCCTTTGTGATGTCACTGCCACACACACCCCTCCCCTGAAGTGCTATTGTCCTGCCGCTGACCAGATATTTTGAAGATCTGAGCTACTCTCTGTGGATCACCCCACTCAATGTGTGTTCATTCTAGGAAGCAAGCCGGCTAGACAGGAAAACATCAGAGGCTGCTCCCAATGCTACTCTCAGTTTTTCCAAAATTAGTAGACTTTATGGCCAGAAGAGACCTTTAGAACATCTAATCTAACCCCCTGCATGATCACGGGCTTCCTGTATAGCACAACAGTTACTTTTTTGGAAAACACATTCCAGAAAGGCATCTAGTCTTCATTCAATGACATCAAGAGATGGAGAATCCACCATTTTCAGTTTTAGTGAGTGTCAGGGGGCTCAATTTCCCCTTCCACTAGCTTCCCATTTACAGTGAGCCAGAGCAGTACCTGCAGCAGGGAGCGGAAACTGCTGATGGCCTCAGAGGCACAGCCCCTGTAGTGCCTCAGGCACCTGGCGCAAGTGCCGGATGATGCGGAGCTGGTGCATCACTTTGGCCATGACGTCCTCCTGCTGCAAGGGAACGAGAACCTGTCAGAGACTCAAACGCCCCGAGGAATCAGGGTGAATTAAGGGCACCTGGAACCAGCAGCATTTCCACCCAGCACCTGCCCACCACTGAGGGATGGATTCACCTCCTGACCCCCAGAATGGAGTCTTTTTGTCCTTTTTAGTAACCTCCAGTGCCAACCCCCCTCCTTGTAGGGTGAGCTCCTGCCACCTCCCCTTCAGTGCCCTAGACAGCTGTTCCACCTCCAAACCACAGCTCAAGTTCTCAGAACCCTCTTCTCCACCCCTACCCAGGTTGGGCAGGGAGACGGCTCTAGCAGGGTGGGCAGGAGGGATTCTGGCAGCAGTGAAGTGGGTTGCGGGGAGGGTGAGATCTTGCCCCAAGTCATCCCAGGCACTAATGCTAAGTCACAGAATGGCAGCATCTAGTGTCAGTGGAGTCCAAGCACTATTTCAACCACACAGTTTTGGATGAATTTCCCACAAGGGGAGGTGAAGAGCACCCCCAGCAACACACACACACACACGCACCACTCCTGGTGGTGGGAGGGGAACAGGAGAAAGGACAAAAGAAGTAAGAGATGAAGAGAAAGGAAGGAGGGATGGAGGAAAAGGTAAAACGAAAAGGACAAACCCTAATTTCCCCAGTGATTCCACAGGACAAAATCCCAGGTGGGGAATAAAATTCTGCCACCTTAAACTAGTGTTTTCCATGCCTAGAATTCAGCTGGCACCAGATGGATCAGACTGAGCAGGTTCCAAAACCTCTCGGAGGCTCTTAACTTCTCAACAGGGACGTCTGTTTTCTAGTAAAATCAGTAAAAGGAAAGGAGAAAACTCGAAAAAGGCTCCTCCTCGCGCTCACGTACGTGAACCCTAATACTCTCTCAGTCCTCAAAGAGAGACCTCGAGAAGGACACTTGCTGAAGCAAAGCCACAGGGGTCTCCGAGGTTTCCCTGGCCCTGTGCCCCTATCCTTCCTGGCTCATGTCCGCATCTCTCTGTGAGGTCACCACCTCCCTACCACCTTTGACCAATAGCCTGAGGTCCTGCAAAAGGCTGAGGTCCTGCCTTTATGATGTCGCTGCCACATCCACCCCTCCCCTGAAGAGCTAATGCCCTGCCACTGGCCAGACACTTTGGAGGTTTGAGCTACTTTCTGTGGATCACCCCACTCAATGCATGTTCATTCTAGGAAGCAAGCCGGCTAGACAGTAAAACATCGGAGGTGGGGCGTGTAAAGTTGTGCAATGCTCCACTCTTAAGTTGTTTTGCTGCCTGCTTTCTCCACAGCTGGCAGCCTCCCTATGCCCCCCCTATCCCTACAGTGCCTCCTGCCGCGGATCAGCGCCTTCCCCCTCCTCCCCACCCTCCTGCCTGGGGCAATCAGCTGGCTTGCGGTGTTTAGGGGTCAGGAGGGACGGGGAGGAGTGAGGACTGGGCACGCAGGCTTCCCCTCCCTCCCACCCCGCCTCCTGCCCGCAGCACTCAGCTGGCTTGCAGCGTTCGGGAGGCAGGGGAGGGACGGGGAGCCTAGGCATAGGGAGGCTGCCAGCTGTGGAGAAAGCAGGCAGCCAAACAACATAAGAGTGGAGCATTGCACAACTTTACACCCCCCACCTCTGATGTTTTACTATCTAGCCGGCTTGCTTCCTAGAATGGAGTGGAGCATTGCACAACTTTAAATGAGTATGTTCTCTAATTGATCAGCAATGTAACAACGAAACAACGTTATCCGGGATGACTTAAAGTGAGGAGTTACTATAATTAAAATGACGCCAAATAAATGAATAAAGTACATTTTGTCAGGCACTACTCATGCTTGTTTATTATGATTATTCTGTTGGTTCACTTACTCGCTAATTTGCTAAACGGAGTCATTCAGTGATCTGTCCCACTCAGTGTCTGTTACCAACGCTGCTTCTGCTGCCTGTTGCACTCCTATGAATAAACTGCTATATGGCTAAAGTGCCATGTTATTTATTATGAGGATTATTTATTAGGGTTTTTGCATTGTTTTTTTCATAACACTCATCAATGATAGATTGCTCAATTGCTGACTATCGGCCAGGTACCATTTGGTGTAATTAAATGACACCCGGTATATATTTTTAAAATATACCTTTGTATTTTACCTTCTCAAGAGACACATTCGAAATGTGCTTTGGAAAGGTTAGGACAGCATGTGCTCAGTTCCAATAGGACCTGGATTGCGTTGCTCAGTCACTTCAATGATACATTTGACCTGCTTGCTTTATGGCTTAAGCCTTAAATTTCTATTTTCATTTTAGTTTTTGTTACACTAAAGTGCAGGGAACAAACAAGAACTGTTTGCTGAGGATTTCTGGAACAGTGTAGGCCATAAGATATTTTTGCAGCAGTACAGACAAAGAATTCAATTTACTAGGCCAATTTTACCCCGGTGTAATTTCACTGGAATCAGTGGAATCACAACAGATTAGTTATACCCCTAGCATTCAAAGTGCAACAATATGCCACACCTTTCAATACCTCACTGTATACAATACAGTATAGCATACCTTCCAATATCCCACTGTACACAAATATGCCATATATTCTAATCCACCACTGTATAGAATACACCACACCTTCTAATATCCCACTTTGGATACAGTATTTTCAGAGCTTGTAATTTATAAGCCCCTGTGAGGTATCCAGGTATTGTAAAGAAATAATATTGAAGTATCCATGTAACATTCAGCCACTGCAGGGATGGGTGCAGTAAAGTGACACTCAGGATCGCTGCACACCTGTTGTGTACTTTGCAGCTGGTTGGAGAGAGCAGCTAACAACACTTTGTCCTTATCCTTTCTTGGCCAGCTCTATGCAGTGAAAACATTGCCATCAATGCTATTTTCTGTATTTCCAGTGTGAGCTGGAAGTAGCTCTCTTGTTACATAGCAAGACCACCAAAATGCTACTCTGGGAATAGGGCACATATGCTGTAGACCTACAGCAAACCAATCTAATGAGGGGTCACTTCAGAACGTGCTGCTAAGGGCATAGTGTGAAAGGAGGCCATCAGCTAACCATGCCGTACAGCTCTTCCATCATTAGATACAATTCACACTCCCAGCAAAAACAGGAGAGGGGTTTGTGGCTCTCTGAGGAGCCTAGGGTCATCAACTGCTTCTGTCTCAAGGCTATGAGAGAGGTTGACTAATGAAAACCAAAAGACACATTGCTGGAAAACACCCACAGTCCTGCTTACTATACAATAGTGCAATTTCCCCTGTTTAAAGCCCACCTGAGGGAAGAATGGAATTGGGGATATGACATTGACCCACCCTGTCTAGACTACGAAATAGGTTGTATTGAAAAACATGATAGTTCAAGCATGTTAGCTAACACATTTTTACACCCTGCCTATTTTCCCAGTTTATACCTGCCCATTCAGAAGAGGGGAAGGAAACAAGGAAGGGGCACTTGCATGTTACAAAGTTCCAGTTCAAACCACTTGAGCATCCAACCAGAGTGCTCAAGGAGATACACCCCAGCCCAGAGAACTCAGTTGGCCTTGAGCTGCTCTTGTCAACCCCAATAGTAGGGACCTTAGCAAGGTGAAGTTCACTTGTCTGCAGACACGATAGCATGAACAGAAAATCCCTGGGAATTGTGGTCCTACCATAATTAATCCCAAGGGATTCATCACGTGAGGGAGGAAATCCAGGACATTTTAATTCTGACCTGGGATTCTGGGTGGGAGGGCAATGTAGTGAGTGGGCAAGCATTCACCCCTGGGCTACCACTACATACACAGACTCTACCCCACTCTTTTCCTACAAGCCAGAGAGGTGCTCGGGGCTTTTCTTTGTTTCAATCTTTTAAGAAAACAGTGAATTCAGTGCAGGCAAGAAGTGCCAGACTGACTGACCTAGAGGCCAAATAGTTTTCAGCACTGCAGAGCTTGGAAATTCTCACCTCCCTGCCCTGATGCTGCCTCCCACAGAAATCCCCCATCCCCCATGGGTTTATTTCTCCCACAAACACCTTCCCCACCATCACTAGCCCCTGGCCCTTCTGCTCCTGCCACCTCCCCAGATTCCCATCCAGGCCACATGGTTCTTCTCTTTCCTTGCTGCGGCCATCCCCCCGCACCAGACTCCCAGCCCTGGCCTATGCTGCCTCCCTCCCCCTATGAACCCCATGATCATCCAGTGTCCCCAGCAGTCCCCCCTTTCTCCCTGCTCCCTCCCTTCCTCCCTCCCCTGAGCCCACCTATCCCCCATGGGTTTTGCTTCCCCCAAACATCCCCCCCATTGCTAGCCCCTGGCCCTGCTGCTCCCCCTGCCTTCCCAGTGACCATCCAGGCCACATGGCTCTTCTCTTTCCTTGCTGTGGCCACCCCTCACCAGACTCCCAGTCCTGGCCTATGCTGCCTCCATGTCCCCCCTCCATGATCCCCATAATGATCATCCAGTGTCCCCCGGCGCCCCCCTTTCTGCCCTCCCCTGAGCCCTCCCATTTTGCCCCATCACTGCAAGAAAGAAGCTCCACTTTTGGCTCACCAGGCAGGCAGCGGCAAACAGAGCAACTCTAGTGAGTGCCTCTCCTTGGCATGTACCTGAGCACAGCTGTAACTAGGTGGGCAGGACAGGACAGGACAGGGCGAGCTCCTCCCCTCCCGCTCTGGAATGTTTCCCCTCCAGGGTGTCTGGGGAGGGGCAGGGATGGATTAACCTTTTATGGGCCTGGCTCCAAACATATTTGTGGGCCCCCCTGGGGGCAATGGAACATGGAGTGGTGCGGGGGTGTCGGTCCCCAGAGCGAGGGTCCGGCCACGGGCAATGGGGCATGGCATGGAGAGGGCAGCCCCACTCTGCCCATCCCAGTGAGAGGGCACTGTTTACAAACTGGCAGTTGCCAAACGCACGGTGGCCTGCCTGGCCCTGTGCTTCCAACATGCCTCTTCCCCTCAAGGGCAGGCCCATGCCATGCCATGCCACACATCCACCCCACCCAACACCATAACACTCCCCCCCTCCTCCCGATTCCCTATGGCCAGAGCCCCACCCCCGGATTCGCTATGCCCAGCACCCCCCCAGACCCTACCACAAATGCCCAGCACCCTGCACACCACCCCTGCCCAACGGCCCCCTGCACACAGCCCCACCACAACTGCCCAGCACCCCACACAGAACCCCCACTCCCTAGTGCCCCAACACACACAGATCTTCCCCGCCCCCTCACAGCGCAGCACCCCCCCAGGCTCCCCAGAGACCCACTCCCCCATGACCTGCCTCCTGGCACTGCTGAGAGGCAACTGTGTCTGCCAGGCTGAGCCGGCTGCGCACCCAGGGTGGGGAATCGCTCCGGCCCCTTAGAAGTGGCACGATCAGCCAGGCCAGGGCCTGCCCCGGCCAGGCTCCCTCAGGTAAACCCAGATCCTAGCAGGGCTCCCATTCAGGGGCAGGGTGTTCTCAGGGGAGGTGCGAGTCTGAAACTGAACCAACAGCCTAGATCCCCTTCTCAGCAGGGCCGGCTTTAGGCCAATTCCACCAATTCCCCCGAATCGGGCCCCGCGCTTAAGAGGGCCCCGCGCCCAGTGGCAGGGTCGCCCAGAGTGGGGGGCAAGTGGCAGAGAATCCCTTCCCTGGCTAGAGGCACCTTTTTAATTTTTACTCACCCGGCGGCGCTCCAGGTCTTTGGCAGCGGGTCCTTCACTCGCTCCGGGTCTTTGGCGGCACTTTGGCGGCGGGTCCTTCAGTGCCGCCGAAGACCCGGAGTCAGTGAAGGACCCACCGCCAAAGACTAGGAGCGCGGCCCGGTGAGTACAAGCCCCACATGGTTTTTTTAACGTGGTTTTTTTTTTTTTTTTAGTCATCCCTGTCGGGGCCCCGTTGAAACTGTCTGAATCGGGCCCCGCACTTCCTAAAGCCGGCCCTGCTTCTCAGGATTAAAGCTCAAACTGCTCTTCCTCAGCACGGACTGTCTGGCCATCCCCACAGCCCAGCCCTACCCCCCTGTGGACTCCACCACCCAGTAATGTCTCCCCAAGTTGAATCCCTCTGCACCCAGCACACATGGCTCAAGATCAAATCTGCTGGCCTTCCTGGCCAGGCGTTGGGGGCTGTCTCCCATTCTCACAACCTTCCCATCTGCAGACAGGATGAGCTTGGAGTTTGCTGTGTCCAGGTCCACATTGGATGCAGAGAGAGAGAATCAGAGTGTTAGAAACCCGGGCCCGGCATGATCCGGAATGGACCTGACTCAGAACAAAGATCTGCAAAGTGCCCACCAGGCCCACTCCACAGGCAGGGATGGGCTAGGGACAGGATTGGGTGGGTGAGGCCACTGGAGCTGGGCAATCTGCGTTTGCCACAGCCAGCCTTGTTTGGCTTCCAGAAGCGTTTGCCAAGCAGCCCGGGTACCTGTGTAGTTCCTGTTTGGTGTGTGAAACCACATGGAGAGTAGCTGGTGGGAAAATAGTAAAGACTTTTCATGGGAGATTTTGAAATGGCCTGTGTCCTGCAGGGTTCAAAACGGAATGATTCTACACATATTAAAAGATGTCATGACAAATGTTCAGTTTTTAAAAGGTTTCTTTTTCATTTTCTTCCCTTTTTACCACCGAAAAAGCAAAAAAAAAAAAAAAAAAATAGAAAAAAGAAAAAGCCCAAGCTCACACTTTCTTCTAGTTACAATAAAACCTGGAAATTTTTGAAAACAATTCTTTTTTCATAAAAATGCCTGTGTTTGAAAAGAGGCTGGTTTCTGGGGGAAAACCCACCCAGCTCTCATTCTGAAGTTGGCACAGCTATCAGTGGGTTATTTGGAAGGAATCCGATGATGGTATTTGGTATTCAACCTTCCAAGCTGAGTGGTCTAGGGCATAGGATGCATGTGTTCCACTGAGACAGGCAGATCGCCAGATCATTACTTCTTATATTATTATTATTACATGTATTATGGTAGCACTTTGAGGTCCCAACCAAGATTTATAGATTCTGAGGCCATAAGGGGCCACCTTTTATTTAACATGTGTTTTTAAAGCCCACATGGGCCTGGTCTAGACAGTTTTTGTACTGATTTCTCTCCTTTGATTCAGAGGTGCAGTTTTCTACTGAAACAGCTAAATCTATACAACGCCTAGTGTGGATGCAGTTATACTATTATAAAGGTGCCCTGTCTAGCTTATTCCCTTTCCTTTACAGGAATAAGGCCTGGTATCACTACTTTGGTTAAGGGTGTGATTTTTTTACCAATACAGTTACATGGTACAACCCCTAATTTGGACACAGTTATACTGGTATGAAGGTGCCTTATATTGGGACACCTTATCTGGCTTCCAGAACCAAGAAAAACACCTTTATATAGGTACAGGCATAGCCATCTGCACACTAGGAACGGTTATACCATGTTGGCACAGCTAAAGCGATACGTTGTCATGCATAAACAAACGCAAAACCTAAACAAAGACAGCGGTGTTTAGACACGTGCTAGTCAGTCTACAGGTGTTCGTTCCCTCTAGGCCTCGACAGGCTGACAGGCTTAATTAGCAGTATGAGCAGTTAAATGAAAAACTCCTGCCAGGACACAGCTTTGTATGACAGGCTACATGTGATGTGAGGGGAGGAGAGGAGGACTTCAACTCACCAAATTTTGGGGTATACATCCCTAAAAAAGAAACAGAAATAAATTTATTATGGTTAATAAGAACTTCTTTTTCCTGGAATGTACATCTAAATGATGGTATGAGGCCTGGTCTACACACAGTGCTTGTGTCAGTAGAACTGTGTCAGGAGTGTGATTGTTAACTGATAGAGTTACACTGCTACAAGTGTGGATGCAGTTACACTGGTATAAAGAGGCCTTATACTGGTATAGTTTATTCCCGGTCCCTACCGGAAGAAGGCATATCAGTATAAGCATATTTATACCAGTATACTACACTAGAGGGGGTTGTGCTGCAGGTTGGTTGGTTTTAATGACTTGTTTTCTCCTAAAAGAGTGGTTTGATTTCATAACCAAAAGCAATTGATGGTACTTGATACATTTAACTCCTGAATCTTAAAGTTTGTTTTACTTGAGAATTCACTTTCCTGGGACAAGGTGAGGAGCAGAGAGAGGAAAGGCCAGTTCCTGCCTCTGCCTAGTCCTTGCGCTGCTGGGGGAATGTGCTGCCGTAGGGACAATGTCAAAAGAAATCCTCCAAAGCGCCTCCTTTGACTCCGCTCTTTTCTAGCGTTTGGTTCAGAGACTCTGGATTCTCTCTTTATCCCTTGCTGCTCTGTTTGCATGCTTGGTCTCAGCTCAGAGGCTTTTCAACAAAACTCTCATTAGAAATCGGTCACTCTGTACATGTAGGTTCAATTTACAACTAGTTTATAATAAATGAGTAAGAGGTGTTTTAATAGAGGATAATTAAATTGCTATAGAGGGTAATTAAATCGAGTCCAGCAGGTCAATAGGTAGTTCACATCCACCTTAAGCAACTTCTAGTGAGCTTATAACCATCTCTGACATATACTGCTCATACCTGTAACATGCTGATGACATCTAGTCATCAGTTTATAAACAGCTTCTAAATGGAACCTTAGTATAAAGCATGAGTGAAAAACTGTTCCAGCCCTGGTGAGAAGGTGTATTTTACACCTGGTGAGCTGTTTGGAAAGCGATGTCCACGCTGGGGAGATGGCATTTACTAGAATTAACATCGAGGATTTCTATAGTGTCATCACAACTAATGTTATTTTTAAACAGCAACAGTAAATGCATTTTCAATAAAGGTCCTGTTTGAAGCACAATGTAAAAGCCTATAGAAGGGCTGTTTGGGGGGTCAGCTGGCCTCGTGGTTTGGGCCTCTGCCTCCCATCTTTCTGTCAGTTCAGGGAATCCCAGCCCGCTGGATGAGATCCCAGCTGAACTGGCCTCCTTGGCAGGGCGGGTGCAAGGACATTTCGCGCCCTAGGCGAGACTTCCACCTTGCGCCCCCCTCCCCGAGCCCTGTGGCAGCTCTCCGCCCCCCCCTCTGCCCTAAGGCGCCCCCCCCGTGGCAGCTGCCCCCCCCCACCCTGAGGTGCCCCCCCCATGGCAGCTCCCTCCGCCCCGGGGAGCCGTGCGGCAGCTCCCCGCCCCAGCTCACCTGTGCTCCGCCTCCTCCCCGTGCACGCCTTCGCCGCTCCATTTCTCCCGCCTCCCAGGTTTGCGGCGCCAATCAGCTGTTTGGTGCCGCAAGCCTGGGAGGGAGAGAAGCAGAGCGGGGCGGTGTGCTCAGGGGAGGAGGCGGAGCAGAGGTGAGCTGGGGTGGGGAGTTCCCCTGCGTGCCGCCTCCCTCCCCACTTGCTGCAAACGGCCTTCCCCACACCCTCCTGCCCCAGCTCCCTCCGCTTAAATGCCGATGATGACCGGGGCGGCCGAAGATCCGGCCGCCACCGAAGGACCCGAAATGCCGCCCCCCAAATGCTAGTGCCCTAGGCGACCGCCTAGGTCGCCTAATGGGTTGCACCGGCCCTGCTCCTTGGGGCCAGAAATCGTAACTCTTGGGTGGGGAGGGGACCTGGGCCCTCCCTCTCCACTAGGTCCCAGCCCAGGACCTGAGAGTGCAGCAGCATGAGACAGCCTAGGTTTGGCCAGCCCCTTGCTCAGCTTCTCCTGGGCCTCTTCCTCCCACCCTGCCTCTCAGTTCGGGGTGTGCTTGGAGTTGACAAAGTCTTTGCTTCAAAACTCCAGTGCAGGGCAGATGACTGCACCCTCTTGTACCCCTTTGCCCGAGGTTCTCCCTCCCTCTTGGGGGTGTCTCTGGGAGACTCCCAGCTGGATGTTCTCGGGAGAAGTGCCCTCTGCTGCTGCTGCAGAGCCATGCTCCTCCAGGTAATGGCCTCTCTCTTTGCCTCCTCGCCTGGGGTTGCTGAAGCTCCCATTGTGCTGGGCATCTCCCCAGAAGCATGCTCAGCGGTGCCTGGGCTGCCTGAGCCACTACTGCTGCAGCCCTTCCCAGCTTCAGAGCTTGGGCAGGGTTTGTAAACCCCATCAGAAGGCCACAGCCAGGCAGCTGACACCCCCAGAGGTCAGGAAAGATGAGCTGCTTGGACTGTGGGCGCTTGTCATGGGGGGGTTGGAAGATTGGACATCTGGTGCCAAGTCCCCGTTCAAACTAGGGTGCAAAGTTCATTCAGCTACCAGGTGAAAACTGCTCAGTTCCTCATTCTGGCCAGACTTCCCAACAGGACTGGAGGCTGCACACAGCAAGGGGTTGATCTCTCCAACGCCGACCCCATACAGCACTTACGCAGGGCCGGCGCTTCCACTAGGCGATCCTAGGCAGTTGCCTAGGGCGGCAGGATGTGGGGGGCGGCATTTCGCCACCCTCGGTGGAATTTTGGCGGCGATTCCTTTGGGCAGGAAGAAAAGCGGCTGCAGAAACGCCGCTGAGAACCAGGGCCGCCCAGAGGGGTTTCTTCCGCTCCGGGTCTTCGGCGGAAATTTGGTAGCAGGTCCTTCACCTGCTCCGCGACCCGCCGCCGAAGTGCCTCGAAGATCCAGAGCGGAAGGACCCCCGCCACCGAGAACGCACTTTCAGAGGAGGAGCTGCCGCCGATTACTGAGGAGGAGCGGTGCCGCCGAGGGTGGCAAAAACCCTGGCGCTGCTCCTGCACTGTGCACACAGGCTTTGGGTTCAGTATTTAAATTCACTGTAAATACACACTGCTGAGATGCTTTGCAGGAGCGCAGAATGAGCGATCAGTGTATTGTAGGACTGAGTTCCAGGCAAGCCCCTGGAGCAGGTCATTTGCATACACATGTAGTGAACATGCAAATCAGGTAATTATATGTGCAAATGAATCTAATGATCCATTTACATGTACAGTTACCTGGTCTGTATTTGTGCAACAAAGGAAACTGCATATACAAATTAAGAGCATTAGTGCACACCTAACATATGAAAATCTAGCCTTTAAAGTTTATCCTCATTTTACCTTTCTGCTGTGTCTCTGATTCAGTCTATTTCTCTAGCCCTCTCCTCCCACCTACCTGTTCCTATCTCACCATCCGTCTACCACTGTGTTATGTCTGGAAGAAAATCTCTCCCGAGTGACACTTTTTATACTAATGTGGACCTCGTTCCCACAGGATGTCACTGAGGCCAAGAACTTTACAAGATTCAAAGAAGGATTAGACATTTCAATGGCTAACAAGACTATCCCATTATAATAGTTAATACTAACATGATTTAAAAGGGATATAAAATCTTGGGCATCATGGTGCAAGCCAATCTCTCCTGATTGGAGGTTAGGATGACATCTTGGGGGGGGGGGGATTAATCCACATCTACCACTGTGGGGTTCTTGCATCTTGTCTCTGGTGCTGGCCGCTGTCAGAGAAAGGACACAGGGCTAGATGGACCTTGGCCCTGATTCAGGCTGGGGAGTCCTATGCTGAATCACACTCTTCACATTTTCTCCATTAGTGGTTTTTACCTTGTATTTTGAACAGACAAACCACCAGGGCAAGGCATATTTATCCCTCATCCAAGGAGGGACTCGCAGGGAAAAGGAACCTGAAACACACAACCCAGGATTCACATTAGTTGGGAATCAAGGATTATATTCCAGATAAGTTTATCCCTGGCAGGGTTCATGTGAGACAAGAGGAAATCTGCTATGAAGAGGCATGAGGTGGGATTTTGAGAAGCACCTCAGTGATGCAGGAACACAGATGCCATTGGAAGTCAGAAACCCATTGTTCTGATCTTAAAACATATGAATCTGTGAACCTTTCTGGAGGGAAAGATTGAATAGGGCTTGTCAAAAATATTTTCTCCACTCATTTTTATCTTAGAGATAAATCAGGAATGTTGAACCCAGAGTTCCCAGGTTTTGCTGGATGACTTCCTGGGGGCCAGGGTACTCAATCTTTAACCAATTGACTTCCAGCATCTATGCTGTAGCCGCAGTGACCTTGACCATGCTGGAGTCTGCAATGACCAGGGTCGGCTCTAGGTTTTTTGCCGCCCCAAGCAAAAAAAATTTTGGGTGCCCCCCGTCCCAGCCCTGGGCTCCTTTCCGCACCCCCTTGCCGCCCCAGCCCTGGGCTCTCCCACACACACACCTTGCTGCCCCAGCTCTGGGTTCCCCCTACCCCCCCTACCATTGCCACACACACACACACACACACACACACACCTCCTGCCGCCCCAGCCCTGGGCACCCCCCCCACACACACACCTGCACCATCCTTCCGCTGCAGCCCTGGGTCACTGGTAACTCGCTCCCACGGCAGGTCATTCAGCAGGAATTTTAGATGTGCACAGAACACAGACAGGATTGGTTCCCATATGGTTACAGAACTGCAGTAAAGTAGAACAATTTTCAGCTTGTGTGATATCTGGATGCATATTATAAGACTGTCCTACATAAATGAGGAAAAGTTGAGGTGTCTTTATTATTTCTTTTCTTCCACTCTTTCTTTCTATGGGGAATTTGCCAATTCAATATCACTGTCTTCCTTTTAAACAAACAAACAAAAGGCAAATAGCAATTCCAGTCCTAATAACCACTGAGAAGCATTTCTTGCTCA
Source organism: Chrysemys picta bellii (assembly GCF_011386835.1). Taxonomy (NCBI): domain Eukaryota; kingdom Metazoa; phylum Chordata; order Testudines; family Emydidae; genus Chrysemys; species Chrysemys picta. Next base: position 190,977,199 of record NC_088793.1, read on the forward strand.
ATTTTATCCTACTTTTTCTACAGCAAGTTACAGTGGATCAGTATATTTGATTTGGGAGAAATGAATTAACAGCTGCCCAAACTGAGCTTGAGCACTCCTGAATTTTGAGGTGTTGAAATCTGGAAGGCAGGTGCTGGGGGAACGGGGGGGGGGAGCCTGTGGCTCCGCAGGGGAGCACGGCAGCATGTATGCAGCAGCGTGTCTGGCGCTGCACGAAGCCAGACACGCTGGTCTGAGTGGCATGGTAAGGGGGTTGGGCGGTTGGAGAAGGGGTAGGGGGTTCCAGGGTAGGGCCAGTAAAGGGACAGGGAGCAAGGGGGGTTGGATGGGGCGGAGGTTCGGGGGGGCAGTCAGGGGCAGGGAGAAAGGGGGGTTAGATGGGTCAGGGGTTTGGGGGGGCAGTTAGGGGACAGGCAACAGTTGGATAGGCATGGGAGTCCCAGGGGTTTGTCAGGGGACAGGTAGGGGGTGGGGTCCTAGAGGGGAAGTTGGGGGGGTCTCAGGAGGGGGGAAGTTGGGTACAAGGACCAGTGAGGCTTAGATAGGGGGTGGGGTCCTGGGGGGCAGTTGGGGCTGGGGTCCCGGGAGGGGGTGGTCAGGGGACAGGGAGCAGGGGAGTTGGATGGGTTGGGGTTTCTGTGGGGGGCAGTCGGAGGGAGTGGATGGGGGCAGGGTGGGGCTACCCTCCCTCCCCATGGAGTGTCCTATTTTTTGAATGTTAAAATATGGAATCCCTACGCACAGCGCAGCTCTTCATTCACAGCAGGCTACAGCATGAGGTCTCAGCTTCCTCACTCCCTCCCCCTCTTTCCTGTTGGTAGTAGCCAAGGGAATGCTGGGAAATGTAGTTTTTTCCCTGCTCCAGGGCTGGCTCTATAGGCAGGGAGCTAACCAATGAACTACGGCTCCCAGGGGCCCCTGTTGGTTCTCAGCTCCCATGCTGGATCCCTGCCACCCGTGCAAATGGGCTGCCCCAAGCAGGTGCTTGCTTTGCTGGTGCCTAGAGCTGCCCCTGCTTGCACCAGGTGCCTGAGGCACTGCGGGGTCTGTGCCTCTGAGGCCACCAGCAACTCCCGCTCCCTGCTGCAGGTACTGCTCTGGCTCACTGTAAATGGGGAGCTAGTGAAAGGGGAAATGGAGCTCCCTGGCACTCACTAAAAGTGAAATTGGTGGATTCTCCATCACTTAATTTCATTGATGTCATTTTATGAGGACTAGATGCCTTTCTAGAATGTGTTTGCCCAAAAAGTAACTATTGTTCTACATAGGAAGCCTGTGATATGCAGGGGGTTAGATTAGATGCTCTAAAGGTCTCTTCTGGCCATAAAGTCTACTAGTTTGGGAAACACTGAGTGTAGCATTGGGAGCAGCCTCTGATGTTTCACTGTCTAGCCGGCTTGCTTCCTAGAATGAACACTCATTGAGTGGGGTGATCCACAGGGACTAGCTCAAACCTCCAAAATGTCTGGCCAGTGGCAGGACATTAGCACTTCAGGGGATGGGTGGTTGTGGCAGTGACATCACAAAGGCCTTTTGCAGGACCTCAGGCTATTGGTCAAAGGTGGTGGGGTGGTGGTGACCTCACAGAGAGATGCTGACATGAGCCAGGCAGGACAGAGGCGCACGGCCAGGGAAACCTGGGAGACCCCTGTGGCTTTGCTTCAGCAAGCCTCCTTCTCGAGGTCTCCCCTCCCACCACCAGGAGGGGTGTGTGTGTGTGTGTGTGTGTTGCTGGGGGTGCTCTTCATCTCTCTTTGTGGGAGGTCCATCCAAAAATGTGGGGTTCAAATAGTGCTTGGACCCCACTTACAGTAGATTCTGCCACTGTGGTTGTTGATGCTCCAATTGGGTGGAGGGTGGGGGTCCCTCCTAGGGAGTCCAGGATAGTGTGTGGGGGTCTCTTTGCTATGGGCTCCTGAAGGAGTTGGGGGCTGAAGGCATCACTGAGAGGGGGGAGTGTGGGGCCCAAGCTGCCCTAGGTCCCGGAGGAAGGGGGCACATTTCCCCACCTTGCCCCCATCTTTCCCCTGAGTGGCGTCACCCTGTCCCCTTCTCTCTCTGGTGCAGGGACCCCCAGGGACTCAGAGGACGCGGAGGAGGAATAGGTAGACCTGGCCACGGAGGAGGCTGCTCTCAAAAACATCCGAGAGCAGCTCCAGGGCCGAGAAAAGGTACAAAGGTTCCCCAGCTGTGCTGGAAGCGAGATTGTCCTGCCCCTTCCCAGCACCCTGACCCCCTGCAGAGGGTCTTGTCTCTGATGATCCACCAGCTCTAATGGGGACCTTTCTCCACCATGATCTGGGACCCCAAGATGGGGGTATTTTTCACCCACCAGCTGGGGTCTCCACCCCCACAGGCACTGTCCCAGTTCCTGACCCTGCTTGTGTAGGAGTTGTGGGTGATTTGGACAGTGGGCGGGTCCCCACTATCCCCCATTCAGGCCTGAGTCCTGCAGTGGCTGTGGGTGGGGCAGGGAGGTCCCTGGCTAACAGACACTCTCTCTCCCCTAACCCCACTCCTGGTGGGTGCAGGATGAAGCTCAGGGCCCTCCATCCACCCCGCGTGTCTCGCTGCAGAGCAGAGAGGGCAGGACACATTGGAGCCGCACTGCTGCAAGGCGGCTGTGGCGGAGAGGATTATGGTGAGTGAGACATGGCGCCCAGCTGCTGGAGGGAGCACAGAGTCATGGGAGGGGCAGGGGTCTCCCCGGGCCAATGGATGGGGGATGGCTGGTGCTGCAGGGGCAGCCGAGGGTGGGTCCTGTGGCAGAGGTGGTGGAAAGTTTCACTGTCTCCTGGCTGGGCTGTTATTTTCACTCCAGTAACATTGCAATGGCTTTGGGGAGAGGCTCACTCCCAGGATCAGATACAGGAGGGACAGCAGGGTCCAGGGAACAGGCGCTATTCCTGCCCTGCCACTGTCTGTCTGGGAAACCTTGGCTTTGTCATTCCCTGGCTCGGTGCCTCAGTTTCCCTGCTGTTTCACGGCCATGTTGGTGCCAGTCCCACCCCCACACTGCACAGTCTATTACGGGCTCCTCTCTCTTTCCAGCACCATGACACCTGCCCTTGAGCCAGAGCTAGAGACCCATCTCTTTCGAGTTGCCCTGCATGCCGTCTTCACCCTAGGCACCGAGAATGACACCACCCAAGTCCAGGTAGATCATGCTAAAGTCATCAATTGAAGAGACAGCTGTCATCCTGCCATGAATCCTTGCTAATTGCCTGCAGAGGAATGTGAATGAGAGAGGCTGCGATATGTGTTTGGGGGTCTCACCAGTGCTTCCCAGAGACCCCTCTTCCCATCCTCTGACAGTGTAGCCCCACTTTCCCTAACTCTGACCCATGGCTCACATTGAACCTCATGGTAGAGTCCCAACACACCAACAGGCTCCACTACATCTTGGAGGTGAACCCGATGAGAGAGGTGGGGGAAACTTTACCTTAAGTCTTAGATCCATTTTCCACTCTGTCCTCCTAGCTGGGTCCCCAGTGGCCCGTCCTCGGTCAGGGCAGTCAGTGCAATGCAGTGTCAGGCCCTTCCTAGTGAAGGATAGAGGAAGGAGCTGGGACTTCAAGCCAGAGCTCTGCCTGGTTCTGTTGAGCACTAACCACTGGGCCCCTGGCTGGCTTGGGGAGTGAGAGTCTGAACCCCTCCTGTGAGATCCAGAAGATGGTCCTCAGAGAAGAGTCACAGGCTCCTTCCTAGGGAAACAGAAGGACCCAGGAGAATCAGCCCTTCTCTCTGACGGGCCCTGAGATTCCTGGGGGGATTGTGCTGACACTCAGTCCCTTCACCCAACCAAGGACTTGAGAGGCAGAGCAGAGAATGAGCTTGGCTTGAGTCAAGTTCTTCTTCTCTTGGTTAAGTGGTGACTGGGCTTTTAAGGGGACCATGCTCCAGGTTCATGCCTTCCTGTCATCCTGGAGCAGCTGGGGAAGCAAGTCCTCATGGAGGGCCCTGCCCATATCCCTGTTCTCCAGGCTCCCTTGGGGGCAGAGGAAATTAAGGGTCTAGCTCTAGCTTCTATCCTCTAGCATCTCCTGCAGAGGGGCTGACGGGAAAAAGAGAGTCCTGGCCCATGGGGGACTGGGAGCTGACAGGAAAATGCTGATGGAGTCCCCTCTCCCTCTCCCTTCCATTAGAACTGAGCAGAATTCCCCAGGATGGGTCACCACGTGGCACAGCTGGCTCTGTTGATCAGTGACCCAGCCAAGGACATCAGCCGGCAGGGCAGGGAGGGGGTTTACCGGCTCTACCAGCTGCTGCTGCACCAGAAGGGTAAGGAACCCAGCTGGAAAATGGCACCCGATAGAAGAGTGAGACTGGGACCCCAGCCAATTTCTCTCAGACTGACCCCGGCTGGAGGATGAGTCTCTGTCTGTCTCTTTCTCTGTTCTACACCCCTCCCCTGCAATTCTGTTGGGCCAGGCACGCAGCGAGGACTCTGCCCACTGTGCAGCCACCAATGGGATTGGAAGGACACAAGCACTGCAACCAGAATGACAAATGTGTGTGTGTGTGTCTCTTTCCCAGGGTTGAGCATCCATGAGGCCGAAGACCTGTGGTGCTGGGACTGGCACCAGGCTCCTGGGCTACAGGAACACAGCCAGGGTGGGGGAGGTAAGGACACTCTGCCAGGGCATGAGACAGCTCAGGGAGTGGGGCTGGCTGGGTCCCCTGCAGTGGCTGCCTCCAGGGGCCACTAGATGGAGATGCCGTTCTAGCCCCAGGAGTTGGAGCCTGGATCTGGGCAATCTGCTAATGCCTCACATCTTTTTGGTTTTAGGTCTTCGGAAAGTTCTTCTTGGAAGGGCAGAGAAGACTCTTCCTCCGGACGGCAGTGCTGGCCATCCACAACCCCCTGCTGCGAGTCAGCCAGGCTGGGCTGGTCCTGGCCTACTCCCTCCTTGGGGAAGCCCAAGAGCTGATGGTGGACAAGGTAAGCAGCTGCATTAGACTCAGGAGATTGGGGCGGGGCCTAGGCCTCATTCCCATTCTATTGCCATTTGCTGGCCTGGGAGGGAGAAGCCTGGTGGGGAATGAGAGCGAGAGCAGGTGCTACTGGGAAGGGAGATGAATTCACCTCCATGAGCAGGAGGGAACCAGCTTGTGGGAGCAGCTCCAACACAGCTCTTTAGCAAGGCTAATTAATGACAAGCGTTACCTCATCACGGACTTATGTTCTTAGCGCACGGTGCTTTTGCTCTTGGGAAGAGCAGAGGAGTCCCCTAAGTGCCCTCTGCGAGCCTCTCCTCTCCCAGAGGGCCTCACCCAGTTGCCAGTGGCCTAGTGTCCGTGTCACCCGAGCCACCACCTAGAGACAATGGGAGGATTCAGTCAGCAGGGGCTGCTGATCTGCCCCATTCACCAGTCCTGCCATCCTGAGGCTTCAGCATTAGTGTCTGGGATAACGTGGGGCAAGATCTCAAACTCCCCGCAACCCACTTCACTGCTGCCAGAATCCCTCCTGCCCGCACCTGCTAGAGGCCCCTCCCTGCCCAACCTGGGTGGGGGTGGGAGGAGAGGGTTCTGAGAACTTGAGCTGTGGTTGGGAGGTGGATCAGCTGTCAAGGTCACTGAGGGGGAGGTGTCAGGAGCTCCCCCTTCAGGAACAGGGTTTGGCACTGGAGGTTACTAGAAAGGACAACAGACTCCATTCTGGGAGTCAGGAGGTGAATCCATTCCTCAGTGGTGGGCAGGTGCTGTGTGGAAATGCTGCTGGTTCCACGTGCTCTTAATTCCACCTGATTCCTCGGGGCATTTGAGTCTCTGACAGGTTCTCGTTCCCTTGTAGCAAGAGGACGTCACCGCCAAAGTGATGCACCAGCTCCGCATTATCTGGCACTTGCGCCAGGTGCCTGAGGCCATCAGCAACTCCCACTCTGTCCTGCAGGTACTGCTCTGGCTCACTGTAAATGGGGAACTAGTGGAAGGGGAAATGGAGCCCCCTGGCACTCACTAAAAGGGAAAGTGGTGGATTCTCCATCTGTTGGTGTCATTGAATGAAGACTAGATGCCTTTCTGGAATGTGTGTGCCCAAAAAGTAACTATTGTACTATACAGGAAGCCCGTGATCATGCAAGGGGTTAGATTAGATGCTCTAAAGGTCTCTTCTTGCCATAAAGTCTACTAGTTTGGGAAACACTGAGTGTAGGATTGGGAGCAGCCTCCTATGTTTCACTATTTAGCTGGCTTGCTTCCTAGAATGAACACGCATTAAGTGTGGTGATCCACAGAAAGTAGCTCAAACCTTCAAAGTGTCTGGCCAGCTGCAGGACATTAGCACTTCAGGGGAGGGGTGTGTGTGGCAATGACATTACAAAGGCCTTTTGCAGGACCTCAGCCTATTGGTCAAAGGTGGTGGGGAGGTGGTGACCTCACAGAGAGATGCTGACATCAGCCAGGCAGGATAGGGGCGCAGGGCCAGGGAAACCTCAGAGACCCCTGTGGCTTTGCTTCAGCAAGTCTCCTTCTCGAGGTATCTCTTTGAGGACTGGGAGAGTATTAGGGTTTACGTACGTGAGTGCGAGGAGGAGCCTCTTTTGAGTTTTCTCCTTTCCTTTTACTGATTTTACTAGAAAACAGACGTTCCTGTTTAGAAGGTAAGAGCCTCTGAGAGGTTTGGAACCTGTTCAGTCTGATCCATCTGGTGCCAGCTGAATTCTAGGCATGGAAAACACTAGTTTAAGGTGGCAGAATTTTATTCCCCACCTGGGATTTTGTCCCATACAATCACTGGAGACATTAGGGTTTGTCCTTTTTGTTTTACCTTTTCCTCCATCCGTCCTTCCTTTCTCTTCATCTCTTACTTCTTTTGTCCTTTCTCCTATTCCCCTCCCACCACCAGGAGGGGTGAGGCAGGCTGGCTCCAACTGGCTGTAGGATCTGCTGCTGCAGGGGCTGTGGGTTAGGAGTGTTCCTCTTGGGGAGGCAGAGCAGAGAACGAGCTTGGCTGGAGTCAAATTCTTCTTGTCCTGGTTAAGTGGTGACTGGGCTTTTAAGGGGACCATGCTAACTCTCCACACACACCCCCTGTTGGGTGCTGTAGGGAGGTGAAGGAGGAAACGGTTGGCACAGAGATGAGGCAGACTGAAGTAGGGACAAACGCGTGGATGGAGCAGTCCATAGTGGGTTCCTGTGCACTGCCCTGAAGGGAGTATAGAGCATAGGCATGGGGAAGGCCAAAATTCACATCCAGGTAGATCATCAACCTACTCCTCTGTCCCAAGGGCAAGGAAGGCCTCTGGTTTTTGCTTTCTTCGGTAGCTGGAGCTGCTCTGATTTGGGGGTGGGGTGGGCAGAGGTGGGAACAGGCCACAGGATTTAATCAAGTGTCAGGGGGAGACTCCCCCTCTGCGGGAGATTATGTTGCCCCTCTGTGGGGAATCCCTTCCTTGCAGATGCTGGACTCTGCCAGGAAGCCCAGCTCCCATCCCTAGCAGCTTGGCTGTTCCTACCTGCTGTGCACCAGGCCCTCTGCAGAGAGCTGCTCTGGGCAAGGACTGCAGAGCCAGCTGTCATCGTGGCAGGTGTAGCCCCAGGTTCCATAACCCTGACCCATGGTCTCCCTCCGGTGGCAGGCTCTGAAGAAGGCCTGCCCAGAGACATGTATGCCATGCTGAAGAGCTTGCTGACAGCAACCCCCAGCACAGACAATCTCCAGCATATCTTGGAGGTGAGCATAATGGTCAGGGGGAGCAGGAATTTTACCTTAGCCCTGGGGAGGCCTGGAAATGAGAGACTGGATGATCCACATTTCCATTGTGTACTGCTATCTGAGAGCCATCTGTGGTCAGAGCAGTGAGTGCAGGGCAGTGTTGGGGCCCTTCCACCTTCAGGGATAGAGGAAAGGCGCTAGTGCTCGACAACAGGGCTCTGCCTGGTTCTGTTGAGCACTAACTCCAAGGCCCCAGGCAGGCTTGTGGAGTGAGAGCATCAGACCCCTGTGAGGTCCAGGAGAAGGCCCTCCGAGAAGAACACTGGCTCCTTCCTAGGAAGCTGCTGAGATTCTCAAGGAGGGATTCATCCCTTCTCTCCCATGGACACAGAGGATTGTAAGGAGCAGGGCGTTGTCCTTTATCCAACAGAGACCTGTCCTAGCTCTCACCCACAAACCTGGGAGAGAGCTGGGAACTTCACCGGATCCTACCCCTGCACTTGCCCTGGTACACTTTCTTCTCCCCTCCTGCCTTGGCTATTAGGCTATGGCTCTATGAACATGAAACAAACAGGAACTTCTTCTCTATCTCTAAGCCAAACTGGTTTATCAAGACTGACCCCTCATCATATTTCAGGGGGCGTATTTCCAGTACATGTATAGAACTCATTATACCCCAATCAGACCTGGTCACGTGGATTCGGCGGCATTTCTGCGGGCGATCCGACGGTCCCGTGCCTTCGACGTACCTGCCGCTCAATTGCCACTGAAGACTGCCTGCGCTTGCTGCGCTGGTGCCTGGAGCTGCCCTTGCAGGGCAGGGAGCCCTATGAAGTGGTGCAGCAGCTGGCATACTCCCACTGCATGTGCTCTAACCCAACCAATATCCGCCGTCCTCCAGAGCTCTCTGCCCTGGCTTCTAATCAGAAAGGCCCTGACTGGTTCCCCAGTACAAGAGAGGGGACCAGCCCCTTCACCAGAGCCTAACAGGTCCTTCTTTGTTTGATAGAGTTACAGGGGAGGGTTGAGGGTTGTTTCTGGGCGGCTAGCAGGGCTGTTTTGGAGCTTTGATTTATTGCCTTCTTTTAATGTTTTATCTTATCCAGAGTATCTGGAGAGACATTTCCCTCCGTGCTTTACATACAATTGTATTGTAAACCCTCAGTTGAAGAGTGTCATGTTCACGGTTATATTCAGGGAAGGGCAGAGGCTGGTGGCTGAGGAAGGTCTCCCAACTTCAGAACGGCCAGGTCTGCTTTTCAAGTGAACGTATCAGTATTTACGACTGCGTTGCCCCCTAGGCACGTGTGATAAATGAAGGCGGGGGTATCTCCCTTTTATGGACACCCAGCCAGCCACTTAGCTATGAAATCCCTGTTTGTAGCTGTTCTCTACTTGCTTTATCTGTAAAGGGTTAAAAAGTCCCTAGGTTAAAGGAAGAGAGTGAGCACCTGACCAAAAGAGCCCATGGGAAGGCTAGAACTTTTTAAAATTGGGAAAAAACTTTCTCTTTGTCTGTCTGTGTTTGTTCTCCCGGAAAGCAGGGACAGGGCTGGAACTAGGCTGTAAAAGCTTGTGCCAGGTATGAAAAGCATCAGATCATACCTAGAAACTACTCTTTTGAAACCCCAGATATGTAAGTAGATCAGGAAATGTCTAGGAAGACGCTATTAGGTTTATCTCTGGGTCATTTGTTGCTAGGTTTCAATGCCCAGGCAATTGGGTTTGCAATCTTCAGTTCAGCAGGGGGTCAGGGTGCAGGGTGCGGCAGGGGGCTCGGCCGGGGATATGGGAGTGGTGTACAGCAGGGGTCAGGGTGCGGGCTGCGGCAGGGGGCTCAGGGCAGAGGGTTGGGGTTCAGGTGGGGTGCAGCAGGGGGCTCAGGGCAGTGGGTTTGGGTGCAGGAGGGGTGCGGGGTGCGGCAGGGGGTTCAGGGCAGGGGGGCGGGGTGCAGTGTGTGGCAGGAGGCTCAGGGTGTGGGGTGCAGGAGGGGTGCGGGGTGCGGCAGGGGGCTTAGGGCAGGGGGCCGGGTGCAGGAGGGGTGTGGGGTGTGGCGGGGACTCAGGGCAGGGGGTAGGGGTGCACGAGGGGTGTGGAGTGCAGGAGGGGTGCAGGGTGTGGCAGGGGGTTCAGGGCAGGGGGTTGGGGTGCAGGAGGGGTGCAGGGTTTGGCAGGGGGCTCAGGGCAGGGGGTTGGGGTGCAGGAGGGGTGCAGGGTGAGGCAGGGACTCAGGGCAGGGTGTTGGGGTGCAGGAGGGGTGCGGGGTGTGGTAGGGACTCAGGGCAGGGGGTCGGGTGCAGGAAGGGTGCGGGGTGCAGGGTGTGGCAGGGGTTTTATGGCAGGGGATTAGGGTGCAAAAGGGCTTCAGGGGGCCGGCTCTGGTCCAGCGCGCAGCGGGGGCAGGTCAGGCTCCCTGCTGCACTGCACTGCGGCACTCAGGAAGCGTCCGGAACCTGGGGGAGGCGGGGCACAAGGGTCTGTGTGTTGCTGTTGCTTCAGGCACTGCCCCCAGCAGCCCCATTGGCCGGGAACTGGCCAATGGCAGCTGCAGGGGGCGCTGCCTGAAGCAAGAACAATACACAGACCCCTGTGCGCCCCCTTCCCCAAGTTCTGGACACTTCCCAGGGTGGCGCGGGGGCAAGGCGGGCAGGCAGGGAGCCTGCCCTTCCCCTGGTGCGCGTTGGGCCAGAGACACTCTAGTTAAACGTTGGGGAGGGTGGGGGGGCCACGAGGAGCTTGCAGGCCGCAGAAAATACCCCTCCCACGGGCCGCGTGTTTGAGACCCTTGGATTACAGCATGACGGTGCAAAACTCTTTGGTCCCAATGAAGGAAAATCACTGTATAAACAGGGTGTCTTGCCATGAAACTTTGGGTTTGTCTTGCCAAGACTTCCCTGGGGCATCATATCGTGACCAACAGAACCTGGCTCCTACCTACCCGTGACCAACCTAGCTGGCCACTAGATTGATCCAGACTCTGGACTGTTAACTATAACATCACCTGGCGGGGGCGGTGCGTGTGTGTGTGTGTGGTGATTAAATACATATGCTAATTGTTGTGTCTTTAATAAATGCGGCGTAATGCCTTTTCCCCTGAAACAGAACCCGTGTGCTTCTTATAAGCATAACAGGGTGGGGTGCCTTACCCTTAGCAACCCTAATCATAACTCCAACTGGCCTACCTACAGGAACCCTAAAGCTAGGTCAGGGAGCCATACCCATAGGAATACTAAAACTAGGGCAGGGAGCCCTAGCCATGGGAACCCTAACCCTAGGTCAAAGAGTCCGAAACACAAGAACCCTAACACTAGGGAGGGGAGCCCTAGCCAGAGAAACCCTAACCCTAGCCTGGAAAGCCCAAACCGTAGGAACCCTAACACTGTAGTGGGGACCCCTTGTGACGTTATTGATATACTCTGGGACTATATAGATCATTGTTGCAACCAAGGTCCTATAGTGGCACCCTGATCTTGTGTAAAGGGGGTCAAATGGGGTGTCTAAGACAAGGTTATGGTTTACTTGTTATAATTATGCTGTCTATATGTATGTATCAATTTTGTAGTTGAAGTTAGGAATATTGGCTCTATACTATCTGCATTTCAAACTTAGGCTATGCTGCTGGGTGACATCCCAGACAACATGGTGTTAGCTCTGCCTAGCCTGCTTGATGGCCCATTAAGGACCATCAGCTATACAATGGACCCATTGAGAGAAGGCAGATACGCCTTGTAACTCAGCAAAGTATGCAGGGACTGGCCCATGTGACTCCAGACTCCATTTTGCTGTAATTTTCCACGGTAAGAACAAAGGTGTTCTTACACCTGGAAAAGACTATATAAGGCTGATGCCTCATCTCCATCTTGTCTTCAATCCTGCTTCATACCTCTGGAGGAACTTTGCTACAAGCTGAAGCTTTGAACAAAGGACTGAGGACCCATCCCAGCGGGGGATGTATTCCAGAGACTTGATTTGAACCTGCAGTTTATTCCATCGCTGCTGCAAGCCTGAACCAAGAACTTTGCCATTACTGTATGTAATTGATTCCATTTAACCAATTCTAACTCGCATCTCTATCTTTTTCCTTTTATGAATAAACCTTTAGATTTTAGATTCTAAAGAATTGGCAACAGCGTGATTTGTGGGTAAGATCTGATTTGTATATTGACCTGGGTCTGGGGCTTGGTCCTTTGGGATCAGGAGAATCTTTTTCTTTTACTGGGGTATTGGTTTTCATAACCATTTGTCCCCATAACGAGTGGCACTGGTGGTAATACTGGGAAACTGGGGTGTCTAAGGAGATTGCTTGTGAGACTTGCGGTTAGCCAGGGGGTGAGACCGAAGTCCTCCTAGTCTGGCTGGTTGGTTTGCCTTAGAGGTGGAAAAAACCCCAGCCTTGGGCTGTAACTGCCCTATTTGAGCAATTTGTCCTGAGTTGGCGCTCTCAGTCGGGTTCCACCAGAACCGCATTGTCACACCCCTACTCACAGGAACCCTAATCCTAGTGTGGGAAGCCATATCCATAGGAACCCTAACCCAAACTCCAAGTTGCCTATCCATAGGAACCCTAACCCTAGGTCAGGGAGCCATACCCCCAATGGGTATGCCTCCCCACCCTAGTTTTAGGGTTCTTTTCTGTAGGGATCCCAGTCCTTGGGTTAGGGTTCCTATGGGTACGGTTCCCCAGTTTAGGGTTAGGGTATCTATGGATAGGTCACTTGGAGTTAGGATTACAGATCCTATGAGTAGGCTACTTGGAGTTAGGGGTAGAGTTCCTATGGGTTGAGCTCCCCTCCGTATGATTAGGGTTGGTATGGGTTGGGCTCCCCGCCTAGGATTGAAAGGGCTCTCCACCCTATTGAAAGGGCTCTCCACCCCAGAGTTAGGGTTTATATGGGTAGGGCTCCCTGCCCTAAAGTTAGGGTACCTATGGGTAGGCCACTTGGAGTTAGGGTTCGGGTACATATGTGTAAGCCACCCCAGAGTTAGGGTAGCACTGGTGGCATTTTACAATGCTGAGAATGAGGGTCCTATCTTTAATTTCATGGCCTCCTTCGCCACAAAGATGATCTTTCTTTACTTTGCAGTGTGGGGTCCCAGAGAGAAGCTGAGGCTGGCTCCCCCAGATCCAGAGTAACCTGTGGCCAGCACTCCGTACACTAGCATGTATTTAGCCCCATCAGGGGCGGCTCTAGGTTTTTTGCCTCCTCAAGCAAAAAAAAATTTTGGCTGCCCCCCGCAGGACCGACTCCAGGCACCAGCCCACCAAGCTTGTGCTTGGGGCGGCACCTGGAGGGGGGCGGCGCAGTGCGGCGCTCTGGCTCCGGCTGCCGGGGAGAGCGGGGCAACGGCCAGGCTTGCCGCCGGGGAGAGCAGAACCCTGGCCGGGCACTCCGCCCTCCTCCCAGGGCTCCAGCTGCCCTCCCACCCGGCGCCCTCCCCCCGGCCGCCGGGGATAGCGGAGCCCCGGCCGGGACTCGCCGCCCTCCCCCCGGCGCTCTGGCCACCAGGGAGAGCAGAGCCCTGGCCGGGGCTCGCCCCCTCCCCCCGGGGCTCCCGCCGCCCTACCCCCCTGCCCCGCGCCCTCCCCTGCCGTGCTCGGGGGGACGGGACGGGACGGCCAAAGGCTTTTTTGCCTGGGGCGGCAAAAAAGCCAGAGCCGGCCCTGGCCCCCAGTCCCAGCCCTGGGCTCCTCGCCGCACCCCTCTCCCACCCCAGCCCTGGGCTCTCCCCCACCACCCGCACCCCCTGCCGCCCCAGCCCTGGGCTCTAACCTCCCCCACCCACACCCCCTTGCTGCCCCAGCCCTCGGCTCTCCCACACACACACACACACCCTGCTGCCTCAGCCCTGGAATCACCCACTCCACCTGCACCCTCCTTCCACCGCAGACCTGGGTCACTGGTAACTCGCTCCCACGGCAGGTCATTCAGCAGGAATTTTAGATGTGCACAGAACACAGACAGGATTGGTTCCCACATGGTTATAGAACTGCAGTAAAGTGGATCAATTTTCAGCTTGTGTGATTGGAGGATATCTGGACGCATATTATAAGACTGTCCTACATAAATGAGGAAAAGTTAAGGTGCCTTTATTATTCTTTTGTTCCACTCTTCTTTCTATGGGGAATTTGCCAATGCAATATCACTGTCTTCCTTTTAAACAAACAAACAAAAGGCAATGGCTGTTGAAAATAGCAATTCCAGTCCTAATAACCACTGAGAAGCAGTTCTTGCTCAATTTTATCCTACTTTTTCTACAGCAAGTTACAGTGGATCAGTATATTTGATTTGGGAGAAATGAAGTAACAGCTGCCCAAACTGAGCTTGAGCACTCCTGAATTTTGAGGTGTTCAAACCTGGAAGGCAGGTGCTGGGCGGGAGGGGGAGCCTGTGGCTCCGCAGGGGAGCACGGCAGCATGTATGCAGCAGCGTGTCTGGGGCTGCACGAAGTCAGACACGCTGGTCAGAGTGGCACGGTAAGGGGGTTGGGGGGTTGGAGAAGGGGTAGGGAGTTCCGGGGGGCAGTAAAGGGACAGGGAGGAGGGGGGTTGGATGGGGCGGAGATTTGGGAGGGCAGTCAGGGGCAGGAAGAAGGGGGGGTTAGATGGGTCAGGGGGTTGGGGGGGGCAGTTAGGGGACAGGCAGCAGTTGGATAGGCATGGGAGTCCCAGGGGGTTGTCAGGGGACAGGTAGGGGGTGGGGTCCTAGAGGGGAAGTTGCGGGGGGGGGTCTCAGGAAGGGGGAAGTTGGGTACAAGGACCAGTGGGGCTTAGATAGGGGGTGGAGTCCTGCGGGGCAGTGGTCCCGGGAGGGGGTGATCAGGGGACAGGGAGCAGGGGGGTTGGATGGGTTGGGGTTTCTGTGGGGGGCAGTTGGAGGGAGTGGATGGGGGCAGGGTAGGGCTACCCTCCCTCCCCGTGGAGTGTCCTTTTTTTGAATGTTAAAATATGGAATCCCTACTCACAACGCAGCTCTCCATTCACAGCAGGCTACAGCATGAGGTCTCAGCTTCCTCACTCTCTCCCCCTCTTTCCTGTTGGTAGTGGCCAAGGGAATGCTGGGAAATGTAGTTCTTTCCCTGCTCCAGGGCTGGCTCTATAGGCAGGGAGCTAACCAACGAACTACAGCTCCCAGGGGCCCCTGTTGGTTCTCAGCTCCCATGCTGGATCCCTGCCGCCCCTGCAAATGGGCTGCCCCAAGCATGTGCTTGCTTTGCTGGTGCCTAGAGCCGCCCCTGGCCAGATACGAGGGTTATTAGAGGGGCACAATGTGGGGCAAAAAGAATCAGGGATGCCTTGAGGCAACACTTTAAAGATGAAAACCAGTAATGTTTGTTGCTATGCTTGGGACTGCAATGGTTATTTGAATTTGGTATGCTAGGAAGCAGTTGCGATTGTTCAGGCCTAGGATTCAATGTAAAGAACTAATGAAAGTGCCTGTTGATTTGCAGGTGCCACAAGGTATCATACTTTGTGGTGAAACAAATAGAGTACTTATAATTAAAAAAACCTTCGCTTTTATTGCCAAATAAACCACCCACCCACCCACAGGGGGAGACTGTACCGGGGGAGGGGGAGGGGGCTGATTTTCATAGCTGAGTATAGGTCCAGCTTTTATTTGAAAAGCTGTCTGGGGGCGTGGAGTGTAGAGGAAAGCACAAAGTGGCAGAAAGGAATGCACATGTGGAGTTTGGGGAGTGCATGGGAAAAAGAGTTCTGAATGTGCTGAAGGGGAGGACAGTCTGGAGTGTAACAAGAGTCTGGAGCATGTCAGTTTTACACTCCAGAACTCTCTGTGGCATCCCTGTTGTAAGAATCCTTCTCTTGTCTTTCCTGCTAGTCGCTTTCCCTCCACTTCTTGCATTCTGCCTCTGACAGCTGCAGCACCACCGTTCCTTGGTCCATCTCAGCCATTTTCTTATCTTGCGCCAATGCTCTGCTGCTGTTGGGGGGTTGGTTCTCAAGGTGAAGTCTGGAGAGGCATAATTAACAATAAATAGGTTGTAGATCTCTGATGATGCTAGCTGTCACCTTCAGCCCCCAACTAAAACCTCTCCAGTGCATCATCAGAGATCTACAACCTATCCTGAAAGATGATCCTTTACTCTCACAGATCTTGGGAGACAGACCTGTCCTCGCTTACAGACAACCCCCCAGCCTAAAGCAAATACTCACCAGCAACCACACATCACTGAACAAAAACACTGACCCAGGAACCTATCCTTGTAACAAAGCCCGATGCCAACTCTGGCCACATATCTATTCAAGTGACATCACCATAGGACCTAATCACATCAGCCATACCATCAGGGGCTCGTTCACCTGCACATCTACCAATGTGATATATGCCATCATGTGCCAGCAATGCCCCTCTGCCATGTACATTGGCCAAACCGGACAGTCTCTAAGCAAAAGAATTAATGGACACAAATCTGACATCAGGAATCATAATACTCAAAAACCTGTGGGAGAACACTTTAACCTGTCTGGTCATTCAATGACAGAACGGCGGGTGGCTATCTTACAACAGAAAAACTTCAAAAACAGACTCCAACGAGAGACTGCTGAGCTGGAATTGATATGCAAACTAGATACAATCAATTCAGGATTGAATAAGGACTGGGAATGGCTGAGCCATTACAAACATTGAATCCATCTCCCCTTGTAAGTATTCTCACACTTCTTATCAAACTGTCTGTACTGGGCTAGCTTGATTATCACTTCAAAAAAAATGTTTTCTCTTACTTAATTGGCCTCTCAGAGTTGGTAAGACAACTCCCACCTGTTCATGCTCTCTGTATGTGTGTATATATATAGATCCTCAATATATGTTCCACTTTATATGCTTCCGAAAAAGTGGGCAGTAGCCCACGAAAGCTTATGCTCTAATAAATTTGTTAGTCTCTGAGGTGCCACAAGTACTCCTGTTCTTTTTGCGGATACAGACTAACACGGCTGCTACTCTGAAACCAGTAGTTTTAGTCCATATTCAGCATTTTTCCAATAATTGTATTCTTCATACCCTGGGGTGTAACATAGGAATATTAAGAAATTTAAACACAAATATTGACTGGAACTAGGCTTTTCTTTCCCCCTCCTTGGGATACTCTGGCTTTATGTTCCAGTGTTGCTTATACAAGCTACTGATATCAACAGGACAATGAATGCCAGAATGGGGAGTAAAATGGGAAACTGGCAATTGTAGAATAGGATGTTTCCTGGGCCTCAAAATACAAAGGGTTTTTATTTGCTGAAATGCCTGCTAATGTTTTGACCATGGGCCTAAAGTCAACCCATTTCTTAAAAAAAAAAAAAAGAAAGAAAGAAAACACTGTTCACTTTTACCATAAAATAAATATTCTTTCAAGCTGTACTGATGCTGATCACGTGAAAGTTTTCACTTAGTTACATGATGCAGTAATCAT